>NC_137463.1:113383783-113895895 GCF_964235325.1 Thermobia domestica | reverse complement strand
GGTGTACCAGGGGCGATAACTTGTATGTCTGTTAGATAATCTAAAAGCTGTATAGTGCGTTAGTTTTGAAAAACTTTGGCAATGTGCAGGGCAGTTTCTTTGCTCTTGTACAGGGCTCTCTACATTAGGTTTCCATGAGTAAATTTTTGTAGAAGGATGAAGTTATGGTTTTAAGATTTTATTTTTGTTTTACTTCGTTAGATTTAACGCTGTTTGCAGGGACGGTACGTAGGATTTAGTTCTGGGGGTCCACAACCCATCATAATCTCTCAATTTTGCAGAAAGCACTACAATTAAGCAGAAAATACTATATTATAATTTCGATTAATGGAAAATAAGCAAAAAATTAAATTAGTCGTAAAATATATAATAAATTGTAAATAATCGAGTTTCTATTTTTTTAAATCTCTCTTTTTATAATCTGCGACTTTCGGTCAGAGTATAGCTATAAAATTGACAGTTGTAAGGAAAGGGTTTTCAGTTGTAGAATCTGAATATATCTAAGAATCTGATGTATTATATATCCAATCCTGTTTGCGTGGATTTTGAACATAGCACGAATTCACCTTAAAGTACATCTATAATACTTTATGACAATACATTGTTCTAGCATTTTCAGAATGTAACTTTGGATTACAAGAAATGGAGACTTCGAACAATTTTGCACTCCTTCGATCTAGCAGCCGTAAATGCATGGTTTGGGTACAGACGAGAAAGTGAACTAAAGAACCTTCCATCCAAAAATATCCTCAGATTTCATGAAACCAAAATGTCTCTAGCTGAGGAGCTTATTTTTCCTGAGCAGGGCCAACGTTAGAAAAGCGATCTCGCAGATGATGATCCAGCAGGTCACTGTTGAAAAAGAACACCACTTCCATGTATTGCATCCAGATATGCAAGTGCACGGCACTTTCTCGAACGCGTAAAGATGCAAAACTATCCAAGGTGCACAAATCCTGAAAGTAAGTGAGTTGACCAGAATACGATGTATCTGGTGCAAGATATTTGTGTGTATTCAACCTGAACATAATTGTTTCCTAAGATTTCACAGTAAAACGTGAACAAACAGTCATAACAAGGTTCAGTTGAGCAAACATTGTCAATTAGAAAGACTAAGGTATCATTTACAACTGAAAACTGTAATTCAATATATTTTTTTTTTGTCAAAAATAGTGTTCGTTGATTGTACACGATCAAAGTAATATTACACATGTTAAATACTATGAGTATTGTTAGAGGAAATGTATGCACACAGAGGACCAAATTTACATGTCTAAAATTAAGCAGTTTTTCATAATGTTAAAGACCCTATATAAATTCGCATTTTTATTATTATCCCCAAAATACACGAGTGTTGAGAAGGCTCTACAGTCGATTCTGCGCATGCGCACAACAAGGAATCCTTAAAGTTCGCAAATTATTAATCTTGGGGACTCCAAACATTCAACCATTTAAAAATGAACCAAAAATTCCTCCTCCTTTATGTAGGCGATTTCCCCTGGGCGTCAGGAGAGAGAAAAGAACGAGAAAAGGGAGTGAAAAAAGAAATTTAATATATGAACTATCAGAAAGAAAAGAGAAAGAAAATAAGAGTAATCTAAGATCACTGTTTTTATTTTCATCGTACAAATGTGGAGAGTAGTTTTCTATGCTTTTCATTTTTTGTAAACTATAGCTCTGATGGCAACTTGTTTGTGCATCTAAGTTACGCCGGGTTTTGCTTATTTTCATTGCAACTGAGTGAAGGGTGCGGCCTCCTCCGGGAGATTACGTATCTTCGACAGCTTCAATGGGTCGTCATTATCTTTTCTGTTTGTGGAAGTAGAAAATTACGGGGAAGAAGGCGGACAGATGGCATTCATTGGGGGAAATTTGATACCTACTAAGTTCTATATATTTAAATGGTACAAAAGTACGAAAGTTATAAAAGTAAAAATTGTTCTTAAATAGTGAAGAAGTGAATTTAACTAAAAATAAAGTCTTTGTAGAGAACGTAAGGCTATATCACAGTTAAACCGAGAAGGCAAAAACTGCGTTATTTCAATTATTTTGTTGTTACAAAAGTGCTCTTTCTAATGACGAAAGAAAATTTGGTTTGTGTTTTAAACAGGGGTGGTTTTGTGAAGTTATAAATTGTAAATTTAAATAATTCGTGAAAGATGAAACAGTGTCTGTGTTTTAAAGTTCATTTACACTAAAAACAGTCAAATTATTGTAGTTATTGTGGCATTAAAAATTTGAAGTTAAATGATTACATTGTTTATATTTGATATTAAACTAAAGGAAATAGTGTACTTGAGAATGGTGAAACGTAAAAAACCAAGAATTGTAGAGCAAGAACATAAACTTTTGGAGGAAAAGTAAATCGGATAGTAAAACAGATAAAAAAAATGTTGTTTCATAGAAAAGTACCAATTTTCATTAAATAATTAAAAGGTCCAATTTTGTTAAACAGTCTATTTGAATAATTAAAAAATAATAAACTGATAATATCATTATAACATGTGTAATGGTAAGTGCCGCAGAAGTAATTGCTAAATTATCACTAAACTCTAAAACCCTTATGTCTGATTAAAAAAAATATTTATCAAATTCATTGTGCATGGTTCGCATTGAAATTGTGAGGAATGGTCAGAATCGAAACGCCCTTCAGTTTGGTACCAAGATGGGAAACTATTATTATATCTACATAATTCTGTCTGTCTGATATTCTCGTTGTGGATTTCCGCTAAGACAATAAGTTAAAATACTAATAGTATTAAAAGGTAGCATTAATTTACTTAGTAAACCTCTATTTATCATTCATATTTGGATAAAAATCAAAGAAAGTTAAACGCCATTTTCTTGTTTGAATTGTCGAAAGTGATTACTTTCAAATATTTTATAATTTTCGAAACGCAACAAACAATTGCCATCTTGAGGTTAGGTCATTTATTAGCTATTTCCGATTATTGTTATTTGAAAATTTCCTTGATAACTAAAATTTCATTTAATACTTTTGGACTTTCAAACGAAATTGATCAAGATTGAAATAAAAAGCATTGTAACTTGATTAATTTTGCAGTATTGAATATTGTATTGAGGTTATAATTGTCCATTGAAAATTACACGACTACTTAATTATTTACTTACAATTGTCCTATTTGAATTGCTTTCTGGTAAAAGAGCGCATGTGCAATGAACAAAATTTAGAGGAAATGACAAAAAATTGTCTTCTTACGAGTCGGTTCGGTTGATAAAAAAAAAATATGTGTAAATCTACATGGTTACTGATTGTTTATTAGCTATATGGGACGTAACTGTGAATTATTGCTTAATCTACAAAATACAATAAATTTTGGACACGCCGTTTTAACAGAAAACATCGTGAAATAAAATGTGAAACCAGAGTTTTTCTGTAAATATATCTAAAATTTTAGACACTGTTACATTGGTAGTATATTGGTGAAAGGTAGATACTAATAATAATAATTAGTAGTAATAATAATTTGAAAGCAAACATTTTGTCTGCCAAAAATTACTTTAAATAAAAATTCAATCTCTGTCAATATAAATTCTGAATTAACACTTATCACTATTTGCTTCACTCCGACTTGTCAATTACTTTGACTTCCATGAATAGAATGGAATAGAATAGAATATTTACTGTCATTAAACAACATTCGTTGCAATAGATAGCGTCAGCATATAAACAAATATATACAAAGAAAGAAAAAGTTACAATTTACACTTTTCTTCAAATTCGTCGATATTATAAATAGAATTGTTTACAACAAAAGATTTACAATGTTTTTTTTGGAATTCCTATCACACATCATTTGTATATGCACTGGCAAAGCGTTGTGTAGTTTCATATCATTATACTTATAGCTTCTTTGTATTATACGTAGCCTAGTATAAGGCGTATTTAAGTTATCTTTGTCTAGTATTATATGAATGGATATTGTTACGATAACCTAAATTGGTCTCGTTTCTTTTAAGATACATAAGACTACTATAAACAGCGGCGCAACTCTGTCTTCAACATTCGGGGGGACATGTAAACCGTTTGTTTTTTCTTTCTTTCTTTTTCTTTTTTTTCTGTTAAGCGATGCTCAAAATATTTGTGAAGTTGAACAACAATCCTGTGGAGGATCAGGGTGCAACGTTGTCTTCAACATTGGGAGGTGGGCAGATTTGAGGCTTTTTCTGGGGGGAACATCAATTTCATCTCACTTTCCTTTGTGGCAATCAGACACAGATCATTACATTTTTTTTTCCAAAAAATACATTCCAAATCGAATTATTAGGGGGACAGTCCCACCCAGTTCCAAGACTGGAGGGACATATCCCCCTCTTCCCCCTTTGATTTGCTTCAGTGATTATAAATATATAGAGAGGGAGCTGTCATAATTTGTAAATCCTTAAAATATTGTCTACACGATACACTATCAGTTAAACCTTTTATTACTCTTATGGCTTTCTTCTGCCATTTAAAGACAGCCTGGGCACCAGGTGAGTTATCCCACAATATTATACAATACTGTAGATGAGAATGAAAATAAGTATAGTAGGCTGCAAGAAACATTGTTTCTGTAACTGTTTTCAGTTTATGTAGTATAAATAGCACTCTAGATAATTTCCTGTATAAATTTTCAGTATGTTTACTCCAGCTTAATTTTGGATCTAGATGGATTCCCAATAGTTTTACGGAAGGGTGCATATCTACCTCAGTTATATGATTACTAAGAGAAAAATATATAGTCTCTGTTTTAGATTCATTTATATAAAGTTTGTTGTACTTTAACCATATGGATGACATTTCCACTATTTCATTGCTTTCAATTTCAACACTCTCTAAACTCTTATCTGTAATTGGAAGAGTTGTGTCGTCGGCATATAATACAGATTTATAAGGTAGAAAACTTAGAAAATCATTTACATATATAAGAAAAAGTGAAGGTCCTAACACACTTCCCTGAGGTACACCTGCTGTTAAATCCAAAAATTTTGATCTTTCATTAAGAACACGGGCAGATTGATGTCTATTACTAAGATAGGTATTAATTAATGATTACTCAATTCCCCGAATACCATAGTAATATAATTTTTCAACCAATATATGATGTGACACCGTATTGAATGCTTTACTTAGATCTATCAATGTTGCGCACGTATTTATTTTATCCAAAACTATCTAATATATGTGATACTACGTTCTCTACGGCCTTAATCGTGGAAAGGCCAGATTTAAATCCAAATTGCGAACTGTGGAATATTTTATTTTGTTCAAAGTGCATTGACAATTGACATTTAATACATTGTTCAAAAACTTTTGAAATAATTGGGACTAATGATATAGGGCGGTAATTATTGGGATCACTTTTATCGTTTTTCTTATTTATAACTGTAACTGTCATTTAAAGCCAGTCAAAAAATATTCCATCTAAAAGTATCCAATTGAATAAGTAAATAAAAGGATCAATTATAACATCAATTATTTTTGTAAACAAATTATTAGAAAACCTATAAAAATCTTCACTATTTGAAGATTTTAGTTTATGAACAATTAGTAAAACAATCCTGGTATTTATTGTAGTCCAATGAAAATTCGGTTAACGTTATTTAGATTTTGCTGTGTTAATAAACTACTAAAATAAAAAATTTGAGTTTCAAAAGAAGTCTCTTCACTTTTTGACTTATCACTTACTTTTCTTATTTACAAAATGTTCATTAAATTCATTGGCGGATGTTCGTATTTGCGTTCTTTAATATTACAATTTCCGATTTTCTTTTTGATTACAGACCAAGCTGCTGCACTCTTGTTTTTTGAATTACACAGGTTTGCAAAAATAAAACTATGCTAAGTTGTTTCTGTTTAGTTATTAACTGATTCGCATGTGTTTGGGTGCGCTGAATCCAGGAATGAAACCGTTTTGTCCTGGGATGTCTGGATTTCGAACAAACGGATGGTCATTGTTGAACAAAAATATAAACACAAATATGCGATTTACAGAAACACCATTAACAGCGTAACACAAATTAATGTACAGAAACACGCACACGTAAAGACAAAGAATAATATCAAACTCAATCAGACTACTTGTGAAATCGTCTTTTTTAAAGCGTCAAACTTGGTTTGGAGCTTGTTCTGGTGTAGATGGCTGCCGCAAAATACCTAAACAACATCCAGCAGTAGTCTGCCATCATCGTAAAACCCCAGTTTCCCTGATTCCTGCCGTTTCATTTCTTTGATATCTTGATGGAAACGCTCCCCCTGCTTTTCACTCACCGCTCCTACATTGTCAGGAAAGTAGTCAAGGTGGGAGTTGAGAAAATAGACTTTTACACTCATGGAGCAACCAAGCTTTCGGAACGCGTGCAACATTTTCTCCACCATTTCCTTATACTGTGGGTCTTTCGGTTTTGGTGACTACAGTAAAGGCAACCCAAGTCTCTTTTTGAGTTGGAGTAATTGAATTGATTAAGTCTTCGTCAGATATGAGTTTTCTGATATCAGGGCCAACAAAAACCTGCGTACTTGCGTACTCGTAGTATTTGAGCAACAAACAGTGTAGTCAGAACTACTTACCATCGTTTTACAAATCTAAGACGTAATCTTACTAAATTCGTTTTATGAACAGATTTATTGTTTTTGGTTTTCCTTTCTAATTTCGTACTCTCATTCATGACACATTACGATATGTGTCAGTGATCCCCATCCGGAGCAACATACATGTATTTTCATGTTTCGGAGACCACAAATACATTTAATCTTCCATGTTCATTTTTATTTTCGTGTGATGCATTTGTAATTTAGCGATTTCCAGCTACCTGTTTGACCACGTTACATTTCGATTGTGCAAAAACTTGAACTCCCAGGAAGAAACGGGGATCATTTTCGACTTCGATGCACCCAGATGCGTAAAAATCAGCTAAGCTTACGCAAACAGCTTTTTGGTTGCAGACCTGTGTTATTTATCCCATTTTCGTTCGCAGTAATTTTTGCTGCTTTAATGACTTTCTGTATATCTTTTTAGCAATTTTAAATCTCTCTTTATCTCTAGATAACCCTGCAATATTAACAATATTATACATTGTGATTAGTCTATCCCACTGAGATCTAAGATGTGGCGTGTACCAATTAGGAACTGTTTCTGAATGTTTACTTCCATACGTGGTATATCTTTTAATCTTTTCAGGACAACATTCTTTTATATATAAAATCAAAGTATTGATAAACTTGCGGAAAGCTTCAGAAACAACAATTTGAACGCCTAACAATTTGAATCGTTTAATTACTAAATAGTTAACGTTCGTATTTGCCATACAACAAATGTTGTGCAGTACTACATAACAGGGTATATTTTGTTTTCATTAGTAAAAACTTTATCTAAATATGCAGATTTTCTTGTTGGCTGATCATTAATATAATAAAAGTTATGGGACCTAAGAATATCACAGAGTAGTGTTTTGATAGGTGTACTAATAAAGACATTAACATTTATATCACCAACATGATTTTTGTATGTATGATTTTTGTACTTATAAAGGTAGTTGTTTAATTCTCCCAAATATTAAGAAAAATATGCATATGTACGACACAATGAAATAACTATTATTCCTTTTTACTTAAGTAACACCAGCTACTTCAAAATGTTCTACGCAAAAACAAGTTAAGTCAAGAACAGAGTATTCAATACTTATGCCATTCTTTACATAAATGCCTACTCCACCGTGTAATGTTTTATCCCTACAGAAAATAGGCAACGTGTAAACTCTTGGCGTATACATGTAAATTTCATCACTTGTTAGCCAATGTTCATTGAACCATAAAATATCACAAGGAAGAATACCTAAAAATAAATCAAGTACGGCTAGTTTATTGAAGTCCATTGAAGTCCATTGAAGTGTCGGCGAACTTCTGGACTCTAGCGATTTTTTCCAGTTCTCGGATTCAACTGATATTGGTAAATGATTAGGTTGGTTCAGCAAGGTTAACATTCGTTCGGCGATGATCTTCTCGTCTTTCATATTACTTGAGTTCAAAACCATTGCACATAGCACAAAGAATTCGACCAAACTCGCCAATCATGGGTATCTCTGTGTTCTGCATTACCTATCCTAGAGCTTTCCATCGTTTGATTAAACCGTTGACAGCTTCGATCACCCACCTAATAAATATAACCAGTCGTGACTCATTCGATTCACTTGCGGTATGACATTTCTTGCTTTGTTAGAAATTTGGCATTTTGGAATGAGTCTCCCTTGACTCTTCAATCTTTTGCACCACACACACATCTCTACAACTTCGCACAACGTTACTATAGTGCTTTTTGTTCTCCTATAATCACTGCATGGACCTACTTTCTCTTGCAAATGCACACTCCGTAAGATTAAACGCGGTTCCTTTTGGTCTTCACAGGCAACTTTCTGCTACATGACGTCAATGCAGCCACTGATACATTTTTCTTTCTTTCTTTCTTTTTTTTTTTACTATGAACGCAATCGTGATACACTTTTGTTACTTATATATCTTATGTGCTGTTACATGCTTAGTATTATTAAGTATTCTGCCCATTGGCAGGTTCTGGGGCTAATGATGTTTCTTTTTTTCTTCTTCATAATTTTCAGTTTGGGCCTGGAAATGTTTCTTCCATGTTTCTCGATTTTCAGCTTCCTATTTTAACTCCCAATATCTTCTAATTTTCAAGTCATCGATCAGTTGTTTTCTTCTTCTCCCTACTCCTCGCTTTCCTTCCATCTTTCCTTCTATGGCGGTATGAAGAAGACAATTTCTTCGCAAGATGCGTCCAATCCAATTGGCCTTTCTACGAAGGATGGTGACTAGAAGTTCGTCTTCTCTCCTATTGCTTTTAAAACGTGTTCGTTTGTTACTCTTTTGTCCATTTGATCTTCTCCAACTTCTTCCAACACCACATTTCGAAGCTCTCTAAATATTTCTTCTCTAACTTCCGTAATGTCCGAGTCTCTGAATCATAAAGTTCAATGCTCCATATATAGCACCGGACTAGTTTCCTTAGCCTACTGCTTAGTACAGGGTGTCCGAGAAGTCTTTCCCTGATTACAGAAATTGATAACTCAGGCTAGAAATAAGATAGAAATATGAAACTGGTGTTGAATTGTTTACAAACTATAAAAGTTTTTGTCTCTGTTAGGTTTGTTCTGTTTTACCAAGTCTCAATTTTGTTTAGACGTCCGTGCCTATCTCGATAGGACATTTCCTGGGCGATGGATTGGTCGTGATGGACCAACAGCTTGGCCTCCACGCTCTCCTGACATAACCCCATTAGACTTCTTTTATGGGGTTATGTCAAGGATGAGGTCTACCGAACACATGTACCAGATCTTGAAACCCTGCAGCAACGAATAACCACAGTCGTTGCATCGATCTCTCCACTGATGTTGGGTAATGTGTGGATGGAAATTGAATATCGCCTAGATGTGCTACGTGCTACCAAGGGTGCTCATGTGGAAGTGTACTGATGTGACCAAAACTTTTATAGTTTGTAAACAATTCAACACCAGTTTCATATTTCTATCTTATTTCTAGCCTGAGTTATCAATTTCTGTAATCAGGGAAGGACTTCTCGGACACCCTGTATATTATATAAATAAGAAAGTGTATCAACGTTGCGCTGATAGTTTAAGAAGCACGAGACTGACGAAAAAGCAGCAATTTTTCGCAAAAGTCCTCCAATTACTTGAATTTGGGACTCTAAACTAAACGTAAATATGGATAACATGAAACAAATATTTATACCATCTTTACGTAGGTATGTTCTATATTTAACACAGGTACTTAGAATTGTTCTAGTATTCATTTAATTTTTTAGAGATTTTCAGAGACACAAGAAAACCTTATGGACCCTCATCCTTTTAGTTAATGTTTTCAGCAAGTCCCCAATCATGACTGTTAGTGTATATGAGCACCTTAGGTTGGTACTATTCTCGTTCTATCAGGAATAGCTAGGTATTTTTAATTCTAAAAAAATATTTCAAATAAGAGGATAAATTTGATTGTCAGTATATATATATAGGGGTAGGACAAAAAATCTAAATGTGTGAAAATCATACCTAGTATGGTGTGGGGCCTCCTTTTGCGTCCAAAACAGCTTGGATCCGACGTGGAATGGACGTTCACAGCTTTCGAATCGTGGTGTGGAATTTTGTACCATTTTCCTCCAAACCATGCTCCATTAAGGGATGCTGGTGGAGGGTAATGAGACCGAACACGCCTTTCTAACTCAGACCACAATGGCTCAATGATGCTCAGATCTGGTGATTGTGGGACCCAGGGGAGGTATGATAGCTCCTGGTCATGCTCCTCAAACCATGATTTCACCGTTTTTGCAGCGTGACAGGGTGCCAAATCATTTTGGTAGATGCCATCACTATCAGGGAACAATATTTGGAGCATGGGTAGAACCTGTTCCCCCAAAATGACCTCGTACGAGTTAGCATTCATCATTCCATGCAGGGTTATGATGATACCTGCTGAAAACCGCAATATCTCTGCCCATACTGTAACAGAACCACCCCCATGCTTTACAGTTGGGAGTAGACACTCTGTATCATAGGTCTGCGACGGTATTCTCCATAAATACACACGAACGGTTGTTGGAAACATGGTGAAGGTCGATTCATCGGACCGCATTACGTGTTTCTACTGCTCATGAGTCCACGCCTTGTGGTCCTTGCACCACTGGATACGCCTCTTCGCATTTACTGCTGTGACCAGGAGTATGGTTATAGCAACCCTGCCATGGATTTTCATTTTATGAAGTTCCTATCGCACTGTTTTCGATGAAACCGGGTTCTGTAGGCCGGAACTGAGTTCAGACGTAATTTTAATTGCAGTGGTCTTCTTTTTAGCTGCTACAATCTGTTTTAATGCCCTCCGGTCCCTATCTGACAGGATTGTCTTTCGGCCACTGTTGTGCTTTCTAGACGTCATTTGTCCATGAATTGTGTATGCCCTCGTGACATTGGACACAGTGTCCTTTGATACCCCCACAATATTCGCCACTTTTGCCACTAAAACTCCAACCAGACGGGCACCAACGATCATGCCTCTTTGGAAGTCTGTCAGATCGCCCATTTTACTGCACCACTTTCACACTACGACACTCACAGATGGTTACTGCCGACGGAAGAGGAACGTCCACATGACACATTGAAAACAAAAAACGATCGGTAACCACAACACGTGTTGTACAGTGGAGGACCAAACTTGCATGTCCTGTATGAAGTGTTTTTAGATTTGTGGGGGTGTTTATATATATATATATATATATATATATATATATATATATATATATATATATATATATATATATATAATGAATCAGGTACGATATCTGCTCGTGCCATGTGAACTTCGTGGTAGATAAATAGGTTGGAGTGAGTTTTCTTCTGTTTTTACTCTTTCTTTAATCCACTATATAACTCATCATCTTCGCCGTTTCTCTTAATCTTGGTGCATAATTATGGGACGTTAAGTTAGAATTATGGTGTGAATTGCCATGGAGAAGTTCTAACACGGCTACCAATACCTCTTTGTTTGTCTATTTTTTCCTTGTGAAGATCTGCGCTTTCCGCAAAGAAGCTGGTTACGGCTCCAAGCAGGACAGGGGATGCTTGTGTCTGTCCCACAGGAATCATCCCACTCCTCATTATTAGTACTTATTAACACACCTACTATAGTATTCTTCGACACGATGTATCCATGTTCCCTGCCCATCAGCACAACATGGTTATCGAAGTATAACTGTATTTGCTATCTGGAAACACTGATATGTAGCCTTCCAGTATAGATCGATCTTTGACGGCATTCATCGAAACAAACACTTTCCACAACAGTTATGGCTAAACTAAGATCCAATGTACCTGCTGTGTCATTCACTTTGCGATACATGGCACTACTGCTACTATTTTATAGGTACATTTATATTAACTATAGATCCGAAACAACCTCTGTGGTAGCATCTATTTTTATTTCTTATTGTTCACTGTTTTTAGTTATTTGTGTCATGAGTATATTTAAAGTATTTAATGTCTTTGTAAGGTTCTAAATTGCCAATAGTAAAGAAAATGATTTAGGAAAAGAAATTCATAAAATATGACTAGAAAATCTTACTGCGAAGAAGTTCCAAACATCCTGGATAAGGAACAAAACTATTAATTTTTCGATCTCTTGAGAGATAAATATCTAGAAGGTAATGATTTTTATAGGATCTGTTTCTGATGCTACAGTTGTCAACTTAAATTTAATGAAAACTGTAGACGTCCTTATTTTTGATTTCAATAATTTCATTGAAATATCACGTTGCATTATTTTTGATTAAATTCATTTCTTACCTGATCTGAGCCGGGGTACGTTAACACACTCCATTTGTGTGCATTTATAAAACCCATTGCTGTCACAAGTACAAGTGTTGCAGTCTGCTTTGAATTTTGTACCAGGGACGCATTGAAATTCTGGAAAGAAAATATGCTTTTTCAGCTTCTATGTGGGAGTCCAGTGACAAAAACATTGCTATATACACTACTTACAGCGGTGTAGCCAGCAAGGTGTTCTATGGCGCAATGGCCTTATAAAGGGGGCCGGGATTTATTATTATTATTATTATTATTATTATTATTATTATTATTATTATTATTATTACTAATAGTAGTAGTAGTAGCACATTTCCAGTATGTTACTTTTTGAAGCATAGCTCTTCATGTGGTGTAAAGGTAGAATCACAGTTTTGTAGGTTATTGATAAGCTGTACAAGCTATACCTAAGAGAACAAGAACTATTCACAGAAATCAATTTGTTTGACTGTATTTATAAGAAGTAAATAGTTTTAAAAAATCCGAAAAACATGATCAAACTCTGACAATATTTTGCAATTACATATATAGTAATATACCCAGTAGTACATGCATTCAGTTAGGCAAATGAAGTACAAAATGCAATATTATTTTTGGCTATTTTAATGTATTGACAAAGCTCATTTTTCAAAAAATACTTTCATATTCTATTATAAGCATTCTTCATTTTCTTTAAGTATTAAAGAATGTTAATATAACAGATGAATTCTATTTGAGGGATTAGGAGGAGGAATGAAGCTTGTTTGGTGAAGACTAGCTACATCCTTGACTAGTTTATACTTCAGAAATTATTTAAATTTGTCTCAAAATCCTGCATCATAATGGGAGTTATAAAAATGTGAAGTAAAGAAAGTTTTAATATATTACACGTACACACCAGAATGATCAGCACACTACGACTCCTGAGCAATATTTCTAAACTGGTATATAATATACGATACGATACGATAATTACATACGATAGAAAAATCACAGATTGTTTATAAAAAGTAATATACTGCCCTTACAAAATTCAAAATCATTTTCAAAAAGACAGCATACTGGCCTCTACGCACTGTAGCGCTTAGTTATGGTGCACATCAACACATTGTAATTCTGGAAAGCTGTTTCGATTTTAGTTAAGAACATTTGTACTATGACATGCATCTTAATACCTAAAACATCCACATAATAATTATTGATACGGATTCGTTCTTTGAGAGGTAACAAAACAATAGAACCAATAAAATACTATTAAGTTGGGGATGCAAAATACCACTAGTGTAGTGTAGTGTAATGTAGTGCTAATTATCCTTTTTGGGTCATTCACCATGAATGAACTGGACTCTTGTTAAGAATGAGAAGGATGATTCTTTAGGTCATCCATATTACTCTTTTCTGAAGTCAGTTGCGCCTCATTAGCTGACTACAGAAAAGAGTAATATGAATCATTGTCACAATCTTCTTTAATGTTCTTCATGCTCTAGAGATGTAGTCATGGTTTCATCCGGTTCTCCCGATTTGCACTATGAATATCTCCTATTGCAAACTCGAATCTCTTACATGATCACACGTACTACTTAGCTTTACCCAATCCACGACTAACACGAAATACAATCACTGCACAAAAGATTAACGTTACTAACTCAGAAATCTTATATTTCATTTTCCTTTCAATAATCCACCTTGAATTTAAGTTGAATATATTAAATTCGAAATAGACTGTTAAATTTATTATAAAGATCCAGAAATCCATTCCTGCTACAATTTCACAAGTTTTTCATGCTTCTACAACGTATCCATAGAAGAAAGCGAAATTTAGATTAACCCTATATTTCTAACCAGTTCTTTCATAAGTTTTTGCTGCATGTCTGAATGGTTAGTGGTTACTTAAATATCCACCCAATTTTTTTCTACAGTGTACGTAATACTTATTACCCAGGATAAGTAGCATGTTACAAAACCATGGTATAACACTAAGAAACTAAATACAACAAGATATTTGTATTGGGAGTTACAGGAAATTTTGCCACTTAAGAAAGCTTTCATTCAAGAGGGCGAACGAAGAAACACATATATTTTGAATACTGTTCAGCGACTAGGCTCATTTATGTTTGAATGGGGAGTTCAATTGGCATAATTGCCAGTACTGATGCCACAGCAATTCAAATTGGGTCGATCTGAGTAGGGAACATAGTCCTGCAAAGTTAACGACATGGTGTGGTATATGAAAGACTCAGATCATTGATGGGGCCGCGGTGGCTCAGTGGTAGAGCGGTCACCTCTGGTGCTTAGGGTCCCGGGTTCGATCCCAGCCCCCGCCAAGTGAACTTTGTGGTGGACAAACACCGTGTGCGTGGGTTTTCTCGGGGTTCTCCCGTTTCCTCCCACTTTCTTCATTCCACCATTTCATTCATTACTCATCATCACCGTCTCCTTTAGCCTAACCCGCATAACCGCGGGACGTAAAACTCAACGATTTCATTTCATTTTCAGATCATTGATCCATATTTCTCAGATATTCTTTAACGATGCAACAGTACCTGACGCTGCTGCTGCTGCTCGAATAAGGGGTTCCTTTCCTTCTGAACCCATACCGCAATTTTCCTTCTTATTTTTGAAACGATGGGGTCTCTGTTCTCTATGATGTTGGTGTGTGTCAATGATTTGATGCAGAATTCAAAGGGAAGGGGAGAGTTTCTTTATTTGATCCTGTGAAATAAACGTCCAAATTACCTGACCCTACACTTCTTGATTTTTATCTATGGGTCCAGCTGAAGCATATGGTGTATGATGAGAAATCCTGCAATATAAGACACGTGCAGGAACGCATTTAGCAAGCTTATGATCACACTAAACCGATCATTATCCTCTGTGTACACTACACAAGATGACCACTACATAGAATATTTGCTGTAACGTGCCATTGGTATGGTTTTCAAATTTTCAGGATTCTACAATTAAACTTTTGGATTTCTGAGGTCGCGTCGGCATTAGTTGATAAACGACGTCCTTCTCGGGTTGAAATCTCGAGCTTGCATTTAAGTTGGCGACCATGGTTATCATGTAGTTCACAAGTTGCGGGTTCAATATACTATATCTATATTTAACAGATTTTACATTATCCTCTTAGCTTTCAAAATAAAAATGTGTGCAGATTCTTTTGATTCGCCTTGTATAGTGTAAAATGATTATCAGTTTTAGAGTAAGTATGTGAAAGTTTGTAATAATATATAAACAATTCTGAATTACTTAGTTTCTAAAATTTTTTGATCTTGTTTGTGTAGAAAGTAATATTGCTAAATATTGATATGCGCTTAGTCGACCACCAAATAGTATTAAGGTTTCAATAGACAATGGAATTTAATCGTCCAAGAAATACGAGAACAAACGTATAATTGAAAGTGGCTTATCATCTATTAGAAGTAGAATTGCGTTGTAAGTAAGTACTACAGTACACTCTCTTTCATTATACTATTGGACTATTAGACTTTCCATATTATTACTACTCTCATATTTCAGTTCGGTTATTAACAATTTAAATTGATTTTTAGTTGTGATCATGTCAGAGCTGTAGCCAGAACCAGGCCCGTATCCACGGGGGGGGGGGGGGGCAAGAGGGGGCCGGGTCCCCCCAAATTTTTCTTGGCCCCCTAAAATTTTCATGGAAGGCTTGCAAAAAAATCTCGATTAATTCTATGTGTAAACACTAAGAATAAAATGCAATATAAAAGAAATTATTCAAAGAATTTTTCCATTTTAACTATTTGATGAACACTTCTAAACATATTTTAAAGGAGTTAAAGTAAAGTTTATCAGTCTTCTCGAATCTCGATATGAAATGACACAATGCATATTGAAGCAAGTTTTTACGAAAAGAAGGAATATGTTCATAATACTTCATACCACAGTTGTAATAGCGATCTGGGAGGTAGGAGACGAACTGTGAAGTGCTTATTGCAAGCCAAATCATAAAAACAGGAGCAGGAACAAAGCGTTTATCTTTTGCAGTAGCGGTGGTAGGTTATTGTTATTTTATTGTGTAGTTGTAGTACATATATACATTGCAAAATCCTCGTCAACAGCAAACCTTAGGTTAACTGTGGAACAATTAGTTGTGAATTGAATTAAGAGCTCCGAGTTCCGTTAAAGGCGATTGATTCTAGTAGGGTCCAAATTATTGTGGTGTGATATGTAAAACAAGAACTGTAGTGGAATATTCACCGAAAAAGTAATGGTTGCAAAGACTTTCATATGTTGAAGAATAAAGTTAAGCTAAATTACCTTAATTAGATGAGTAACTGAGCAAGTGAACATATCCAAGTTTAAAGGAGAAGCATTACATTTTCAAAAATATATGCACAGGTAAAGAAAACCTAATCTAACCTACTCCAAATAAAGAGCATGAACTCTATACAATTTGCATTCATAATACTATAGCAAAAAAAAAAAAAAAAAAAAAAATCTCTCCTGAATGTTACTAGAACATATGTAAACCTTCTGCGGAGTGGGTATGTAAGTTAATGTAGCGAAACTGATGCTATGATTGTTATAGTGCTGTTAACGATATTCAAGAGATTGAAATAGGTTTTTAACACTCATCCATAACATGAACATCAGTGTAAACATCATTTACTAAGCTTAATTGTAAAAATTCACACCTCATAAAATAATATTTTGTTATATTTCGTAATCGTTTCTGGCCTATGTATTTTTTAATTAAATATTTTTTAAATGTATTTAACAATTTGGGACTACAGCACAACAAGCATAAACCATGCTAAATTGTAAGCACGGATATTTTGCCGCAAAGTTTGTACTCATTACCGTCCACTATATTGATACGTTTATTCTTTTGCAATTCGTATTTTCTACTTTTGATAGTGACAATTATATTTCTAGTGTTTGTATAGGATTAATATTTATAATGTGTTCAAATTTGTGTATCTTAATTGGTTGTTTGGTTGCTGCAGGTCAAGGTAAGCTAATAGAATATCTTAAGTTAAATATCTCCATATATTTACATAGTCATCCATGCACTCAGGTTATATTCAATTTTTATGCAACACTCAGTAGATTTCCAATTTATGAATAGAACACCATATACAGTAGGAACCAATACAACTCTCACAAACAGTACTAATGAATCTTTTATACAGCGTAGGCCTCCCGATAAAAAATCAACGAAGCTTAGCATTGCTCAAGCAAATGTTCGCTCCCTTGCTCCAAAAATTGACGAATTGCGAATCTTGGCAAACGAGGAAAAATACGATCTTATTGTCATAACTGAATCATGGCTCGATAGTGCCCTAAACTCATCAGCCGTTGAAATAAACAACTATCGTTTGTTGAGAAGTGATCGGACGGACAGGCGAGGAGGAGGAGTTGCTGTATATTTCCGTAGTAATTTAAATGTGAAACTGCTTAATGTTGATGTCTCGCATAAAGACGAAATTGACTGTGTATGTCTCAAAATTACCATAAATTCGGTTAGGTTAGGCATATGTGCCATATACAGACCACCCAGCGTTGCATACACTAAATTGGCGATGCTCGAAGAAGTAATCACGAATGTAGGCTCTATGACTGATAATCTGCTCATCATAGGAGATCTAAATTGTGATTTCCTTACGCCTTCGAAGCGTGACACAGCTTATTTATGTTCAATACTTGATAGCTTTCAGCTGTCGCAAATCTTAAACGAACCAACACGCATCACTGAAACCACTGAAACACTTCTTGATGTATTTATTACTAGTAATATCAATATAATTCACTCCAGTGGAGTAAAACTACCAATCGGTACTTCAGATCACTCTTTAGCATATATATGTTTGCAATTAGAAAAGCCAACAAAAGACAGGAGCAAAATAAAGACATATCGCAATTTTAAATATTTTGATCAGTCCAAATTCACTAGTGATATAGAACGCATAGATTGGAAACCAATTGAAAACCTACCTGACGTAGGTAAGAAAGTCGAATTCTTAGAAAACACCATAGTTAGCATTTTTGATAAACATGCCCCTATATGCTCTTCGAGGATTACAAGAAACAACAGTCCGTGGTTAACTGACAACGTCCAGCTTCTAATAAAATTAAAAAATCGTGCATATCTCAAATTCAAAAGGACAAGAACTGATGTTCTTTGGAATGAATACAAACAACTACGGAACTTTACTACAGCCGTGATACGACAAGAGAAAAGAGCATATTTCACACAGTTTTTCAATAGTTATAATCTGAGCTCCAAGGACGTATGGAATAAATTAAGAACCCTTGGAATTAGTAGTCGAAAGAATTCCCAAGCATTACCAGATGATCTTGCAGACTGCAATGAGATTAACGCGCACTTTGGTGAAATTTGTAATGATAGAAATATCGACGAGAATGCAGTTCAAAACCGCCTAACTGTATATAATAATACTAAATTCTGTTCAAGTATGAATTCATTCGAACTCCGTAATATAAGCAACTTTGATGTTCAGAATGCTATCAAAAAATTAAATTCAAATGTAGCTGGACACGAAGGCATTACAGGAAAGATGCTTCGACTTGTTTTACCACACATTATATCACCATTAACACACATAATAAATTATTCCATAACCACATGCTCCTTTCCATTATCCTGGAAAGAAGCTTTTGTAATGCTTATAGCGAAAAAGCAAAATGTATCATCTCTAAACGACCTTAGGCCTATTAGCCTATTACCAATATTGTCCAAAGTTATGGAGAAACTTGTGCATAACCAGCTCAATGATTACGTCATTAATAATAATATCTTACCCCTACACCAATCAGGCTTTCGCAATTCACATAGCACTGCCACAGCCCTACTTCATATCACTGACGACATTTTTCGAGCATTAGATAACAACCAGATATCATTCCTGGTATTATTAGATCTTACTAAAGCATTTGATTCAGTTCATCACGACTTACTCTTAGCTAAAATGAAATACTTTAACTTTTCCACCAACACAATCCAGTGGTTCAGGTCATATCTTTCAGATAGGCAACAGAGAGTGGTACTAAGAGATCCTAAACTTGCAGTATCAAACCGGATCAGTCTTCAAAGAGGAGTGCCACAGGGATCAATATTAGGACCTCTGCTATTTTGTCTATATACAGCAGATGTACCAAAGCTACACTCTAGAATACATCTGTACGCGGATGATACACAACTCTGCTTAGCCACGTCTCCAGAGCACGCCTTACAAAGTGCAGCCCTCATCAACGAGGACTTAGAAATATTTAGTGATTGGTGCTTGTCCAATTCCTTGAAAATAAACGCAAGTAAATGCACATTTACAGTCATGGGAACAAGAGAAAATCTTAGGACCATTCGAGACACGCCGTTAGATTACTCACCTTCAGTAAAAAATCTCGGATTAATACTAGATGGTGAGTTAAACTGGAAGCGACATATATCTACTGTATCTAATAAATCAATATCAATTCTGCGATTATTATACAAATATAATGATTTTCTAAATCAGAACACAAAACTGTATTTAGTGAACACGCTTATTTTTCCACTGTTCGACTATTGTGATTCTGTATATGGACCAGCCATTACTAAATCCTTAGCAATATCAATCCAAAAAGTTCAAAATGCCTGCATGAGATTTATCTATAACACGCGAAAATGTGAACATATACTTCCCTTACTAAATCAAAACAACATTCTAACTATGTCAAGGAGGCGTTTGTTGCATCTGTACTGCCAGATACATAAGGTCATACACAATAATGGCCCCCCATATCTTAAAAGTAAGCTGACGTTCCGAAATGAAATCCATCCATACGAAACAAAACGTTCCCGTACATTTGACATCCCGCGGCATACATTAACAAAAGCAGCGAAATCATTCTCTATTTCAGCTGTGAGAGCCTGGAATTCATTACCTTCCGATATAATCGAGTGCAAACGATTCTTAACCTTCAAACGTAGGGTAAAGGATCATCTTTTACATCAACAGAAACTTAGCTTGAACACCTACGCCTTAGCCTGCAGCAAATAAACCAATTTTGTATGCATATATTGTAATATAGAGGACAAGTATTAGGCCTATTGTATCTGAACAACTATTATATTCTTACTTCATACTGGTTTTCTTCAATATATGTATATATCATATTAGTTTGTAGTTAACTAAACGTTATATGTTTATTATCGTTATATATGTACGTGTATAATATCTTTGTATATATTCCCATGTGTCATTTCTGATTGTACTTTTGTTGAGGTTAGGTGGTAGAGCAACCTACGGCTGAACCTCGCCTCATGAATAAAGGCATTTTCAATTCAATTCAATTCAATTTAACGTTTAAGTTTAAGGATTAAATTCCGGGTTGTGGGGCCAGGACTAGTAAAAATTTGCAAGATTTAGATGAGAAATTAAGTAGCAAAATGTTTTGTATTGTACTTGGGGTGGGGGATCCCGTGGAAGTAGCAAGTTTTCATATAAAAACGTTGTAAATTGGAACTATTTCTTAGTCGCATACGCGTAATAATGTAATTTAACATGAAAGAAGCAGTGATGCTTTTACTCGATACTACACTGAGAAAAATCCATTATCCGGACAGCGGTATATTGTACAAATACAAGGATTCGTTATGTTTACTAAGGAAATCTGTACGGAGCGTACTTTATCCATATGCTACACAGCTACTGCCTTTAACGCGCTTGGATGTTATATCATGTCGCTGCAGGATGTCTGATATCTAACAATCTTCCGTATTTTATATACGTATACGTATGTTAAATACTTCAGCTATATGTTATATACGTCCATCTGTGTGTGAGGTCCTGACCGCCTATAGACACCTCTTTCTTGCACCATAGATGACGTCATGAAACAACTGTCGTATGCTTGCGAGCTGGTTTATAAACGAGGTTGTTTACAAACGGAAAATAAGAGCGGAAGGAAAGAAAAGCCTGGGTAAGTGCAATAGTAAATTATCACTTTAGTTAAATATTCCATTAATTATATATTCCTTTAGTATAACTTGCTTTAATATAGTACTAAACAAGTAATGTGATTTATGACCACAATTCTTACTATTGTAACTCGTTAATGGTTGAGGAGAAAGAAATGGGTTAATCTGAATTTTGAGAAATCTTTGAATATTAATGTTTTGTAACTTTTTACATTTCAAGGTACGCAAAATGAATGTTATGTGTTTATTCTTTCCTTTTTATATGTGACGGTTTATTACTTGATGGAGATTTACTACAGGACTGCTTAACATAATTGCTAAGAAACCGTTTTCAGCCCGAACATTTTCTTGTGTAGTGAAGATTTAGGATTTAGATTTCTGGGCTTTCGGCATCAATGACCTTGTTAGCCCGTCACATGTGAGTTATGACGTCCCTCGGTGAGCACACTATCCGGGGAAAGGGAAGGAAGCAAACGGTCTGGGACCTATATGTTGGGTACTACCCGGCATTTGCCTGGTATGAAATGAGGAAAACCCAAGAAAGCCTCATTCAGGATGTCTGGACTTAAAAGCTTTTGATACTTTTTCGACCGAGTGCCCCTACCGGAATCGAACCTGGGTCCGCTCGTACCGAAGGCGAGAGCGTTAGCAACTACGCTACGCGGAGCCACTTGTGTCTAGGAAACCTATTTTTACTAGGATATTTGCAACAAAATTTATTTCCTTTCTTTCTTTATTTTTCTTTTTCTTTTTGCTTTTTAACAATAAAACAAAACATATTTTACAGCCTCACTGAAATTTAAAAACAGCAGTCAGGGAGAGCTCACGTTTAAGATTCTTTTTGTTTTGTTTTGTTTTGTTTTGTTTTGCTTGTTATGTTCTCTAGTTAACTAATGTTTGAGTTCCTGAGAATTACATTATTATTATTATTGTTTCATAATTTTCGAACCAAAAATTAGATGTTTTTCTTTTTTTCCTTGTGTTGACGTCATTGTGGCAAGTTGGGGTGTTTGTATCGTACCTTGGCATTAATTTGGTTACTAGCACATAGTTTCAAGGTCATAAGTTGTAGGCCGCTTGAAACAGCTATTACACAGTTGAGTGTCAGGCGTTTGACTTGCAGCTTTCGTTACAGCGTCTAAATTGCAGTATTGGATTGCGTCCAGCTTCTATGGCTGGTAAAAAAGTTATATCGCTTTCGTAATATGGTAAGAAATACAATGTAACAGTTAGGTATAGTATATATGACTAGTTTAATTAGTCGGAAATTACTCTGTTTCCTTGTCTTATTCTTTCGATTATGTTTAAGTACTGTGTCTTCATAGTATTGTTTCACTATTTCTAGAAGGAATTAAGTATTAACGAAGTAAAGAATAAGCAGAAGCCCACTTTGATTACCGTTTACTATTTCTCATACTTCATTGAGAATGTTTTGATCCCCAATTGCGCAAACTTCTAATATGTATGTGAGTTTCTTTTTGTTGTTGTTGTTGTTGTTGTTGTTCTAGTATGTATGTGTGTTTCTTTTTGTTGTTGTTGTTGTTGCTTACACTGCTATAGATATGAGCTCCTTCATGGCTAAGCGGTTAGCGTACGCGCCTTTGGTGTGGGAAACCCGCGTTCGATTCCCGGCGGGAGTGGTTCGGAGTCCATGTTAATCAGTAAGTCCACGTCTCATACAGCCTCGTTGCAGAAAAGGATATTAAAATCAACTCAGCACTGCTTTACAGATGGAGTTGTTTGATTCAGGGTTCGAATGAAGCTTTTTACGGGAAGCAGGCACGTAGCCAAGGGGTGGGTCCAGACCCCCCCCCTTCGGATCCAGAAATGAAAAATATTAAGGAAAGATGAAACAGAAAGAAACAGATGAATCAGCCTCAAAAATATAAAGCTACAATAAGCGTTTTGGTTACTCTTTCTTACGAGGAGCTTTGTGTGGAGGAAACGGGAGGGGGGGGGGCGGATCAAGTTGAAATTGGATATTATTATAACGGAACATTCCGAATTCCATCTAGCTCCATGTTAACCGTATGCAGCGGCGCAAATCTGTCTTCAACATTGGGAGGGACGGGTAAGACAGTTCTCATAATTTTTTTAAGGATGTTCAAATTATGAAGTTGAAAAACAATGCTGCGGAGGATCAGGGGAGCAGAGTTGTCTTCAAAATTGTGAGGTGGGCAGATTTAAGGCTTATTCTGGGGTGGGGACATCAATTTCATCTTACTTTCCTTTGTGGCAATCGGACACAAATCATCACATTTCTCTCCAAAAAACGCATTTCAAATCGGATTATTGAGGGGAAAGTCCCCCCCCCACCAGTTCTAAGATTGGAGTGGACCTGTCCTCGTCCCCCCGGGACTTGCGCCAGTAACCCTATGGACTACAAATGACGATCGATAAACCGGTTCTTTCAGATAGCCTGTCAGAACTTAAGCAATGCCCAGAATTACCAATAATATGAACCATTTTGAATTTCGCGGCAACACTAATCCATTTTATAGGATGTCTTTACTCCAGAAAGAGATCTCGTTGCTATCCTTGACGGCATTGAACTAAGATAAGAGAAATAGAAAGAAGACGAGAAGAACCGAGTTCGAATGACCTTGGAAGACTATGTCTTTGTCAATACTTTTTTCTATTCTTTTACGCAAGATTTCTTCATAATTCTTTAATTAAAATACTTACTAACATATCCTCATTTTATTGTCCTAACAAATCAATATGGATATGTTGTCAGTAAAATAGTTCAGATTGATCGAACCCCTGGTGTGATAACCACAGTATTTCGTCACAGACCTCCCGTATTGCGAAATCGTGGCTACGTGCCTGCGGGGAGGGGGCGACTTTTCAGATATACAATCCAAGCCTTTTATTTCTCAGTGATGCAAGATATAATATATAGTATATAATATGTAAAATATGAAATGAGGGAACATATTTTCCCGGCAAGGGAGAAATTCTTTGGCGAGTTGGGGAAATTTCTTGACGAGAGGGAAAATCTTCATCCTCCCGTTGATTCAAATCTTGATCGAAGATCATGCGAGTAGGATTCCATATTATGCTGTAGGTGTAGGTAGTACACAGTCTTGGCGCTGAATAGGACGCTAAGCTTCAAGCCAACCACATGTCTGTAATAACCTATTGCGATTGAATGGTAATGTAACGTAATGTACGATATGTGCATTTTCTAGATGCCATAAAATTATAATTTTAATTGAACATTCCACGATTATATACTTCAGGTTAAAGGAGTTTGATGATTAATTGAAGTGAATAATCGAGGCAGTGATTCTCAATCTTCTTGACTTACGACACACTTTAGTAAACCCCAATGACATCGATATATTTGTTTAGATTTTGGATTGCTTTCCAACAAGTCGAGCCGCGCCAAAGCTGTAGGCTTACTAAGTTAAGTGAACTGATCCTAATCTAAATCCATTGTTTTCGGGGGCGCAGAAATGGACAGTGACACTTCCGATACTATTTAAATCAAAATTCAGCCAAGCAACTTGGGGAGGGAAAGAGGGGAGACGGATCTTACAAATGATCGAAAATAACCGATATGAGAGAGCGTTTCGTAATAGTAAAAAAAGTGACTGACTAACGTAACATACATGTATTACTGGTTTTCTTATTTTCACCCAACGAAGCAGGTAATTAACGCTAGTACTAGGTATGTGTAGACTAAATGAGGTGATTTGCTTCGTGACCCTTCGAACAATGTACGAAGCGGATGCAAGCAGTTAGTACATGGAGTTAGCTTACCTAAATTTAGATTTCGCTTTCCGAAATCTTAATGGATGTATTAAGTGATTTCGTTACTTACACTCTTAATCTCTAAATACAAGGATTCAAAACACATTTTCGATTCCAAACTATGACTCTGCTAGACAAAGAAAGCATAGTCCAGTGTATGTTTTACTTCATTTTCATATACGTGCTCGTAGGTTTTCTCGGGGACTTGGTTTCCTCCCACTTTCTCATTTCACCAAATATTCCATAATCATTAACTTGCTTTAATCACCGACTCCCTTAGCCTAACAGCATAATAGTGGGACATTAAACTCAAAGACTTTATTTTTATTTTCAAGTAATTACTTTTCTCTCCCTTATTTATTTTTAATTTAATTTCTCTTTCAATTTCCCTCTTTTAGGAACATCAACATAATTTACAATTCTTTCTCATTATAATAACACTATTAAAAGCCCCATATGCAGCTCACCACGTTGGAACCCAGTGGAAACAGATGAACAACGAATATTGTCGAAAATATGCATTGCTTACAGCGGCGTAGCGAGCATTACAAGATTGGGAGGGGGATGAAACTTGAAATTGCCAAGTCTTGATTTTTATCTTAAAAAAATGTCAAGTCTTGATAAAAAAAATGCCAAGTGTTTCGAAAATCTTACAAACCCTATGAAAAACTATTACAGCAACCTTATTTTCATATTCGTTCCATTCCATGCCCCCCGTCTGAGACACGAATAAGATCAGCCCTTGTTCCGCTCTCGAGTCCAATTTAACATCTAACCTCAGGATCATTATCATCACCCACGAAGCACAACTGTTAATTTGATAACTCATGGCTATGTTAGGTAACCTCCGCCAGCTAATCTTCACGAGAACCTTTAAAGTTACAATCAGTTGTAGAAATGCATTTAAAAACGTAGAATAAGGTAGGTTATATTTACTGTTTGTGATGTAGAAGTGCCTAATTTACATATTAAACATTCAATTGAGGGGTTCAGTGAGAGACCAGGCTAACTTACATCCAGGTCAAGATTGAGATTTTGACGGAACAGCATACTAATGTCATTAATTGACCTTTGCCTCAACCACTTGTCTGTGTGGCTTGTCCTGAGACAGGGGCGGATCCAGGGAGGGTCTATCTCCCCCAAGAAGAGGAAACTTTGTGTATTTTAATATAAAATAAAACCCACCCAGAGTTGAATCTCTTAAAAGTAGCTCTATCTTGTAAGTAGTGGCATTACAACCCACCGCCCCCCAGTAGTCAATCCTGGATCCACCCCTGTTGTATACTAAACCAAACTATGAATATCAGTCGTATCCTTTGAAACGTGCTGTTTTCATTTGTTTCCTTTTCTTTCAGAAAGTTAAAATTGTCAGTTAGCCTAGTCTCTCGCTAAACTGTCAATTGTGACAAAACACACCAATAATTGTTGATGCCAACTAAAACATACATATCCAAAGCCTACAAAATATATCACATTATTTAAGTTTTTTTCTTTCTTTTTTTTTTTTCAAAATTGCTTGCAATGTTTTTCTTCGTGCCAAGCATCCGAATGTCATCTTGAATTCTGACCTCATTTCACTACAATTCTTTGAAGTGTAAGACTGCGCAGCTTTTTTTTCCCCTCTCTCTCGCTCTCTTCAGTCCTTCAGTCTCCCCCACTTTGATTTCATGATTTCGCACTCTGATGAAAAGTATTAAACACCAAAATGGAAAAGTACTAATATATAACCTCTCTTTTAGTAGCCCCTCCAACCACACGCCCGGGGCACGTGCCTTGCTTGCTCGCCCATAGCTCTGTGAGCTATATAAGTAAAATACAATGCGCGCGCATATGTAAACTTGGTGCCAGCTTTGATTCTCGCTGAGAGAGTATACATATAATGTTGGTTCGAATTCCATCAAAACCATAGGCTCATTTTTGTGTAACCTTGGTACTGAAGAAGACAGTAGACTTCAACAAATATTCCTGTCGGGCCTCGATGGCTCAGTGGTAGAGCGTTCACCTCTGGTGTTTGGGGTCTTTGGTTTGATCCCAGCTCGCGCCAAGTAAACTTTGTGGTGGACAAACACCGTGTGAGTGGGTTTTCTCGGGGTTCTCCCGTTTCCTCCCACTTTCTTCATTCCACCATTTCATTCATTATATCATCATCAGCGTCTCCTTTAGCCTAGCCGGTATACCCGTCATTATTGATACAACTATTATATACAGGATGCATCAGAAGTCCCTTGTCATCCTTTCTGAAAACTACAGGGATGTAGTTACATTGATTGCGAGATAAGAGATACACATTAGGCCCAGAGGGATACTTTCGGATTACATCACGCGGACGGTCGCCATCTTAGATTCGAAATTGTAATACGGACGATAAGTGGGTAGTGTGATACATGGCCATGCACTAAAATGTTCTGAGGATGTCAAATATGCAATCAGATATCATGTAACTTATTCTGGTGAAATGTTATTGGCAGTGAACCAAGTGAGACTATATGTAGTGGTATGTCATACCCTTCTTTTTTTTTTTTTTTTCCAGTGATAGAGACATACCGTTTCTGGTTTTTTAGTGATCAAAATAAACCTTCACGGAAGAATAAATGCTAAATACCATTAATAAATCCCTTTTTTATACGTATTGACGAATAGCTTTGCACATAAAAAGATTTTATTTCTTATGTAGATTCTAAGTTGACAATACTGACATTTTTACCTTTTTCTACCTTTTGTTTGTAAAATGAGGTGTTTTCAAAGAAGTTCATCTAGTTTATATTTTGATGTGCCGTATTGAATTGTTTCTTTCGTATGTATGTATGTGTCGTCTTGTCTGAATTCTTATAAGCGTCGTATTTTGAGCATGGGCGGATTTAGGGGATTGCTGTGGGGGCAGATCTTACGGGAGTTTGAAATACCCCTCATTCGAGTGTGTGGTCCAGGAGTTTTCCCGCTGGAAATTGTTAATATTGAAAGTCGGTTTTTGAGCACTTTCGTGTATAATTCTCTGATACAAGGTAAGGGCTATTTTTATTTATTTTTTTCCAGAAAGTTGTTCACGATGGATGGATCAGTCTCTCCGTTTTTTCTCCGTAACTAAAAGAAGCTTTCCAGTGGTTTTCAGACATTATGTAAATAGAAATGCAATCTTGTAGGCTTCACACCTCACTGCATTTGAACATTTAGATAGCCGATATGTCGAGTCAAAATCGTAATAAAACACACCGCCTCTGATTTTTCCCACTTCGAACACATTTCCCTGTTATAGTCAGAGGTAAAAGCGAGGGGGAACGCGGGGGACGCAGTTCCCCACCTCGAAAAATATGTAGGACGTCCCCCAGATCCTAAAATGGTACAATGGGCAGAGATAGGCAGGAGGAACGGCGTGGAGTGATGCCGCTACCTACCGTCCCCCCACCTTTTCAGGTCCACTTTTACCCCTGGTTATAGTATATGTTCTACATGTTCCTACTGAGCAATAAACATTTGCAGAAGCTTCTTCCAATTGCTGTGGACACAAAGTAGGATATAGGGTCAAATTTGTGCACAGACGATGGCGATACTTTGTTCTAGATGATAAAAATTATGAATATTTACTGCACAAACCATAGCCTTAACTTTTCCACTTAGCTAGAAATTGAACAGCGTTAGGTCCGGTGATCGAGCAGCCATTCAACTGCCTCTCGTCGATCAACCCATGTTCTAGAAAATTGTTCAAGTAGTGACGCAATACGAATCCATAATGAAGAAAGCGCCATGGTGTTGAAAAAACTGCGAGAATGTACCATCCTCGGGCATCGCAGCTCGCAATATCTATCCCTGTACGAGCGTGAGGTATTATTCCGCAGTTAATTTTATGGAATGAAAAAGTGACTGATTAGACGTATTCCTCATTTGTCTGCCAACAACATAATTAATTTTCTTTGCGCTGGTCATGTTGGAGGGGTCTTGCACGCGGGGTTGTCAGGTGACCAATTGTGCATGTTCTGCCTATTAACCTTCCCATTTACGTAGAGGTCAGCTTCATCTGAAAAGAGTATTTGCATAAAAATGTTAACCATAATTACTCACTGCACTTGGCGATCAACATCGTTCTCGTGGAGATGTTGCTTCATTTGCACCTTGTACGGATGCACTTATACACGCGCAGACCCTATGACTCAACCCACATTGCATTAATAAATGACGTGTGCTCCTCTGGGGCCACATCGAGAAAGAAGTCAGCACTGCCGTAGGCGTTGCTTCATCTGTAGCTCTCTACGATCGTCCGCTACGACGTATGTTCACGAATGTGCCCGTCTCCTCAAATTTAGTTAATTACTGTGACACTGCAACATGTAACACAGTCACATTGTGGATGATTCTGTTTGCAATCGGTAACCACTGTACAGGCACTCCTCCCGCTCCACAGTTTGAATATTTCGATGCATTCCTCACGTGCTAACGGTATGGTTCTACATCTAGAAGAAAGAGGTAAATACAACGTTCAATTGGCAATAACTTTTCACCAAATTAAGCTCCATGGAATCTGATTGCATATTTGACATACTGAGAAAATTCTAGCCTGTGGCCATATATATATATCACATTACCCACCAGTTTATAACAAACAAATTTAATCCAAAATGGCGGCCGTCTGTGAGAGTATTTCCAAACGGCCTAATGTGTATCACCCATCTCACATTCAATTAAACTACACCCGTGTAGAATTTAGAAAGGAACTTCGTATGATGTATACAGGGTGTTTCGAAAGTCCTCTGACGTTACAACAAAACGTAAGAGGAAAAACCATTTCTAAATATGTTGTTTTCATTCTAAAGTGAACACTTTTTAAATCGGAGGAGCCGTTTGGGCTGTACTCTTTATGCGCCCAATGTGGAATGAAAATGCAATGTTACCATTTACCTGGACCCACAACATATGTGAATGAAGTTACTGTTTGAAATGGGGGCTAGCCATCGACATGTTAGCGTAAAAATCAGTAACTTCATTCACTTATGTTGTGGGTCCAGGTAAATGGCAACGTTGCATTTTCATTTAACATTGGACGCATAAAGAGTGTACAGCCAAACGGCTCATCCGATTTTGAAAATTCCTTCAACTTACATTGGAAACATCATATTTGGAGACGGTTTCCCAATTACATTTTGTTGTAACTCTGATAATAATCGAGTTACTTAATGTCAGGGGACTTTTGAGACACCCTATATATCTTATGGAATATATGTTTGATGTCCCTATAACTGTAGTATAATTTAGTTTGTTTAAATTTACAAGTTATTACAAGTAGATTCTGACTTACATGCGTAAGAGTTTGTATGTAACTAACTAATGAATTCTATTTCATGAAATTTACATTGAAATATTTAACACAAAATCTTTTATATTCATGCTTAACTTAGTGACTTGGCTTTGGACTGCAACTGATTATTGTACCCCATTATTGCTTGAGAAGAAAACCGATGTCCGAATCTTCATTTGGAGAAACCAAAGAACTATTGGAATGCTGAGGATTGCAATCATTAATTTCTACACTTCAAGGTGCGTAAATTATATCTAGGTATATTCTGTGTTTATTGTTATAATTACTATTACTATTATTGGGTTTAGAATCAATCAAGTACTTCATGATATTTTAGAGGGATCAAGATGGCTGCCAGATAGATAAATATTTGAGCGTCAGGCCCTTATTTCTTTTCAATTTTATATTTAATCAATGTCTATTTCCCCCCCCCTCATTATTCCACCAAATCGTATTCCAAGATCATCAATTTTCAATACTCATTTGTGACTGTCAGCATACATAGCATAACCGTAGGAAGTAAAACAAAAATTTATTTTTATTTTTCGTTTTCATGTCTTTTCTCCATAGCTGTGAAAAATAACGACTTCAACATCATAAATTTGTATGCTACTTGCCTGCTTTCGAGCACAGTAATCAACTATTTGGACATTACGAAGCAAAGCAGGTCTACGTTGCAGTTAGCATACTTTTGAAAGGATGTGACATAATGATATTGGTGTTGCGATGTTCAGCCTAAACAGTGCAAGTAAATAAATCTGTAACAATTGTATTGGTGTTTAGCTTACATGTCCTCCAGACGGGCCAATTTTTTTTTTTTTTTTACATCTTGTTACTTCTACTCTATATGAGGGGTCGCGGTAGCTCAGTGGTGGAGCGTTCACCTCTGGTGCTTGGGGTCCTGGGTTCGATCCCAATCCCCGCCAAGTGAACTTTGTGGTGGACAAACACCGTGTGCGTGGGTTTTCTCGGGGTTGTCCCGTTTCCTCCCACTTTCTTCATTCCACCATTTCATTCATTACTCATCATCACCGTCTCCTTTAGCCTAACCGGCATAATCGTGGGACGTAAAACTCAAAGATTTCATTTCATTTCTACTCTATATGAAGTATATTCTGAGGTTGTGTTTTTGGGGACGTGGTAGCTCAGTGATGGAGCGTTCACCTCTCCTGCGTGGAGTTCCTGGATCGATCCCAGCACGTGCCAAATGGGCTTTGTGTTGGACAAACACTGTGTGTGGTTTTCTCGGGGTTTTCCCGTTTTCTCTCACAGTTTTCCTTCTACTATTTCATTCATTCTCATGATTATAGTCTCCTTTAGCATACCCGGCAAAATCGTGGAACGTAAAACTCAAAGATTTCATTTCATATAAACTTTGGTGCAAAGTAACCCCATAGATGAAGATATTTTGCACCACATACAAAAAAGTATGTTCAATATACTAACATAATGTTTGTCTGCAATGTTTTCTCTCCTGTATTTATACATTTCACTTTTTACACAAAACTGCATGTGTAACGAATTTTTGTTACGAAATTCGAGACGAGACATAGCTCTTCCAATAGAAACAGATACAGTTTTCGAGACGAGACAACTTTCGCGACACCTTTGCGAGAGGTGACAGTCTCAAATCATTTCTCGTGCGTACCCCTAGCCCATATCGTGCGTTATCAAAAAGCATGTTAATGAGAAATAACAACATGTAAATACAATATAGGTAGTTAAAAACATTTTTGTTTTCATTCTTCACTAATGCATTATTATTAACCTCAGTATTTTATTGTCCATTCTTAATCTTAAGGTGATATATAATTAAGTTTTGAATTCGGTTAACTTATTTTGTTTCTCAAATTGTATTAAAAATGTATGTACAAACATGTTTATTTTCATTCTTGAGTGCTTAAAGTCACTATAGTTATTAAACATAGTAATTAATATTGTACTCTTAACGTTAAAATAATATACAGTTAACTTTTGAATTCAGTTAACATTTTTCTTACTGAAATTGCTTTAAAAAGTATGTAAAAACTTTTTTATTTTCTTTCTTGAGTGCCAAAAGTGATGCACAGTTATTAAGATTAGTACTTTATACTCTATTCTTAATTTTAAACTGATAAACAGTGCGTTTCTGAATAAATTATGTCAAGTTATTTGAGTGACGAACACTGGTACAAAACCCTAACTACCACTGGAACATTTCGATTTTGAGATGACTACTACCGGTGCAATACAAGGGATTTTAAAATATTGTTTTTCCTTCAACGGCTATTCGATTTTGAATTCTGACTACATGGTCATATATAGGAAGGATCAGTGTCTCTTTCCAACTATGGTACAGCTCCGACCGATTCACGGTGCTCACAGAAGAGACAAAAGAGTATGTTTTCAACCTTAAAGTAACGACCACTGGTGTTTTTACCCTGGTATGCAAAAGTAAGTGGGTACCCCAATGGGGTAGAGGGGTACTATGCGGTACCTAATTTCTGCATTTTAGATATATGGAAATACATGTGTCTAAAATGTAAAGAACTGATATTTGTTTACCGAAAACTGCAACTCGGTAAGCCTTACGGATACCGAGACATGGGAAAATAAAGAGCGACACGATATGTATGTGGGGCTTGCATACTTGAAGGTACAATTTGGAAAATGAATTCAAATATGACTAACGGCTATCAAGATATTGTCAAATAAAGAGAGGACCAATACAGGTATGGGATTTTCGTATTAGATGATAAAATTTCCGAAACCGGTCATGGAAAGTTAATAAACACCAGTAGCAATTCCATCTTCAAGTAATTAGATATTTCCATGGGGTGTTAGAACATCTTACAGTCTACCAAGATTAAATTTTAAAAGCTTTTGAAAATATAACTTGACATTTGTAAAGAGTATTAGAAATATGTATTTACCTAAAACTTGCAGCTAGTACATCTAACATATAGAGAAACACCGTGAAATAAAAGAGTATGAGATGTTGAAACTTCGGAAAAATTATTGGTCCCAACAAAATTAAATAAGATGGTATTTCTATGGGTTAAGTAAGTACCTCAGTACAATTTCGATGGAAAGATTAGTTCTAGGTTTTCTTCAGGCAGTTCCAAAGGTTCATCGAGCTGTGTAAAAGAGTGAAAATTCCCTGTGAATATCTAATATAGTAACCAAAATATAACGAGTCATTTATTTTATGACGTAAAAATAGAGATCTTTAAGGATTTGTACTTCTGGGTCTTTGCTATAAGAAAGAAATTCAAAAACCTACTGTATATACCTTAATATGCAATTAAATCAGTGAGGACACAGTAACTTAGTGGTGGGGTGTGTACCTAGTATGTTTTGCAGAAACTACACTGGAGTATTCTCTTAATCCACAGAGATACGATCACACTTAACTGCCCATTTAATTTTAAAATGAAATTAAGGCAAGTGAATGTTGATGATAGAATTGATGGAGTGTAAAGGTGGGAGGAAAGGAGTACACCGAGAATACCCACGAATACAATGTCGACTACAAACTGACTTGGACACGGATCAAACCAGGGACCCAATACACCAAAGGTACGCACTCTACCACTAAGCCACCGTGCCTCCACCCATTTAATTGTCTATTAAGGTGTATACGGTAGTTTTCTGAAATTTCTTCTTCTTACAGCAAAGACTCAACAGTACAAATCCATGTGGGTCTCCATTTTTACGACCTCGTAAAATACATAATTACTTATATCTCGGTTGCTATATTAGATATTGACAAAGAATTTTCATTCTTTTTGTACGCTAGGAATTATCACGCTTGGATTTACCCGAAGAAAACTTCGAGCTGAATTAATCTTTCGATCGGAATTGCCCTGACGAGTGTGAGGTACTCACTTAACCCATATAAGTACCATCTTATTTAACTTTTATTAAGATCAAAAGTTGTTTTATGAAATTTCAAGATCTAATACTCTTTTATTTCACGGTGTCTCTCTAGCTGTAAGATGTACTGGCTGGAAGTTTTGGGTAACTCTATTCTCTTTTCTAATACTCTTTACAAATGTCAAATTATATTTTCCAAAGCTTTTAAAACTTAATCTTTTTAGACCCATGATGTTCTAAAACCCCATGGAAATACCCAGTTACTTTAGGATGAAATTGCTACTGGTGCTTATTCAGATTTCATGATCGATTTCGGAAATTTCACCACCTAACACGAAAACCCCATAACTGTGTGGGTCCTCCCTTTATTTGACAATATCTTGATAGCCATTAGTCATATTTTCATTAATTTTCTAAACTACTGTCAAGTATGGAATCCCCACATACCTATGGTGTTCCTATTTATTTCACCATATTTCGGTAACTGTTAAACATACCGACTTGCGGTTTCGGTAAACACACACATGTAACGTTCTTTATAAGTTTATTAAGATATATTTTAGAATGTTTAGAAATGGGAGGTCTGCGAATGCCATAGTACCCGAAAACCCCCATAAGGACGTGTGTGTAGTGTATTGAATTGAAACTACTTTTGAGGTTGTTGACAGCCCTCAGTAATTACGTTTTCGAAACTGCACAATCTAGTACGCAAAACTCACACTTCTATGGTGTTGTCCTTTATTTTCCCATACCTCGGTATCCATAAGGCTTACCGAGTTGCGGTTTTCTGTACTAAACAGATATCAGTTCTTTACATTTTAGAGACATATATTTCCACATATCTAAAAATGCAGACATATTAGGTACCCCATGGTACCTCGAACGCCAGTGGGTACCCACTTACTTTTGCATAGTAATACATTTCGAGTTGTTCAGCATCAACAAACACTTTTTTTTAATTCATCATTTTTCTACCAGAAACCCAAAAGTCCATACCTGACCGAACAGATTTTGTCCATTTAATCTAAAAAATGTTAAATATTTTAAAATGTAACATTTTAAATATTTTTGGATTTTTGTTTCAGGTATTTCATGTATCAAAACAAAACCAGGATTCTGCATGAAAGACAGCGAAAAGAAGCAGTGTAATTTGTGGCTAAAAGCACGTCCTTTCTGAAGACAGACCCGATTGTATTTACATTCTTGCTGCAACATACTGAGAAATGCATGATACATTCTTACTGTAATGTTGCCACATATTGTTTTTCTCTGTATGAAAACAAAAATAGCTTAAAATATGGTTGATCTCCTTTGTGCCAATAATAATAAAATTAAAAATACTACACTTTTCAAATTTTAGTTTGGAGCAGTGAAACTGTCCAGAGAAATGTATTTATCTGCAGGGTGTAAGTTTGGACTTCCTGCTAATTCTTTGGAAAGCTACTGCAAAGCCAAGTGTTGAAAAGTGGCACAAGAGTTAATTTTAAAATTATTGGCACAAAGGAGGGTAACCATATGTTAAACTATTTTAGTTTTCATACAGAGTAAATCAATATGTGACAATATTACTGTAAGAATTTATCATACCTTTTGCAATAACTTAGTTGCAGCACTTCAATAATAATGCAAAATTCACAGCCATGTACAATCCTATGTTCAAACTCAAAAAAGACTTACGTACAGTCATTTATTAAGCCGTTATCATCCATTGCTTGTACAGTCACGAAAGAAAATATTCTTCAGTTGACAAAATTTGTTTTCCTAAAAACTCAACAATAAATTAACCTATCAGAGTACCGACTTTGGCAGGTTGTCAAGTTATAACTATTCGAAGAATAACAACAAAAAGATCCAAATTAATTAATTTGTTGCCGACCTATTGGCAAAAGAAAATTTGTCAATTGTCAAATACTTTCTTTTCCGTGTGTACTATATACAGACGACTTTACCTCATTCTTTTCCTTAATAATATCCTCTTCCAAAATGCAGTTGTTACCACAAGAGGCGTGAATAGGATTTTCCAGAAATAACTTCTATGAACATTTTAATTAACAGATAAGTTATTTTTTAAATGAAGCTATAATTAAAAACATGGTGTCAGCTGAAAACGTTTTCCCTCACAAGATGATTCCTAAACAGTACTCCCCATTAAAAATGCAACTTCAAGGAGACAGGGTAGCTACGCCAAAGTTCCCAAGCCGATATCTAATAGTAAGTGTCGAATATGCTTAACCCTTAACATACCAAGCGGGGTACTCTAGGGACCCCAGAGAGTGATATTTGGTGATACTGCCGCAATTATAAGAATCAATTTATTCTCGATTTTTATATGTATCCTGCAACCCTTTGAGATATCAATTACATGATTAGATCAACGATGCGTTTCTTTAAAAAATACAAAAAATAAAAACACACTTCAAAATGTAAAAACTTCATTGTTAAACCTGTGTTTCAGATTTACGAACACACAAGTATGAAATTGTATGAAGAACTGAATAGTGTTCAAATATACATAATATTTGACGTCAACAATGTTCATTTAACTTAAGTATGCTTCTAGACATCCAAAAAATAATAGTTGGAGTAACCCTCTGCAATACTATGTTGAGAAATTAAAATAATACTTGGGGTCCCCAGAAGACTCCAGCTTGGTAAACAACTTTGACGACTTAGGCTTGCTACGTTAAGGGTTAAACTTACCGCTGTATTCGCTGTGTGACAGCGTGGTGATAGCAGAGCAGAACTGACCCAACATTGACAACCAGAACGACTGTAACACAGCGAGACATCGAGAGGATGTTCTCTTCTGGTATGGTAAGCCATGCGTCTTACGATCCAATGCCACAGCTCATCAACTGTAGCTGGCGGAGTTCACAGGTATGAGAAGCTGTGCAGCCATCGACCAAACATATTTATCCTTCCCTGCTCTACACATTCTGCAAATTTGGACTTTCCTGGATGTATCCTTCTTAGTTCAACATTTTAAGTAACGAGCAGTGTAATAGTCTCATACATTATTTAAAGAAAGAGCGATGATTCTCAGAATTACTCGGAAGTTTCTAGTTTACAATTATATACATATATATATATATATATATATATATATATATATATATATATATATATATATATATATATATATATATATATATAGATATAGATATATAGATAGATAGATGTACAATAATTTAAAACGGTTATATCAAAGTTTGCATTCAGAGCACAAAAAGAAGTATAGCTCTCGGAACATTGATTTTAGCCAGATAATACCACTAGTAAACTCAACCACACTCAGTACCGTTAGTTGCTTGGTATTGTCTATGAGGCAGAGATCATCGTATCTCATTGCGTGTAGATTTTTGTATTTGTTTAACACTAAAAATTGTTTGTCGCTAACCGAACCCAGTAACATATATATACCGACAGGACGTACGTTAGTCACAAGGTTACATGAGTGAAACACTAAATTATTCGATTGACACTTGCGGCCTTGTCAACACTAGAGAAAGGTACAAAGTGATTAAATAAATACGAAACATAGTACATACAAAATATAGCGATGTATGAAGTCTCCTTTTCATACGATTTGGAGAAAGGATACATCTGTAGAGAGCAACATAAATGATTTCTCTGGATAATTTGGATTAGTCCAGAATTCGAACAAAAATAATTTTGAAATTCGTTAAGTCCAACATTTTTTCTTTCTTTCTTCGGATTCTCAATAAAGTTGACTACTGAAAAGCTGAGTTACAGATTTTATGTTAAAACATATTCACTATACCATTGCCTTATTCACAGAACAATACATTAGTTATTAATGTATGACTGAAATAATAGTGCTTCGTGCAGATTTACTTTATCCAATCGGAATTGCACAATGATAAAAAAAATGTTGCAAGGTATAATGTTCTTATTTACAGAGAAAAAGAGTTGAAAAGACCTTTAACTAACAAACATTTTCTTTAAACAGACATACATTTATTCTAATTTATGGAAGAAAGAAATAATTTGCGGAGCAGTATATTTATTAAGGTTACATATTTGTACAAAAGAATGTAAATACAATCGGGTCTGTCTTCAGAAAGGACGTGCTTTTAGCCACAAATTACACTGCTTCTTTTCGCTGTCTTTCATGCAGAATCCTGGTTTTGTTTTGATACATGAAATACCTGAAACAAAAATCCAAAAATATTTAAAATGTTACATTTTAAAATATTTAACATTTTTTAGATTAAATGGACAAAATCTGTTCGGTCAGGTATGGACTTTTGGGTTTCTGGTAGAAAAATGATGAATTAAAAAAAAGTGTTTGTTGATGCTGAACAACTCGAAATGTATTACTATGCAAAAGTAAGTGGGTACCCACTGGCGTTCGAGGTACCATGGGGTACCTAATATGTCTGCATTTTTAGATATGTGGAAATATATGTCTCTAAAATGTAAAGAACTGATATCTGTTTAGTACAGAAAACCGCAACTCGGTAAGCCTTATGGATACCGAGGTATGGGAAAATAAAGGACAACACCATAGAAGTGTGAGTTTTGCGTACTAGATTGTGCAGTTTCGAAAACGTAATTACTGAGGGCTGTCAACAACCTCAAAAGTAGTTTCAATTCAATACACTACACACACGTCCTTATGGGGGTTTTCGGGTACTATGGCATTCGCAGACCTCCCATTTCTAAACATTCTAAAATATATCTTAATAAACTTATAAAGAACGTTACATGTGTGTGTTTACCGAAACCGCAAGTCGGTATGTTTAACAGTTACCGAAATATGGTGAAATAAATAGGAACACCATAGGTATGTGGGGATTCCATACTTGACAGTAGTTTAGAAAATTAATGAAAATATGACTAATGGCTATCAAGATATTGTCAAATAAAGGGAGGACCCACACAGTTATGGGGTTTTCGTGTTAGGTGGTGAAATTTCCGAAATCGATCATGAAATCTGAATAAGCACCAGTAGCAATTTCATCCTAAAGTAACTGGGTATTTCCATGGGGTTTTAGAACATCATGGGTCTAAAAAGATTAAGTTTTAAAAGCTTTGGAAAATATAATTTGACATTTGTAAAGAGTATTAGAAAAGAGAATAGAGTTACCCAAAACTTCCAGCCAGTACATCTTACAGCTAGAGAGACACCGTGAAATAAAAGAGTATTAGATCTTGAAATTTCATAAAATAACTTTTGATCTTAATAAAAGTTAAATAAGATGGTACTTATATGGGTTAAGTGAGTACCTCACACTCGTCAGGGCAATTCCGATCGAAAGATTAATTCAGCTCGAAGTTTTCTTCGGGTAAATCCAAGCGTGATAATTCCTAGCGTACAAAAAGAATGAAAATTCTTTGTCAATATCTAATATAGCAACCGAGATATAAGTAATTATGTATTTTACGAGGTCGTAAAAATGGAGACCCACATGGATTTGTACTGTTGAGTCTTTGCTGTAAGAAGAAGAAATTTCAGAAAACTACCGTATACACCTTAATAGACAATTAAATGGGTGGAGGCACGGTGGCTTAGTGGTAGAGTGCGTACCTTTGGTGTATTGGGTCCCTGGTTTGATCCGTGTCCAAGTCAGTTTGTAGTCGACATTGTATTCGTGGGTATTCTCGGTGTACTCCTTTCCTCCCACCTTTACACTCCATCAATTCTATCATCAACATTCACTTGCCTTAATTTCATTTTAAAATTAAATGGGCAGTTAAGTGTGATCGTATCTCTGTGGATTAAGAGAATACTCCAGTGTAGTTTCTGCAAAACATACTAGGTACACACCCCACCACTAAGTTACTGTGTCCTCACTGATTTAATTGCATATTAAGGTATATACAGTAGGTTTTTGAATTTCTTTCTTATAGCAAAGACCCAGAAGTACAAATCCTTAAAGATCTCTATTTTTACGTCATAAAATAAATGACTCGTTATATTTTGGTTACTATATTAGATATTCACAGGGAATTTTCACTCTTTTACACAGCTCGATGAACCTTTGGAACTGCCTGAAGAAAACCTAGAACTAATCTTTCCATCGAAATTGTACTGAGGTACTTACTTAACCCATAGAAATACCATCTTATTTAATTTTGTTGGGACCAATAATTTTTCCGAAGTTTCAACATCTCATACTCTTTTATTTCACGGTGTTTCTCTATATGTTAGATGTACTAGCTGCAAGTTTTAGGTAAATACATATTTCTAATACTCTTTACAAATGTCAAGTTATATTTTCAAAAGCTTTTAAAATTTAATCTTGGTAGACTGTAAGATGTTCTAACACCCCATGGAAATATCTAATTACTTGAAGATGGAATTGCTACTGGTGTTTATTAACTTTCCATGACCGGTTTCGGAAATTTTATCATCTAATACGAAAATCCCATACCTGTATTGGTCCTCTCTTTATTTGACAATATCTTGATAGCCGTTAGTCATATTTGAATTCATTTTCCAAATTGTACCTTCAAGTATGCAAGCCCCACATACATATCGTGTCGCTCTTTATTTTCCCATGTCTCGGTATCCGTAAGGCTTACCGAGTTGCAGTTTTCGGTAAACAAATATCAGTTCTTTACATTTTAGACACATGTATTTCCATATATCTAAAATGCAGAAATTAGGTACCGCATAGTACCCCTCTACCCCATTGGGGTACCCACTTACTTTTGCATACCAGGGTAAAAACACCAGTGGTCGTTACTTTAAGGTTGAAAACATACTCTTTTGTCTCTTCTGTGAGCACCGTGAATCGGTCGGAGCTGTACCATAGTTGGAAAGAGACACTGATCCTTCCTATATATGACCATGTAGTCAGAATTCAAAATCGAATAGCCGTTGAAGGAAAAACAATATTTTAAAATCCCTTGTATTGCACCGGTAGTAGTCATCTCAAAATCGAAATGTTCCAGTGGTAGTTAGGGTTTTGTACCAGTGTTCGTCACTCAAATAACTTGACATAATTTATTCAGAAACGCACTGTTTATCAGTTTAAAATTAAGAATAGAGTATAAAGTACTAATCTTAATAACTGTGCATCACTTTTGGCACTCAAGAAAGAAAATAAAAAAGTTTTTACATACTTTTTAAAGCAATTTCAGTAAGAAAAATGTTAACTGAATTCAAAAGTTAACTGTATATTATTTTAACGTTAAGAGTACAATATTAATTACTATGTTTAATAACTATAGTGACTTTAAGCACTCAAGAATGAAAATAAACATGTTTGTACATACATTTTTAATACAATTTGAGAAACAAAATAAGTTAACCGAATTCAAAACTTAATTATATATCACCTTAAGATTAAGAATGGACAATAAAATACTGAGGTTAATAATAATGCATTAGTGAAGAATGAAAACAAAAATGTTTTTAACTACCTATATTGTATTTACATGTTGTTATTTCTCATTAACATGCTTTTTGATAACGCACGATATGGGCTAGGGGTACGCACGAGAAATGATTTGAGACTGTCACCTCTCGCAAAGGTGTCGCGAAAGTTGTCTCGTCTCGAAAACTGTATCTGTTTCTATTGGAAGAGCTATGTCTCGTCTCGAATTTCGTAACAAAAATTCGTTACACATGCAGTTTTGTGTAAAAAGTGAAATGTATAAATACAGGAGAGAAAACATTGCAGACAAACATTATGTTAGTATATTGAACATACTTTTTTGTATGTGGTGCAAAATATCTTCATCTATGGGGTTACTTTGCACCAAAGTTTATATGAAATGAAATCTTTGAGTTTTACGTTCCACGATTTTGCCGGGTATGCTAAAGGAGACTATAATCATGAGAATGAATGAAATAGTAGAAGGAAAACTGTGAGAGAAAACGGGAAAACCCCGAGAAAACCACACACAGTGTTTGTCCAACACAAAGCCCATTTGGCACGTGCTGGGATCGATCCAGGAACTCCACGCAGGAGAGGTGAACGCTCCATCACTGAGCTACCACGTCCCCAAAAACACAACCTCAGAATATACTTCATATAGAGTAGAAATGAAATGAAATCTTTGAGTTTTACGTCCCACGATTATGCCGGTTAGGCTAAAGGAGACGGTGATGATGAGTAATGAATGAAATGGTGGAATGAAGAAAGTGGGAGGAAACGGGACAACCCCGAGAAAACCCACGCACACGGTGTTTGTCCACCACAAAGTTCACTTGGCGGGGATTGGGATCGAACCCAGGACCCCAAGCACCAGAGGTGAACGCTCCACCACTGAGCTACCGCGACCCCTCATATAGAGTAGAAGTAACAAGATGTAAAAAAAAAAAAAAAAAAAATTGGCCCGTCTGGAGGACATGTAAGCTAAACACCAATACAATTGTTACAGATTTATTTACTTGCACTGTTTAGGCTGAACATCGCAACACCAATATCATTATGTCACATCCTTTCAAAAGTATGCTAACTGCAACGTAGACCTGCTTTGCTTCGTAATGTCCAAATAGTTGATTACTGTGCTCGAAAGCAGGCAAGTAGCATACAAATTTATGATGTTGAAGTCGTTATTTTTCACAGCTATGGAGAAAAGACATGAAAACGAAAAATAAAAATAAATTTTTGTTTTACTTCCTACGGTTATGCTATGTATGCTGACAGTCACAAATGAGTATTGAAAATTGATAATCTTGGAATACGATTTGGTGGAATAATGAGGGGGGGGGGAAATAGACATTGATTAAATATAAAATTGAAAAGAAATAAGGGCCTGACGCTCAAATATTTATCTATCTGGCAGCCATCTTGATCCCTCTAAAATATCATGAAGTACTTGATTGAATCTAAACCCAATAATAGTAATAGTAATTATAACAATAAACACAGAATATACCTAGATATAATTTACGCACCTTGAAGTGTAGAAATTAATGATTGCAATCCTCAGCATTCCAATAGTTCTTTGGTTTCTCCAAATGAAGATTCGGACATCGGTTTTCTTCTCAAGCAATAATGGGGTACAATAATCAGTTGCAGTCCAAAGCCAAGTCACTAAGTTAAGCATGAATATAAAAGATTTTGTGTTAAATATTTCAATGTAAATTTCATGAAATAGAATTCATTAGTTAGTTACATACAAACTCTTACGCATGTAAGTCAGAATCTACTTGTAATAACTTGTAAATTTAAACAAACTAAATTATACTACAGTTATAGGGACATCAAACATATATTCCATAAGATATATAGGGTGTCTCAAAAGTCCCCTGACATTAAGTAACTCGATTATTATCAGAGTTACAACAAAATGTAATTGGGAAACCGTCTCCAAATATGATGTTTCCAATGTAAGTTGAAGGAATTTTCAAAATCGGATGAGCCGTTTGGCTGTACACTCTTTATGCGTCCAATGTTAAATGAAAATGCAACGTTGCCATTTACCTGGACCCACAACATAAGTGAATGAAGTTACTGATTTTTACGCTAACATGTCGATGGCTAGCCCCCATTTCAAACAGTAACTTCATTCACATATGTTGTGGGTCCAGGTAAATGGTAACATTGCATTTTCATTCCACATTGGGCGCATAAAGAGTACAGCCCAAACGGCTCCTCCGATTTAAAAAGTGTTCACTTTAGAATGAAAACAACATATTTAGAAATGGTTTTTCCTCTTACGTTTTGTTGTAACGTCAGAGGACTTTCGAAACACCCTGTATACATCATACGAAGTTCCTTTCTAAATTCTACACGGGTGTAGTTTAATTGAATGTGAGATGGGTGATACACATTAGGCCGTTTGGAAATACTCTCACAGACGGCCGCCATTTTGGATTAAATTTGTTTGTTATAAACTGGTGGGTAATGTGATATATATATATGGCCACAGGCTAGAATTTTCTCAGTATGTCAAATATGCAATCAGATTCCATGGAGCTTAATTTGGTGAAAAGTTATTGCCAATTGAACGTTGTATTTACCTCTTTCTTCTAGATGTAGAACCATACCGTTAGCACGTGAGGAATGCATCGAAATATTCAAACTGTGGAGCGGGAGGAGTGCCTGTACAGTGGTTACCGATTGCAAACAGAATCATCCACAATGTGACTGTGTTACATGTTGCAGTGTCACAGTAATTAACTAAATTTGAGGAGACGGGCACATTCGTGAACATACGTCGTAGCGGACGATCGTAGAGAGCTACAGATGAAGCAACGCCTACGGCAGTGCTGACTTCTTTCTCGATGTGGCCCCAGAGGAGCACACGTCATTTATTAATGCAATGTGGGTTGAGTCATAGGGTCTGCGCGTGTATAAGTGCATCCGTACAAGGTGCAAATGAAGCAACATCTCCACGAGAACGATGTTGATCGCCAAGTGCAGTGAGTAATTATGGTTAACATTTTTATGCAAATACTCTTTTCAGATGAAGCTGACCTCTACGTAAATGGGAAGGTTAATAGGCAGAACATGCACAATTGGTCACCTGACAACCCCGCGTGCAAGACCCCTCCAACATGACCAGCGCAAAGAAAATTAATTATGTTGTTGGCAGACAAATGAGGAATACGTCTAGTCAGTCACTTTTTCATTCCATAAAATTAACTGCGGAATAATACCTCACGCTCGTACAGGGATAGATATTGCGAGCTGCGATGCCCGAGGATGGTACATTCTCGCAGTTTTTTCAACACCATGGCGCTTTCTTCATTATGGATTCGTATTGCGTCACTACTTGAACAATTTTCTAGAACATGGGTTGATCGACGAGAGGCAGTTGAATGGCTGCTCGATCACCGGACCTAACGCTGTTCAATTTCTAGCTAAGTGGAAAAGTTAAGGCTATGGTTTGTGCAGTAAATATTCATAATTTTTATCATCTAGAACAAAGTATCGCCATCGTCTGTGCACAAATTTGACCCTATATCCTACTTTGTGTCCACAGCAATTGGAAGAAGCTTCTGCAAATGTTTATTGCTCAGTAGGAACATGTAGAACATATACTATAACCAGGGGTAAAAGTGGACCTGAAAAGGTGGGGGGACGGTAGGTAGCGGCATCACTCCACGCCGTTCCTCCTGCCTATCTCTGCCCATTGTACCATTTTAGGATCTGGGGGACGTCCTACATATTTTTCGAGGTGGGGAACTGCGTCCCCCGCGTTCCCCCTCGCTTTTACCCCTGACTATAACAGGGAAATGTGTTCGAAGTGGGAAAAATCAGAGGCGGTGTGTTTTATTACGATTTTGACTCGACATATCGGCTATCTAAATGTTCAAATGCAGTGAGGTGTGAAGCCTACAAGATTGCATTTCTATTTACATAATGTCTGAAAACCACTGGAAAGCTTCTTTTAGTTACGGAGAGAAAACGGAGAGACTGATCCATCCATCGTGAACAACTTTCTAGAAAAAAATAAATAAAAATAGCCCTTACCTTGTATCAGAGAATTATACACGAAAGTGCTCAAAAACCGACTTTCAATATTAACAATTTCCAGCGGGAAAACTCCTGGACCACACACTCGAATGAGGGGTATTTCAAACTCCCGTAAGATCTGCCCCCACAGCAATCCCCTAAATCCGCCCATGCTCAAAATACGACGCTTATAAGAATTCAGACAAGACGACACATACATACATACGAAAGAAACAATTCAATACGGCACATCAAAATATAAACTAGATGAACTTCTTTGAAAACACCTCATTTTACAAACAAAAGGTAGAAAAAGGTAAAAATGTTAGTATTGTCAACTTAGAATCTACATAAGAAATAAAATCTTTTTATGTGCAAAGCTATTCGTCAATACGTATAAAAAAGGGATTTATTAATGGTATTTAGCATTTATTCTTCCGTGAAGGTTTATTTTGATCACTAAAAAACCAGAAACGGTATGTCTCTATCACTGGAAAAAAAAAAAAAAGAAGGGTATGACATACCACTACATATAGTCTCACTTGGTTCACTGCCAATAACATTTCACCAGAATAAGTTACATGATATCTGATTGCATATTTGACATCCTCAGAACATTTTAGTGCATGGCCATGTATCACACTACCCACTTATCGTCCGTATTACAATTTCGAATCTAAGATGGCGACCGTCCGCGTGATGTAATCCGAAAGTATCCCTCTGGGCCTAATGTGTATCTCTTATCTCGCAATCAATGTAACTACATCCCTGTAGTTTTCAGAAAGGATGACAAGGGACTTCTGATGCATCCTGTATATAATAGTTGTATCAATAATGACGGGTATACCGGCTAGGCTAAAGGAGACGCTGATGATGATATAATGAATGAAATGGTGGAATGAAGAAAGTGGGAGGAAACGGGAGAACCCCGAGAAAACCCACTCACACGGTGTTTGTCCACCACAAAGTTTACTTGGCGCGAGCTGGGATCAAAGCAAAGATCCCAAACACCAGAGGTGAACGCTCTACCACTGAGCCATCGAGGCCCGACAGGAATATTTGTTGAAGTCTACTGTCTTCTTCAGTACCAAGGTTACACAAAAATGAGCCTATGGTTTTGATGGAATTCGAACCAACATTATATGTATACTCTCTCAGCGAGAATCAAAGCTGGCACCAAGTTTACATATGCGCGCGCATTGTATTTTACTTATATAGCTCACAGAGCTATGGGCGAGCAAGCAAGGCACGTGCCCCGGGCGTGTGGTTGGAGGGGCTACTAAAAGAGAGGTTATATATTAGTACTTTTCCATTTTGGTGTTTAATACTTTTCATCAGAGTGCGAAATCATGAAATCAAAGTGGGGGAGACTGAAGGACTGAAGAGAGCGAGAGAGAGGGGAAAAAAAAGCTGCGCAGTCTTACACTTCAAAGAATTGTAGTGAAATGAGGTCAGAATTCAAGATGACATTCGGATGCTTGGCACGAAGAAAAACATTGCAAGCAATTTTGAAAAAAAAAAAGAAAGAAAAAAACTTAAATAATGTGATATATTTTGTAGGCTTTGGATATGTATGTTTTAGTTGGCATCAACAATTATTGGTGTGTTTTGTCACAATTGACAGTTTAGCGAGAGACTAGGCTAACTGACAATTTTAACTTTCTGAAAGAAAAGGAAACAAATGAAAACAGCACGTTTCAAAGGATACGACTGATATTCATAGTTTGGTTTAGTATACAACAGGGGTGGATCCAGGATGGACTACTGGGGGGCGGTGGGTTGTAATGCCACTACTTACAAGATAGAGCTACTTTTAAGAGATTCAACTCTGGGTGGGTTTTATTTTATATTAAAATACACAAAGTTTCCTCTTCTTGGGGGAGATAGACCCTCCCTGGATCCGCCCCTGTCTCAGGACAAGCCACACAGACAAGTGGTTGAGGCAAAGGTCAATTAATGACATTAGTATGCTGTTCCGTCAAAATCTCAATCTTGACCTGGATGTAAGTTAGCCTGGTCTCTCACTGAACCCCTCAATTGAATGTTTAATATGTAAATTAGGCACTTCTACATCACAAACAGTAAATATAACCTACCTTATTCTACGTTTTTAAATGCATTTCTACAACTGATTGTAACTTTAAAGGTTCTCGTGAAGATTAGCTGGCGGAGGTTACCTAACATAGCCATGAGTTATCAAATTAACAGTTGTGCTTCGTGGGTGATGATAATGATCCTGAGGTTAGATGTTAAATTGGACTCGAGAGCGGAACAAGGGCTGATCTTATTCGTGTCTCAGACGGGGGGCATGGAATGGAACGAATATGAAAATAAGGTTGCTGTAATAGTTTTTCATAGGGTTTGTAAGATTTTCGAAACACTTGGCATTTTTTTTTATCAAGACTTGACATTTTTTTAAGATAAAAATCAAGACTTGGCAATTTCAAGTTTCATCCCCCTCCCAATCTTGTAATGCTCGCTACGCCGCTGTAAGCAATGCATATTTTCGACAATATTCGTTGTTCATCTGTTTCCACTGGGTTCCAACGTGGTGAGCTGCATATGGGACTTTTAATAGTGTTATTATAATGAGAAAGAATTGTAAATTATGTTGATGTTCCTAAAAGAGGGAAATTGAAAGAGAAATTAAATTAAAAATAAATAAGGGAGAGAAAAGTAATTACTTGAAAATAAAAATAAAGTCTTTGAGTTTAATGTCCCACTATTATGCTGTTAGGCTAAGGGAGTCGGTGATTAAAGCAAGTTAATGATTATGGAATATTTGGTGAAATGAGAAAGTGGGAGGAAACCAAGTCCCCGAGAAAACCTACGAGCACGTATATGAAAATGAAGTAAAACATACACTGGACTATGCTTTCTTTGTCTAGCAGAGTCATAGTTTGGAATCGAAAATGTGTTTTGAATCCTTGTATTTAGAGATTAAGAGTGTAAGTAACGAAATCACTTAATACATCCATTAAGATTTCGGAAAGCGAAATCTAAATTTAGGTAAGCTAACTCCATGTACTAACTGCTTGCATCCGCTTCGTACATTGTTCGAAGGGTCACGAAGCAAATCACCTCATTTAGTCTACACATACCTAGTACTAGCGTTAATTACCTGCTTCGTTGGGTGAAAATAAGAAAACCAGTAATACATGTATGTTACGTTAGTCAGTCACTTTTTTTTTACTATTACGAAACGCTCTCTCATATCGGTTATTTTCGATCATTTGTAAGATCCGTCTCCCCTCTTTCCCTCCCCAAGTTGCTTGGCTGAATTTTGATTTAAATAGTATCGGAAGTGTCACTGTCCATTTCTGCGCCCCCGAAAACAATGGATTTAGATTAGGATCAGTTCACTTAACTTAGTAAGCCTACAGCTTTGGCGCGGCTCGACTTGTTGGAAAGCAATCCAAAATCTAAACAAATATATCGATGTCATTGGGGTTTACTAAAGTGTGTCGTAAGTCAAGAAGATTGAGAATCACTGCCTCGATTATTCACTTCAATTAATCATCAAACTCCTTTAACCTGAAGTATATAATCGTGGAATGTTCAATTAAAATTATAATTTTATGGCATCTAGAAAATGCACATATCGTACATTACGTTACATTATCATTCAATCGCAATAGGTTATTACAGACATGTGGTTGGCTTGAAGCTTAGCGTCCTATTCAGCGCCAAGACTGTGTACTACCTACACCTACAGCATAATATGGAATCCTACTCGCATGATCTTCGATCAAGATTTGAATCAACGGGAGGATGAAGATTTTCCCTCTCGTCAAGTAATTTCCCCAACTCGCCAAAGAATTTCTCCCTTGCCGGGAAAATATGTTCCCTCATTTCATATTTTACATATTATATACTATATATTATATCTTGCATCACTGAGAAATAAAAGGCTTGGATTGTATATCTGAAAAGTCGTCCCCTCCCCGCAGGCACGTAGCCACGATTTCGCAATACGGGAGGTCTGTGACGAAATACTGTGGTTATCACACCAGGGGTTCGATCAATCTGAACTATTTTACTGACAACATATCCATATTGATTTGTTAGGACAATAAAATGAGGATATGTTAGTAAGTATTTTAATTAAAGAATTATGAAGAAATCTTGCGTAAAAGAATAGAAAAAAGTATTGACAAAGACATAGTCTTCCAAGGTCATTCGAACTCGGTTCTTCTCGTCTTCTTTCTATTTCTCTTATCTTAGTTCAATGCCGTCAAGGATAGCAACGAGATCTCTTTCTGGAGTAAAGACATCCTATAAAATGGATTAGTGTTGCCGCGAAATTCAAAATGGTTCATATTATTGGTAATTCTGGGCATTGCTTAAGTTCTGACAGGCTATCTGAAAGAACCGGTTTATCGATCGTCATTTGTAGTCCATAGGGTTACTGGCGCAAGTCCCGGGGGGATGAGGACATGTCCCCTCCAATCTTAGAACTGGTGGGGGGGGACTTTCCCCTCAATAATCCGATTTGAAATGCGTTTTTTGGAGAGAAATGTGATGATTTGTGTCCGATTGCCACAAAGGAAAGTAAGATGAAATTGATGTCCCCACCCCAGAATAAGCCTTAAATCTGCCCACCTCACAATTTTGAAGACAACTCTGCTCCCCTGATCCTCCGCAGCATTGTTTTTCAACTTCATAATTTGAACATCCTTAAAAAAATTATGAGAACTGTCTTACCCGTCCCTCCCAATGTTGAAGACAGATTTGCGCCGCTGCATACGGTTAACATGGAGCTAGATGGAATTCGGAATGTTCCGTTATAATAATATCCAATTTCAACTTGATCCGCCCCCCCCTCCCGTTTCCTCCACACAAAGCTCCTCGTAAGAAAGAGTAACCAAAACGCTTATTGTAGCTTTATATTTTTGAGGCTGATTCATCTGTTTCTTTCTGTTTCATCTTTCCTTAATATTTTTCATTTCTGGATCCGAAGGGGGGGGGGGTCTGGACCCACCCCTTGGCTACGTGCCTGCTTCCCGTAAAAAGCTTCATTCGAACCCTGAATCAAACAACTCCATCTGTAAAGCAGTGCTGAGTTGATTTTAATATCCTTTTCTGCAACGAGGCTGTATGAGACGTGGACTTACTGATTAACATGGACTCCGAACCACTCCCGCCGGGAATCGAACGCGGGTTTCCCACACCAAAGGCGCGTACGCTAACCGCTTAGCCATGAAGGAGCTCATATCTATAGCAGTGTAAGCAACAACAACAACAACAAAAAGAAACACACATACATACTAGAACAACAACAACAACAACAACAACAAAAAGAAACACACATACATATTAGAAGTTTGCGCAATTGGGGATCAAAACATTCTCAATGAAGTATGAGAAATAGTAAACGGTAATCAAAGTGGGCTTCTGCTTATTCTTTACTTCGTTAATACTTATTTCCTTCTAGAAATAGTGAAACAATACTATGAAGACACAGTACTTAAACATAATCGAAAGAATAAGACAAGGAAACAGAGTAATTTCCGACTAATTAAACTAGTCATATATACTATACCTAACTGTTACATTGTATTTCTTACCATATTACGAAAGCGATATAACTTTTTTACCAGCCATAGAAGCTGGACGCAATCCAATACTGCAATTTAGACGCTGTAACGAAAGCTGCAAGTCAAACGCCTGACACTCAACTGTGTAATAGCTGTTTCAAGCGGCCTACAACTTATGACCTTGAAACTATGTGCTAGTAACCAAATTAATGCCAAGGTACGATACAAACACCCCAACTTGCCACAATGACGTCAACACAAGGAAAAAAAGAAAAACATCTAATTTTTGGTTCGAAAATTATGAAACAATAATAATAATAATGTAATTCTCAGGAACTCAAACATTAGTTAACTAGAGAACATAACAAGCAAAACAAAACAAAACAAAAAGAATCTTAAACGTGAGCTCTCCCTGACTGCTGTTTTTAAATTTCAGTGAGGCTGTACGGTTATGTTTTGTTTTATTGTTAAAAAGCAAAAAGAAAAAGAAAAATAAAGAAAGAAAGGAAATAAATTTTGTTGCAAATATCCTAGTAAAAATAGGTTTCCTAGACACAAGTGGCTCCGCGTAGCGTAGTTGCTAACGCTCTCGCCTTCGGTACGAGCGGACCCAGGTTCGATTCCGGTAGGGGCACTCGGTCGAAAAAGTATCAAAAGCTTTTAAGTCCAGACATCCTGAATGAGGCTTTCTTGGGTTTTCCTCATTTCATACCAGGCAAATGCCGGGTAGTACCCAACATATAGGTCCCAGACCGTTTGCTTCCTTCCCTTTCCCCGGATAGTGTGCTCACCGAGGGACGTCATAACTCACATGTGACGGGCTAACAAGGTCATTGATGCCGAAAGCCCAGAAATCTAAATCCTAAATCTTCACTACACAAGAAAATGTTCGGGCTGAAAACGGTTTCTTAGCAATTATGTTAAGCAGTCCTGTAGTAAATCTCCATCAAGTAATAAACCGTCACATATAAAAAGGAAAGAATAAACACATAACATTCATTTTGCGTACCTTGAAATGTAAAAAGTTACAAAACATTAATATTCAAAGATTTCTCAAAATTCAGATTAACCCATTTCTTTCTCCTCAACCATTAACGAGTTACAATAGTAAGAATTGTGGTCATAAATCACATTACTTGTTTAGTACTATATTAAAGCAAGTTATACTAAAGGAATATATAATTAATGGAATATTTAACTAAAGTGATAATTTACTATTGCACTTACCCAGGCTTTTCTTTCCTTCCGCTCTTATTTTCCGTTTGTAAACAACCTCGTTTATAAACCAGCTCGCAAGCATACGACAGTTGTTTCATGACGTCATCTATGGTGCAAGAAAGAGGTGTCTATAGGCGGTCAGGACCTCACACACAGATGGACGTATATAACATATAGCTGAAGTATTTAACATACGTATACGTATATAAAATACGGAAGATTGTTAGATATCAGACATCCTGCAGCGACATGATATAACATCCAAGCGCGTTAAAGGCAGTAGCTGTGTAGCATATGGATAAAGTACGCTCCGTACAGATTTCCTTAGTAAACATAACGAATCCTTGTATTTGTACAATATACCGCTGTCCGGATAATGGATTTTTCTCAGTGTACAATCATTAATTTCTACTTAAACTTTACTCATTTTATGTTCTGTTGCGTTACCTCGAGGGTGTGAGTACGGGGTAGGAACCACAATTACATATGGAAATCCATTATTAACCTAAAGGGGAGATTGGCGGGCCGCGTGGAGCACGGTTGTGGGTAGTTAATGGGGAGTGCGGAGTTGAGAGGGAAGAACGAGCGAAGCGAGAAGCCGAAGTAAGGTGGGATAACGTACTACTAGGCTACTTAGGTTAGGTGAGGTCTAATTCGCACTTAACTTAGTACGTACTTAGGTTTGTAGAGCTCTCCTATCTAAAGCAGAAACTCGTGAACGATTGTTGGTGGTCTTTGTTCTTTCACTAATTAAGCCATGAATATTCAAAAGATCAACATCATGTTTTACAAATGTTAGTACTGTCAACTCACATCCAGCGCAAGGACCCTGTACACTTGCCGGCATGTTTACTCGAAAATTATCCACAATCCAACCATCCTGAACCTAGAGCCAAGTAGTTCCCTTTACTTGCGAATTAGTCCCGTCTTTATAACCGCTTATCAAAAGGCATTACACATAAATTACGCTTCACTTACATGTTATCAAGCACACAAGCAATCAAATTATCAATTTCTTCTAGGTAAATTTTCAAAATTTTGATAAAAACGGAAGTGCAACTTCGCAAGTTAACCCTAAACAAGAGCCTAAGTAAAGTTGAATTTCCTTATTTCACAGTAGGTCATCTCTCGTTCTTGATTTTAATGTTAGTATCAGCGGCGTAGCGTAAGGGAACGCCGGTATGCCCGGCATCCCCTGTTAATAACAAAAAATACGTATTTCATTGTATATAAATTGTTTACTTGTAATTATCACAATTATTTCCACTGCAATCTTCTGGATGCGCTCTCTCGCCTTACTTTGACAAGCGGAACCTACGCATGCGCGTCACTCAGATACACATTTTCTGTCTTTCCTCTTGTCGTATGCTACGTTCCTCGGGCATCCAGGCCTACTGCAAGCAACGGGGTTTTCGTCTGCTTTCTGTCGAATGCGCATGCGCAACTACTTGCTTTCCACTCCTCTACACCCCTTGCAACTCAACATTTTGCTTTAGATATACGCTGGCGTATTGAAGTATTTCCAACTCTATATATCTTGAACTAAGTTATAGTTTCTGTACAGAACGTACGAGCGTACAAGAAGATAGATCAAAACAGAAATGGTTACTTAAATGCCTTTTTGAAGCATGCCGGTTATGTAAATAATAGTATAAAAATAGTTATGCTTTATCGTAATTAAATACATCGTAATTTAATCGTAATTAAAGGCAAACTATTAATCTTTATCATAAATACATAATATGTCCAGTGGCGTGGCCAGGAACTCTTTGAGGGAGCTCTCACACACAAGCATCACGGTCACCGATCTGGTAGACCAAGAAAGCCAGAATTCCCCGCCCCTCGCACAGATTGCTTGGGCCCTTCAGTCATTGGCACATATCCCGGGGAGATGAGGGGGACATGTCCTCTCCATCCGATTTGAAATTGTGATGATTTGTATCCGAATGCCACAAAGGAAAGTGAGATGAAATTGAGGTCCCTTGACTTGTTTCATTTTTAAAAAAGAATCGTATTCTTTAATATTTCATTGTCATTAATTATTGTTAGTCTATTTTCAACTATTTGTTTAATTCCTGTAACGATTCCCATAATGCTACTGAGATCATCATCATTTTGCTCAAATAAGAGTATTGTTGCACCATACATAGTTGATTTTTTTTTTTCATAGTTTTGGGGAAGTCATTATTTATATTATTACAAAACAAGTGTCCTAAAATTTTAATGTATATCATTGTGGATGCGTAAATAGAAACATATCAATTATAAATATGCATGTATTCAGATTTCAGAATGTGTTCACGGTACTGATTTGTAATACTGATACGTATCACAATTTCATCTACATCGCCTGGTATATAATATACAACAGGTTCACCTCAGAAATCAGATTCATCTACCGTAATATGAGTCTCATCTCCCCTCCCCCAGAATAAGTCTCAAATATGCTCTCCTCCCTCAAATCTGCCCTCCTCCCAATCTTGCAGATAACTCTGCTCTTCTGATCCTCCACAGCATTGTTTTTCAACTTCATGAATATTTTGAACATCGCTTTAAAAAAAAATGGAAACGGTCTTACCCGTTCCCCGAATGTTGAAAACAGATTTGCGCCCCTGCCTTCAGTATCTGGATATCTGACAACGAAATACATACACAGAAACAGGCCCCCAGAGTTGGTTTAAGTGCTTTCTATTTGCATCTTCAAATGATATACGTATACACTCAGGACCATATTCACGAATGGGGGACTGAGTTCCGGACCCAAGATGACAAATTTGTAGGGGCGACTTTTTCAAGAACGAGATTGAAGTATGCTACGGGGAGAAAGAAGCTGCCCATGGGAACTATGCTGGAAACAATGTTTATACAACAGTGGGGCCGAGTTTTCTCGTCACAACGGTAGTGGAAAGAAGAAGCTGAGACAATTGCTTATTGGCTTCTAACGTAATCCACGCATTTGCTTCTGCATGCCCCACTAGGCCACCAATTAGGGGGCCTCCCTTCTAAATTTTTTATAACCCTATGTTTCCCATCGGTATAGCTATGTATTGCTAATTTTAGTAGTATTGTATCGCACAAGTGACTAACTTTGGCATCCCCATTTCGGAATACCACGCTACGCTACTGGTTAGTATTACATGTGGGACTATCAAAACATTTATATTTTAATTCTAATTCGTGTAGTTAGTAATACCCATTTAATAAAATTCAAGTTTTTTTCATGTAGATTACAGAATGTTAACTTAATATGTGTGTGTAAGGGGGGATAATAGAATTAAGCAGAAGCAAAATACTTAAACATTCAAGAACGGATATGATGAATTGCTGATGTTACTATTCGATGAACTATAATATGGTTGGCTCGGCCCCCCCTAACTTCTACCGGGCCCCCTCTACATTTTTGGGGTGGCTACGGGCCTGGTCAGAACCAGTCATTCAGTGAAGTCAGTAGTTCGCATACTATAGGGTATATACACAACAACAATTTTTATTTGTTTTGCGGACATTTCTTCGGACATAAGCAATTGAAATATTAATTATTGAGCGAGAAGTGACACACATTTTCCTATTATTTACACCGATTTTAAACGTGTGATGAAATATGTCACAGAATGTAATCAAACTCTAATTATTTCTAAATCTTCTCTCTCTAAATAACGAATATAATAGTTTAAATGAGATAAAATTATAATGTATTTTATGAAAATATTGCCACATTATTAACCTTCTTTTTACCAAGTGGGGTACACACCCAATTGCTAATTATTTTGTTGTTACTGATATAAAAGTATTTCTACAAGAATGAGATTCAATGACTTTTATTATTTATTTGTATGAAATATTTTTATGGGGAAGGCAATTCTACTAAATGATTTGTCTTCTAAATATTTACAAATTATTAGAGTGGGGTGCAAGTACACCCCACTTGGTAAATAAAGTTACCTTTTAAATATGTACTGTGTTTTAACGACCGTTAGGTGGTAGCTGATTTTAGTTTGTTTTTTATAGTTAATTGTTCCTATTGTACAATTATCATGCACAAATATATAAGTGTAGTGATGATTGATGGTGTAACGCTTGTACCTTTCTCTGTCTTGTGCTCTATTTAGAAGGTAAATGGGTCTTAGTTATTACACGAGCGTTACTTCTCTCGAATGTTGGTGATAATGACTTTGTAGTATATTCGGATGCATTGTTGGAGCAAGGGAAAAGGATAAGAAACAATAAGAAAACCACAAAACAAATATTCTGTTTAATTGAACCAAGGAAATGTGTAGCGAAAAAAATCAAATTTTCGAGTGTCGAATTCTAATAGGGCTCAAAAGTTGCGCATTCGGATGCTAATCAATGGATAAATAACGAAAATACCACACTTTGGGCTTCAGTTCGCGCAAATGGCCTAAAGTTTGAAAAAAATAACAAAAAACACCAAACTTTTCCTTTTCGCAAGAAACATACAGATTACTTTTTTCTCATTCCTATGGCGTCTAAGTACTTTATTTTAGTTGTGTGAGGTCATGTTTGTTATTAGTTCGTTATGTGAGTGATTTTATACATTTTATTTTTATAGCGATTTTGCAGCTCTTGGTCCATTTGCCAACTTTTTCTTTCATAAAATGGTTTAGAACTCACCACGAGGAGGTGGTTGCAATTGCAGTTCCACTCACAACCCATCCAACCATCCTATCAATTAGGATGTGTTAAATTATGTTAATGTAGTCAAGGACGTTGTCTTAAAATTCAGATTTAAAAAAAAAATCAAATATTGGCATCGTGAGTCTTGAGTACAAAGTTGTTTTAATGTACCCATCTCTGTTTTCTTGTCCGCACACTTTTCTTGCAGACTCTGTGAGAAGATTGACACATCTTTCAACTTCGTGAGTACTGCATGGAACATTCATGAGTAGATTTGTTATACTTAAGTAGTAAGATGGAGAGAGTAGGCGACAGCTTACATTTTCTCAAATCTATCAGCTCACTGTAGTCCGTAGCATCAAAATTTATTTAAGGTGCCACAAGAGTTTGAACATATTTCCCCTTCGGATCTTGATTTTTTGCCTGTAGCACTCTCCTGAAACCAAACTCTTGTATGTGTTGCCTCTCATCTACTGTCATAGCTAACAATATGTTCTCTGGATGACAAAAGAACGCGTTTCTCTCAATCACAGGATCGATGATTCTTTTAATGTTGTTTGGCAAATGTCTAATTGTTTGAACTACCTTCAAAATATGTTTAGGTCCATATTTCACTGGCTGATATCTCTTTACGTCGAACCAGACAGGAGCATATGAGGCACCCGGTATCAAAATCCGCCACATCCATTTCGCTTACTTTCGAGTAATCTCGCAAAACATGCAGTGAAGCTCCATATACATGCGTACAAAGTCCCATATTTGAACTAGTTTTTTTTTGTATGAAATATTAAGCTTTTAAACAAAGTTCTGTTTCCATGGAATTCCCTTGGATCAAACATATAACGAGCAATATATAACCCAATTTCGAAAAAAAAAAAAAAAGATCTGGCGACTTTTGATACTAGGCGCTTCATATGTCTTTATAATGTAGTTTACAAGCACTTTGAGTTTGTTTGTTTGATTTGTTTGAGAAACGTGCAACCATCTAACCCAATTTACATATATCAACCATCGGAAATAACTAAGAGGACCAGGATCTCTTATAGCCACGTCTGGAGCACACTGCCCTGTTTGAATTGCTGTGTTACATCCTTAATGATACCTTCAATAAATTTTTGATGCCACGGACTATAGTGAGCTGATAGATTAGAGAAAATGTATGCTGTCGCCCCCACCAGTGCTCGAAAGCTTGACAATAGAAACTCGTATCTTAAAACTAATGTATGAAAAAACTGCTTCTGAGTTTGACCTCTTAAATTTTCCATGCCATATCAGGAAGTTGAAAGATGTGTCAAACTTGTTACAGAATCTGCAGGAAAAGTGTGCGGACAAGAAAACAAAATGGCTACATTAGAGCAACTGTGTACTCAAGACTCACAATGCCAAAATTTGATTTTTAAAAATCTGAATTTAAGAGAACGTCCTTGACTAAATCAACATAATTTAGCACATCCTATTTGATAGGATGGTTGAATAGGGTGTGGGTGGAACTCAAATTGCAGACACCCTCTCGTGGTGATTTCTGGGCCATTTCAAGGCAAAAGAAAGTTGAGAAATGGACGAAGAGCTGCAAAATCGCTATGAAAATAAAATATATAAAATCGCTCACATAACGAATTATTAACAAACATGACCTCACACAACTAAAATAAAGTGCTTAGACACTATAGAAATAAAAAAAAATAATCTGTATATTTCTTGCATAAAGATAAATTTTAGTATTTTTCTCATGTTTTTAAAACTTTAGACCGTTTGCGCGAACTGAAGATCCAAAATGTGATAATTTTCGTTATTTGTACATTGATTAGCATGCAAATACGCAACGTTTGAGCCCAATTACAATTCAATACTCAAATATCTGATTTTTTCGCGTAAAGGTAAATTTTTATGTAAATTTTGTAATTTTTTTTTTTTCAAATTTTAGGCCATTTGCGCGAACTGAAGATCAGAAGTATGAATATTTCGTTATTTTTCTACTGATTGGCATGCGAATACGCAACTTTTGAGCCCAATTAGAATTCGATACTAGAAAATTTGATTTTTTTGCTCCACCCTATTGTAAAGCAGGGATGCAAATAAGCACTCGCCCAGGGCGAGTGGTTCATCAATGTGAGCGAGTTTTTATACAGTAAAGACTATAAAAATCACGATTGGGATGTGGGCTAGTACCGTTTGTCTTGGGTTAGTAAAAATTTGTTGCTTATTTGGATCTCTGATGTAAAGTGTCCTTCCTACAGGGACAGAAAGGCTCGAACAAAATGTGACGTTTATGACAGTTTTATTCGCAAAGATTACTCAACGTAAAAGATTGTAAGTATAGACTGTTAGTGTTTGCAATGATAGGAATATTTTTACATGTTTCTGTATTTGAATATATAAAAGGCAAGTAATTTTGTAACAATAGTGGAATCTTGTTTGTTTGTAGCGAAATATTAACATGCTGTATTTTACAAAAAAATCAAACTATACTGTATTTGTGAGAAAATATACGAATATAATACATTACTTTATATGTCGAAACACTAACTATGTAATAAAAGTCCTATTTCAACATTTATATATTATAATAATGAAACATTTCTATTAAAAGCAGCAATTTACGTGCGGGGTGCTTTTGATCAAAACTTGGTAAATAACGTGAAACATTTAAGTTGATAGAAAGAAGATTAATAGACCAAGTACACATTTTCCTGAGATTTCTTTAACTGAGTTCTATAACGTGTAAAAATTTCAGTAACTCAATGAGATTGGACCACTTTCATATTAATACTTTACCTTGAGCTTGAGCCAGCGCCAAACAATAAGCTAGACACACAAGTATAAGACACCTCAACATGATGGCGGACTTTTACCAAGTTCTGTAGAAAATAAAATTGAAATTACAATGTAAATAATTAACAGTTTCAATAGAAGATTTATAGTGAGATTTCTGAATACAATTAAGCTAAGCCTATGGTCTATGGAACCGGAAGGTTCATTGCCACATCCTCAAAAGCTCTCCATTGACTTCTGCCCTTGGGCAGTTTGATCCAGTTTCCACTTAGATCCCTAGATCTATCTTAACATTGTGCATCCTTGTGCACAGAGGTCTTTCCCCGATTCACTTTTCAGTAAACATATTTGAAAGCTTTCTTTTACTTTATTACATACTGACTAATCCTCGTTCTGAAGTTTCTTCCACTCCTCATTCCCACCCCTCTTGTATCCGAAAATTCGCCTTAGAATACTATTTTCAAATACTTTCAATTTGAGTACTTTCCTGAAAGTAATGTTTTGCAACCATTTGCGTAACTATTGAGAAAGTGAGGTAACTATTTGTTTTAATAGTTTGTATACTTCCTTGAAGTAGAAAATATACTAGACAATATTTCGTGGATTTCATAAACTCTGTTGTAGATATGAAGGTAAAATGTAAAATAGATATTCAATTTTAATTTGTAATTGCAATACTTCTACAACTTTCACCATCATTGCTACTACTACTACTACTACTACTACTACTACTACTACTACTACTACTACTACTACTACTACTACTACTACTACTAATAATAATAATAATAATAATAATAATAATAATAATAATAATAATAATATAGTTCCTCGTGGATTGCGGAAGACCTGAGCTCAATTCACAGTGAGAGTTCAAGTGGTTCCAATCCTACTTTAACCTGTAGGTCCACTTCTTATATAGGATTGGTACTGAAATGACGGTAAATTCCAATCCAACCAAAAGTAGTAATAATAGCCTAATATCTCCTATTCGAATTACACGTTATATTGCCTAAAACTCAGATATACAGTGAAACCGTGTCATTTGACATAGTACATCGCGCAGGTTCAAATACAATCTTTATTTGTAATGGTCCTTACTTTCTGATCTAAATGTAGAGCGATACTATTTCTTTTCAAAAATGTACAAAACAGAGTTATTTTAACATTAGTTTAGGAACACTGATTATACTTCAGTTCTACGTACTTTCCTGTTTTATTATCAAATGTCAAGTTTTCAGAATATTTTAGGAGAAAATTTAAGAAGATTTGCACTTAATATAAATATACTTATTGACTAGTTCAAGGAAATGAAGTTCATTCACTGCCTTCTACTGCATATAAATCTATTTCGAAGAGCAGAAATAAGACAGTTGTATTTAGGATTCAGTTGCATAAAATATTTATTTTTTTGTTTCACACTACACACTTATCCTTTCAGCTTAAAGAAGGTACATAAAATTTGAATAATTGTCAGAGAACTGGAAAAATCACTGAAAGTGAGCGCTTAACAATTTATCTAACATGGCCTAGTAGAAAATCGTACAAACAGTCAGCAACTTACAAAAATCTTTCGCTAACCTTTCACTTTTCAATACACGAACTCTTTAAATTTTATCAAGCTTTCATTATGCACTAGTTGAAAAGTCCTTTCTACGCACAGAGAGAATAAGAATGGTGCAAATCATTTAAAAATAAAGAAAACAGTTAAATACGAGCAAATAGCAAAGAACAACGCTTCTGGTGTTGCCCCTTTTTAGTTCTCGAGCTAGCTGACATGCTACTTCTTGCCTAAAATTGTGTTTAAATATCATTGGGACTGTCATCAGTTTAGCGACTACAAAAAATTGTGAATTATGTTTCGTTTTGCGTGAGGTACTCATTTTTTGCATAAATTTCTATCCCCAGTCAAGGGCTCCGATCCTGGGGGTCCGGGCCCCCCAAACCAAATGTGGGCCCCCGCATTGTATTTATGAATATACAATATTTGGCATAACTTGAATGCAATTTGTCTTAAAATCCTCATATATATGCCTTCTGCATCTGAATGTCCCCCCCCCAAAAAAAAATTACAGAGAAATCGGCGCCCTTGTCGCCAGTTCCCTCGACGAGGCGAAAGTCTAAAAATTGCCTTTGTATGTAATTAGATCTGTCGAAAAGTTGGTGGCGCTTGGTAACTCCCTTCTATGTGACAAAGTAATGACCGACACACACACACACACACACACATATATATATATATATATATATATATATATATATATATAAGGGCGAATCCAAGAGGGGGCTAAGGGGCTATAGCTCCCCCTTGACGCTCAGGTTTACACTGGATAAAATGGACTTCAGTCCAGCTTTACAGCGGATAAAACGGCAAACTATGGCTTAGCCCCTCCCTTGATCATATCCTGAATCCGCCACTGTATATATATTGTTATTGTATGTGTATTGTCACTGTATGTGTATTGTTATTACACATTTCTACGTACGTAGAAATTGCGTTGATTTTTAAGAAAGTTCGTTAACTAAAACTTCTTTATATTGTTACTTTGTCCATGTATTCGTCCGTCCGGCAGACAAAAAAATCTCGAAAAACTACTTGATGGATCACCATGAACTTTCACAGGATGTAGAGAGTGAAAAATTAGAAATTGCGTTCATTGATGGAGATTATATTTAAGCCGGAAATAGTAGAGATCGACCATTTCCGGTTTTGCGTTGACTGCTTTGGAATAAAAACGATAGCAGATAACGAGAAGCTGATTTTTTTTAACAATCCTCCGAGCGTCATAAGAACATATTTCGACTTCATCCTTATTTTCCTACTACATTTGTAAGTAGTAGCAATTTACCACCACTTCCGGTTGTAATGTTAATTTAGAAAACATCACGCCGTTACGATCAAACTTCTTCATACTGAGTACACGTGACACTAATACTTGCATTGATTTAGAAGAAATTTAATATTTCATAGAGAAAAGTACAACGATTATACTGACTGTGTAGCAACATATAATTCAACTTTTGAATAATATTTTCCTAGTTCATGGTTCGTTTACAATAAGTATATTATTTTCTTTTATTGCAGATCTTTAGGAGAACTCTTTCCCTCACCCCTAAAGATGGCTTCCCTCAGTTAGCCCCATAATATTGACATAATTTCTAATCAGTTAATATTAATTCATCTAATCTTTATGAATTAAAATTTCTATATATCAGCATTGTTCCGTATGTTGTAACTTTGCGTACTAAAAGTAGATTTTTATATTTACGCGTATATCGTCAAAGATTTAATTGCGTTTTCTAACGATTGCTTTATAACCTTGGGCATGTTGAACTTCACTAGGTAAATAACATTTATTTCCTAACCTGATAAAGTCAACGCAGCAGGGCATTTCAATCTGGCAACCATCATAAACAAAATTATTCAGTTATTGTATAGTGTTCAATGTAATACTATATTATTTATACACACAGGATCTCTCAGGAACATTTTAACCATCATTTCATTACTCTTTTTCCAAAAGTACACTGAGAAAAAAAGGACTAGGATTTCCATGTGGATACATCGTATTTGGGTGAGTGCGCTCCTTAAGTAATGCAATTTCATGTATAAAAGTACAGCAGGTGGAAACACCATACCAAGTCTGGAGTTCGGCGTCGTGTTAAATACATCTTTCCTCCCTTTCCTTCTCACAGAGTGATATGACGTCTTATTACGCTCGTTAGGTAGGGAGTCACAGATTTTGAAAGAATCAAGAGGGGACAGTCGTAGGAAGGTGGTAACAACATTATATACGTAAGCTACCACCGTCGGAATGGGTATGGCGTTAATCCTAGATTTGAAATGGTGGTCCCACAATACAAAATTTTTGCTGGGTGGTGGTGTAGATCGTACTACGGATGAAACAACATTATTTAATGTGATGACGCGTGTAACCTGGTAAAAACAGCATTTACATGCCGACTGGATTATGCATTTTTCTCCGTGTATCTGATTGACTTCAGGGCGACATTTTTCATATTTATAGTAACTTATGGCGCAATAATAACTGGATACAGACGATCACATAGTAAGAAAATATTCTCTAATAAATGTATGTTACACAAACTATAATCAATATAACTACCGTTGTTATGATTACCGAGTAAAATCGAGCTTCAAAGATTTGACTCAAGCGACATTTGTGTCTATCTCTGTCCGTCTATTTATTACACGATAATTTTCGTACATATTATTTACTTGTAAGGAAACTTGACAAATGCCTTCCTCAAACCTTAAGAAATGAGCTTATTATTTTCGTTTCAAAACTGTCAGTTAACAATGGGGAGATCATCTCAAGGATGCAAGGATTGGTGTATAGTTTTATGACGTAACGCAATGATTAAACAATATTTTAGTATAACTTTCTTTTAAAGAAATATTCATGTTAATGCAACATAGTGTGTATTTTCCATAGAAATTCCCACTCCTTGCGTCTGAAATCAGTCAGTAATATGGGACAAAAATTCATTACAACTTTTACGTTTCCTAATATAAATATGATTTAAGAAATGTTCTACTTGAAAATATTCATGATCAATATATTAAAACTATATTATTATTATTATTTTAGTTTAATGTCTCGATTATACACTTTAGGTTAAAGAGACAGATAAATAATGAAAGTGAATGATTGTGAATCTTTTTGTGCTTTCCCACCGAAAATCTAATCCAAGATCACATCCACTAAAGGCACATGCGCTAGCACTAGACTATCGCCAAAAGCGGCACTTCTTGATGTTGGTTACTTGGATTTTAGTTTAGCATCCCCATGAGCAGTAAGGCTATACGAGACGTGGACCTGCAGTTTCACGTTAGATTTGAACGACATGAACTTCCACCGAGAATCGAACCTGGGTATCCAGGGGGATGGTAGTCAGAGGAAAGAGTGAGAGTTCTTCTCGTTGTTCACCTCAACCATAGATTGGTTGGCAGCATGGAAATTTTTAAAATTTTTCTCTTCCTTGGGAGAGCTGTTTCATACTTGAATAAAGTCTTTTCTTCGAACTGCATCTAGATATTCTATCCTTGGTCTTCCTCTTGTTGATTTTCCTTCTGTTTTCCCTCTATCAGCACGGTGATCCAATCGGAGTGCTGAATGAGATGGTCAAGCACGCTGTTTCTTCTTTTTCCTATTAATTTCATGATAGGCTATATCGTCCTTCATTAGATTCCTTTAGTACGTCTTCATTCCTGTCGGTCCATGGTATGCGCAGCCTTCTGCGCCAACACTACATTTCAAGTGCTTCCGGTTTGAATATTTCAGCTTTTCTCAATATCCTCTCTGATCTGTAAAGCGCGACGCTCCGTACCAGGGTCTTAAACAATCGTTTACAAACGTCCAACGACACATTTCTTGATGTTAGCAATCCTCTTTTTCTATTGAATGTTTGTTTAGCCTGGGCTATTCTGGAACTTACGTCTTTTTCACTTTTTCTGTCCGAAGATATTATACTTCGTAAGTAGGGGAACGTCTTAACGCCTTCGATTTTCTCTCCATCTAGCCATACGTTTGCTCCTTCCTGTCCTGTTCTTGTGCACTTTGTCACTTTGGTTTTCTTCTTATTTGTCTTCATTCTGCATGTTTTTCCAGTTGGTCTTTTGAAGTTTGAAAGTGCTTCCTGCAAGTCCTTTTCGTTCTCCGCTATCAGTGCTGTCATCAGCAAACCTTATTGTGCTGAAAACCTGACCATTTACTTTTATGCCTTTCTCGTTTTTATCAAAGAATTCTTTTACAGCCTTTTCTATATAGGCGCTGAACAGGAGAGGTGGAAGTTCACATCCATAGTGAGGATTACAACACTTCAAAACGAGAACATGTTAAGTACATATTATCCTTCAGAAATTATCAAATCTTCACGAAACTTTGGTAAAACATTTGGAATTTTTCCAAAACGTTGTTTTGTATTATCTTTCTTGCTTTTCAGTCACTCGTACTTTTTGGGTCGAAGTCGGTCAAGAGTTGGACATAGGATTCTGATTTCAAACGTGTACTTACCTGCCCTAATTCTCAAAGTGTTCTAAGAAGCCTCTAGAATGTCTTTATTACATATACCCTCGCGCAAAACATAATTGAAAAATTATGAGCAACAGCAGCAGGATTTGTGTCGTCATTGCCTGCTGGGGAAACAATCGTGCAGATACAACAGTCAAGAACGTTGCGGTGACAGATGTTCCACTTGAGTATTCTGTTCCTTGAACCGATCTCAGGAGCTATTTCCTTCAACGGATGCGCTCTCACTGACAATTAGATTGAGACCAGACAAGCTTCAGTCAGTAAAAGCTATTTTGGGCAATTGACATATATGGTCACGTGTTAGTCTCGAAGAGGAAGTGATCCTGGCGTATAGGACACTTCCATCTCATCCATTATAATTTAGTTCCTAACGTTAACCGTTATTTTAAAGACTATCTTACTTTTATTGGTAAGGATGGGAGAACCAATGTGCTATGATATTATAAAATTTTTGTTTTACGTGTTGATACTACTGGTATTTTTTACTTATTTTCTTGCTGTAATTAGATTTCGTTTTTTTTAAAAAAAATTAGCGACCTGACTTTTAAGCTTTATAGCTTTTTGTTTTAATATCTTAATGTCTTGAACGTTGCTTGAAGTTGCTTGAAGTTATTTAGAAGTATTAATTTCAATTTGTAATATATGACTGCCACTTATCATATCGTAACGGGAACGAATAGCCTCGCTGCTGATGTACCTATTAAACTGTAATTAACTTATTAACGGCACTCAGTAAAGAATAAATCCAATTTTCTCCAAATGAAAATAGAATTTAAAAAGTTTATTTTTTCGGTACAAATCCCATCTCTAGTTTGGACCTATTGTCCTTTGAATTCATGGCCATAAGTTATCGCTCCAATATTACTCAATATATTCATCATATTTCTCAGATTAATATTAGAATTGGTTTTTGGTCTAAGATGTTTAGTGACAGAATTACAGCTATTGTAAGATATGTTAGTTATCAGGAAGTTAACACATACATTTAGGATGGATAGCTGTAGAGAGTAAACTCGTAAGGAGCAGTTTCTCTGGATGTGAGAATGAGGCGTGGGTTAGCATATAACTTCAAAATCTGATTGAAGTGTTTGGTAAAGATAGTCTTCGATAAATACGAGAGGAAATGGAAATACATTTTCAAATTATTAACAGTTTTATGACACTGAGTACGGAACTTAAATCTTAGCATAGATTTAAAGCACAAAAGTAATGTTGCCTTACACAGCGATACATATTAATAATTACATAAATTAAAATAAAGACGTAAGATACTTTTTGTTTGCTTTAAGGTATGTTATTTATCAAGTCATGACATACTAAAGAGAAATTAATTCAAGAATAGTAATAACGGAGACAGTATTTATGAAGAAGGAGAAAAGTTTAGGTTTTGGTCACTGAACCTAAATCTAAGAGCCAAATAAAGGAATCATCAAATGTGTTTCCCTATGCAGACAGAAATATAATTACTACAAAGGAATTATTAAAAAGAAAAGAGTTACCACTTTCGAATTGAAGATAATGAGATAATATTTGTGAAAGAAAAGAACAATGAAAAGCTGTTGGAGAAAGGGGATTTGAATAACAATATTAAGAATAATTGGTGAAAACTCATTAGAAAAGTGATTCAACAGAGACCTATAAGATATGCAAGAAAGTTTCACAAACGAAGAAGAAGAGTAAATGGTTCTCTTGATATCTGTTCGAATAAGGAAAACCTTCCTTGTATGCATAAAAAAGTGCTGCTAAACAATTGATGTTAATGAATTCATTATTTTGTTGCAGTGATGGCTTAACAATGGAATAGAAAAAGTCGGTTCCTATAATCAAATGTCATTTGGTGATTGGCTGCATGTAATGAAGAGAACCCTGAGGTAATTCATATTGAAGAGTTTCCGATATGCAATATTGTGCGGTCCTCACACAGTTTCTTACGTATTGAGGTTCTTAATGACTAAAGCCAGTCACCGATCCTGGAGATGACTATCGTAGTATGTTTAAATTGTCGTTAGTGTGTTGGTAATAAAGGTTATTTCTGATATTGATATTGAGACCAAGGAGTGGAGACTACAGTGCTTCGTTCGAATAATTATATTTCTATATTCTAGTTGAGTATCTCAGTGCATGTTGGTTGAATATTGACATCTAGAATTCACATATCACGACCAAATTGAACGGATTACGACTTTTCATTGGATCTTACGGCTACTTACAAGACTGAAGAAGAAAGCTACCAAGTTGAATCATAGTATATTGAGGTTTGCTGTTTGCTGCGTGACCTAATAATGGTACCAGAATAGTTACCACACTGACAATACTATCGTTACACCAAATAACTACGGAAGAAAGCTCTTCTCTAAGCTCGCCCCACTTTTTTTCAATTCTAGTGAATGACTTAAAGGCTATGAAAAGTATAAAACATATAGAAACTGAGCCAGGTAACATCTACAAAACGCTATTAAATAAACTAATAACCGAATTCAAACCTTTTCTTACAGCTTCGAGTGGCTCCGCGTAGAATAGTCACTAACGTTCTTGTCTTTGGTCCGAGCGGTTCCAGGCTTCCATTCCCGGTGGGAACGTTCGGTCGAAAAAGTGTAAAAGTTTTTGCAGGGTAGCCATTTCTCGAGTGAGATTTTCCATGGTTTTCCTCATTCACATCAGCCAAATGCCGTGATGGTACATAACATGTAAGTGTAGGTCCCAGGCCGCTTCCTTCCTTCCCTTCCCTTTCCTCGGATAGTGTGATCGCCGAGGGACATCATACTTCATATGTGACAGGGCTCAGATATCTGATTTCTAAATCCTAAATCCTTAAAGCCTAGAAATTTACGTACGCAGTTTATGACGTCATAATTGATGGGTAACCAAATTTATACATTGCCCTAAAAGGCCTTGAAAACAATTACTAATTTATGTAATAGCGTTTTCTAGATACTTTCTGATTCACGCTCTGCATTATTGATGTTCTTCATTGTCTTTAAGTTTTTCACTATTTTTTTTAAAGGTAGGATGAGGTTAGGGAATTACTCAATGTTTATGTGGACAAGTTTTCTACCTGTTTCATTTTCCTCTTTACAATTTTTTTCTTAAAGGAAATAAGACCTCATCTGACCTGAGTGGGTCGGGATGAATAGAAAATATAAACAGTGGTTTCTTCTAATAATTTTTCGTCTTTGTATTGTGCCTGAATGAAATAAAATTCTTAAAACTGCTGATATCAGAAATGCTGTATGAAGGTGATAGAAAACGAAAAATTATTAGAAGAGCTAATATGACTTCATATATAAGGTCAAGGAGCTCTAAACGCTTTTCAGAAGATAAAAATACAAATGTATATCTAATTTTGAGTGTGTTAAGTTTCTAGGATAAATCAAGGAACGACATTTAGTATAAAGAAGTATGTTCGAGAAGAGGATTTTACGAAATGTTATTTACAAGAGTCTGATCTTCTATGAAGGGATCGATTGCATCCAAACCTCCTCACTGTGATAGCGTTTAATTCACAAGAGATTCAAGTCCAATTTTTGTCATTTTGGACATGTTTCATATTTAAGATATCATTTGGAAGCTCCTGTCATGGCTTAAAAGATTCATGACCAGATATGATAAATAACTCATAAAAACATGCGTTCGCTTTTCAATGGATTTAAACGAAACCTACAAATGTCATATTTCTTTTTCTCTCAACTTTAGAGATTGGACTTGAATTCCTTGTGATCTGATTGCAAGATATTTGTATTGATTTCACCAAATTCATACTTACTTTCGTATGCTTCTTCTTCGCTGCTTCGCCTCTGAAGAGTAAAAAGTGATGGAATTGACAATATTTATAAGAAACTTGTCACCATCAATTACTTCCAAATGCTAAGCATAGCGATGATTCAAGTAATTGCTCCTACTGTACGACCTTGGTCATTAAGTAATGGATCACATGTTATTACGATGTTGTAGACCACATAAAATAGATAAATGTCTTCTAATATTGTACCTAATCTATTAATACCTCCGTTTATTCAATTGCAAATTCTAATAGTAAATGACAGTGATTCAAAGCCAATTATTCGGCAAGAATACCATTATCATGGGTGCATGGCAATCTTTAGCATCCAAATGTACCAAATCTATGATGATTTATGGAAGACGTAAGAGATAATTAACACTGTAATAGGTAGAAAACAATATAAGAAGACCAGTTTGTACGAACGATATGAGTCTTTAAAGATAAGAACATTCATTCAATGCTAGTTAGAAGTTTAAATGCTAACATATGTTCACAATATCAAGATACTCAGGGACTTAATGTGTCGCTGAACAATGCAGTGAAGGGACTTTATCTCTGTAATAAAAGACATTTCATTTACCTTATTACTTTTAGCTTTTAATAGCAAAGTCTTCTTCCGGAAACAAAATAATATTGAACCATTTGCAAGATATGCATGCTGCTACACAATGAATGCACTCTGGATACTTGCTACATAAATGCTTTTTATTACAGTGATTTAGCCTACCTATTATATGAAATTGCACTACTTCTTAGTTCGATTAATCTATTAATGTAATGATGATTTTGAAAGGTCACAGTCAAGGGCGCCGAATTCTCTGTAAATTTGGGGGGCCCATTCAGATGCAGAAGGTATATATATGAGGATTTTAAGACAAACTGCATTCAAATTATGCCAAATATTGTATATTCATAAATTCAATAGAGGTGCCCACATGAGCTTTGGGGGGGGGGGAAGGATCGGCGCCCTTGGTCACGGTAACATTTATTTGTGGGAGACATAATTGATATAGTTCCAATTCATTTTTATGCAAATGTCTTACAAACGCATTAAACTTTCGTCATTAGTGCCTTGGAAACCATGTAAAATTTACTCGTGTATTCTCGGACCATTAAATACAATAATATGAACTTTGAATTAACGTTCAATATTTGATTGTACTATACAGTCACCAGCAAAAGTGGGTATAGTTTCAACTTTTTTCGACTGTATGAGCTGATACGAATACATTGTTCTGTATTTTGAAAACTCCTTTTTAATTTACTGAATTATGCACTCAAAGTATTGCTTTCAGTATGGAACGAGTGCCCTCCCCCCCAAAAAAAATAATAAAAGGAAGAGATTTATACCGTTCTCTCTACTGTTACGAATCGAGTGCGAAAGACATCTGGATTTGTCCGGAAGAGATGAAGATTGCCACTTAAAAAGTTGAGTCTGGTGTGCTTTTAATCAGCTGTGAAAAGTTTTGGCAACCGTCGCACGGAAACCATGCTCATTCCCAGATGCTGAGTTATAATTTGGTCAACGTTTACAGTAGATAGGTCTACGTCTCAGCATCTGTCCGATGGTTATTCTTAGATCATTCATCATGATTTCATACGCTTTGTCAACATTCTCCTGAGTAAGTGCTTTCACGAGCCTTCCTGTTCGAGTGTCAACTATAAGGGAGATTCTCTCTTCTTAACTTCAGCTGCCCACTTCTTCACTGTGGTATATGAAGGGGCACTATCACATAAAGTAGCACCCATGTCGGCGTAGATCTCCTGCGGCTTTAAACCTTTCTTGTGGAGGTACTCAATAACAACTCTCGCTCTCAATTTCTCCACTTGGTCTCCATTCTGTTTTTTCTGGACCTGTAAAAAAATAACAGTCGATATTAATACCAAATTTGGTATCACATCATAAGAAGGTTCAATAATAACGTCCTAAAAGTTCTAATATTTTTTGGTGAGGCTTAGAATTTATGTAACAACGCTCGTAATGCAGTTTTGGAGATATTGAAAAAACGAATATCAATTTATCATTTCGAAATCAATTCACCAGTAAAGTTGAAATGGTGTTTTGATCTGAAACCTGTGCTGTTCACTTGTTCAAGTTAATGTATTGAATTCTGATAAAGGAGAGTTGATGTATAGGTATTTGGACGAGTAAAATTGGGATTGAACCTGAAAGTAAGTGTAATAAAATATATTTTTATTGCTTCTGGTCCTATTGAGTATCCTGAATAACACATCAAAAGTCTACCAAAATCTGACTACAGGAAAGCCGCCATTTTGGGCCGCCATCTTGGGTATTTTCATAAAACATTTTGATAAACGTTTCTTGTAATATCTTCGCAATGAATCAATCTAGAGACTTGGTTCTTGCTCCAAATCGAAGCTAATAAACAATACAATCACCAAAATGTACAATTGGTATAATTGTATACAGCATTATTTAAATATTGTTACAGTTAGATTTAAAGTGTTTAAACCACACCGAGACAAAATAATAGATCTCAGTGTTACCTTTCCATCAACACCAAAATTGTTTACCTATGTCTGAAAGTAAGGGAGCTACGTGGTTTTATGTGACGCAGGGTGTTGTATTTTGAGTCACTCAGATACGCAATTCAGGTATTGTGGTTAGACATCATAACAAGAAGCAACTTGACAGAAACAACAAATGACATTGTGGATTGCAGAGAAAAAAGTAACTATCACTCCGCTTCCATAAGGCCAATTTTCATCAAGTTGGTGCCAAAGTAAAGGACATAAGCTATTGATGAAAGAGATAAACATGGATTTTCAATAAATTACAATTACATGTGTAATTGCTCTACCATCTATTACTTAATGCCCTTATTGCTACCAATTCTCAATGAAAATGCATTGGTTATTTTCAAATAATTTTAACACTAAATTCAAACTCGGTACCCTGTCTAATTTTGCTCATGGTTCTAGTCGCCTAAGACTAGTGGTGGAGACGCCCTCATTTATCATGTGTTCTATTTCATACAAATATGGTATTGTTATCCTGCACCTTTTATGTGCCTCTCGTTTCTAACCCGACAGTTAAGTTGTATCAGAACATTATCTTTCTTCAATCACAATTGCACGAAGCAGCAACTGAAGCACTGGCTCCAGAATGAGTCATCATCGCTTTCCGGTTTCACTTCTGTCGCATCTGCTACATTATGACATGCGATTCCATGGCATTCAGAGCAGGTACTTGAGCAGTCAAGGCCGTGTTTCTTGCAGTTGAATTGCATGGTAGAACACAGAGTTGTAAAGCAGCCACGTCTTATAAACGTCAACAACTGCTTAGGTGCTTGAGGCTATGCCATATTTCCTAGTTACAGATGTCCATCACTGAGTTCCCAACCCAATTGGAGCGGTTCGAAGTCATTGGAAAACCAGGCATAAACCTGAAGATATATACGTAGAGAGTGATAGTAGCAGACACTTTTAGTAGGAGGCAGTACTTGAGGCGTCACTTAAGATGTCGAGTTAACTCTTTTAGACATAAACTTGTGATTGTGGATGTCATTAAGAGTTAGACCAATTCGATCCCCATATAGACACGCCATAACTATATTACCAGATGCCTTGATTTGTTCTTATATTCTCCCCGCAGTTCTGAATATTGCGACCTGTTCCCGGAAACACACGTCCTTCTGCAAGAGTAGAATGGAATCCCGTTTCCCTAACCCATATGGATTGGCTGTAGTGTCATATCCCAGTAGCGCATGAGCGAAGAGTATGTGTGGGCACATGATATCACACAGTGTTTGTTTCATTGCTCTAATATTGTAGATCATTACACTTTTGGTACTTTTCTTGGGTTCAGAACACAGGAAGACATAATTCAGTTGAAACCAGGACTAGAAGGTCAGCGTCTTCACCAATAACTGCTGTCAGACACGTCTTCAATTTTTCAATTACTTGTTTTACAATGAGGATATCTGCGTTTCCAGGAGCATGCTTGGTACCATACCCAGCTTCCGTAAACTTTTCAGCCAACAGTGTTACAAAAGTCTTGTTGTTCTTTTGTTGCTGAAGAACATGTCCTTGGTGACAGCGAGAACCGTCTACTGAGTTACATGAAACTTTGATCTCTGCAGACCTCGGTTGGTTTGCAGTGAACCTCAGAGTTTGTTGATAACTGTTCTCCTTAGTAGGCATCAAATATAATAGTTGCTTGCCCAAACTTTGACTTAACATATTGTACATATGAAAGGAAGAGTGCTTCAAATGTTTGTTACTTACTCCAAGTCAAACGGTCAGCAACCTCCCACCATCAATGACATAGTACAGATTTCCTGGTGTTGTAGGGGTTGCCTAGCATTGGTGGCGCAAGTAGGTTGTAAGCTGGGCCTTTCCAGAATCTCTGATAAGTCCATGTGTGTCAAATATCGAAGCTAGGTATATACATACTTAGTAATGGAAAACGTTTCAAATCGAATTCACTGATTTTTGCGCAAATGAAAAGATGCTGGAGAAGCAGTTAAAGGTCTATGTAAAATGCCTCATCTTTCGCCTTAACTACCTGTACTACCCTCATTAGTTTCACCATTTTGTTTCTTTTGAATGAAAATTGTGTAACCAATTTATCGTTCATATCAACAAGAATTCTGCTCCCTACTTCATCAACCATTTCACGGTTTGTTTCTGCAGAATATTTTATGCCTGTAATTACGTTCCTTAGATTTTGGTCAGGATGGAAAACGCTGAGATGTTCCACAAATTCCAAAATTTTTTGTGCGTCGGCGTTGTCTCTCTTCGCATGGGATTTGGTCAGAGTTATATGTTGCTTAGTTATAGCCTGTTGAGTCCCAGCAAACTCTTGCATTCCCTGGTAGAGGAGTGTACAAATGGGTCGGACATTACCCATACGAGCTGCTGCTCTTGTGTCATCCTTTCACCACGTGTTAAGCTATTGCTAACACCTTTTATATTCCTCATTAGCACCTGTTTAATTATCAAATCCGTATGAAGTCCGGCCCAAAATCTATTACTTCATTTAGTCAAATCAAGAAAGCTATGTGTACGTGCACATCTTCAAGTTCTAACATGCTTCGTAAGTATATTCGTACTGAACATGCATACGAATTATGGCCACATGCTACGAAAAAAGGAAGCCACCGTATGCAAATGCATTTCCCAATTGCCTGTTCTTTCAGGTTTAATAAATGATTTCATTATATCTACCATTTCAATGTACACATCCACAGTGCGGCAGTTCTGCTGGTTTTCAGTTCCGTTTTTTATCTTGTACTTTTTTTTTTTTTTATAAAACCGGCTGATCACATTATTAGGAATTTCGGGAGCCAACATTTCTTGAAGAAGTCATTCAAATGTTAATCGTGCTATGGTTATATCAGTGATTTCAGATTCTGTACTTACTGCTTTCTTAGCTAGAATAGTATTAAGAACTGATAACGAATGTGGCCTGAATAGCTCTGGCAATTGCTTTTCCCGACAGCATACGCTTCACTATGATTCCTGCATACATAACCTCTAAAATTTCAGAAAAACCGGATCCTGTCATGATAAAACCAATATACCCAAGGAAACTCATAATCAGACCTCCTAGTCTGAGGATACATTTCTTTAAAGAAATACCTTGTGATTCGTTGCTTACGATTCCAACTGCTTTCGAGCACAATGGCTTCTCAAAGGTTAGTACGGGAACGTCGTTGTAACGTATAGCACGTTTTGCTATAAATAACAGCGTGGACAGAATACAGTGCTCAATGGTTGGATCCATATCGATAATTGGCAGGAAAATCACTGACGATATAGTATGATGTTCACCCTTGTGATCCAGTTGACTTACGCTCTGACAGTCAGGTACATTTGGCTTTAGAAGATGTGCAATATTCCACAGTATGTGGACGTTTTTGTTGAATCAATGCATTCCACAGCTCTGATTGGTTTGTATTTTATAAACAGCAGTCCATTGATCTATGAGCAATAATGTGTGTCAGGAATGATGAAAATTATGAAGATTTAGATGAAAATCGGCATTGTGGAAGCGGAGTGATAATTACCGTTTTACTCAGCGATCCAAAATGGTATTTGTTGTTCCTGTCAACTTGCTTCTTGTTATGATATCTAATCTCAGTACCTGAATTGCGTATGTGAGTGACTCAAAATACAACACCCTGCGTCACATAAAACCACGTAGCTCCCTTACTGTCAGACATAAATTAGGTAAACAATTTTGGTGTTGATGGAAAGGTAACAATAGGATCTATTAATTTCATCTCGGGGTGTTTTCCAGTATCTCTGAGGATTTCATAGTTATTAGGCACGAAAGTGATAGAATAAGACCAACAACGCTTTCAGCCTAATTGTAATAATATTTAAATACTGTATACAATTATACCAATTGTACATTTTGGTGATTGTATTGTTTATTAGCTGCGATCTGGAGCAAGAACCAAGTCTCTAGCTTGATTCATTGCGAAGATGTTACAAGAAAAGATTATCAAAATGTTTTATGAAAATACCCAAGATGGCGGCCCAAAATGGCGGCTTTCCTGTAGTCAGATTTTGGTAGACTTTTGATATATTGTTTAGGACACTCAACAGGAGGAAAAACAATAAAAATAAATTTTATTACAATTACTTCTAGGTTACCCCCTTTTTGGCCTAAATTTACTCCATCTAATTGGAATTCTTTTAAATTTGAGGTAAAAGTAATAGTAACTATCACGTACAGTGATCTCTTGAATCATATTGATATGAAAGGACGATTAGTCAATCAATTAGAATAATCAGTATTATCCTTTGCTATCCTTTCAAAGCGAGTAAAAACAACTTAGATATCATTTACACATGTTGTGACGATCTTAATTTAGAGTTACAGCCCAACCAAAAATATCTGTTTATTTAGTTTCGTAGTTTTTGTATTTGTTTTCTTTTCTTTTGACGTTCGAGCAGCAATAGGAATGAAGAACATCTTCTAATCGTCAAAAGTATTCGAAATCTGTGTTTAAACAATTTCATGATCGCCATATGTCGGAAAATGATTAACCCTCTCTCCTGATAGTATAGTGGCTATCGCACTTGTCTTTGTTGTGCATAGTCCAGGGGACCAATTCCCGGCAGAACATGAAAATATTACGGTAGTTTGTACTCCAGATTAAACTATAAGTGCACGTCTCATATAGTCTTGATGCTAAAAACGAACGCTGAACTTCAACAAGCACATATACAAGTTATACATACGAATCGCACACAAGTTGTACACAAAACTTTTTAACATATCGAGATCTTTTTCTCTCCTTCTATCTTAAAGAAGTTTATTAAAAACAGGAAAAGCACAAATAGTTACATAAACAAGCTGGGCCTCCAACTCAATAAAATTACTAAATGTACAATATTCATTCACATATTGTGATATTCAACGGATTCTGTGAATAGAATACAGTTCTATTGTAATTTTAAAAATTACTAAAAGAATATCAAGAAAGAAGAAAAAGATCTTTATATTTATATCAGATTGTCCAGGATATTATAGAACTTTCTTCATAATAAATAAACTCATGGCTTAAGCTAGTGATGCGAATCCGGCTATTGATTTGCTCGGTCAAACGACTACTCCTCCCCCCCCCAAAAAGAACGTCTGAAGGTGAAATAATTCAAAATGAGAAAATTACTCCCTATTCACCCAAAGATGATTATCTAACCACAGTAATAACAACAAATTTATTAAATCAATGAACTTAGCAATAATAATTATATTAACTAAATATTACATTAGATATCCGCACCTAATTTTTTGAATGTGTTTGTGCAGAGGATTGAAAGTATCTTAGCTTATATGCGTACCTAGGTATAACGTAAGACATTTGCAAATCCATAGGCTACATGAGCTTGTTAAATTTAGTTAGTAACGTTGTCATCCAAATTAACTCATCGAAGTGTATGCGTATACAATTGCAAATTGAAAGTACAGGTATAATAAAATTTATAGTTTATTAATCGGGCGTGGAAACAGAGAAAACGAATGTATTATTACGATAGTTGTGAGTATTTAGAAGCCAAAAGTGAACAGTTCACATTTTTTATTTAGGGATACGGCTAGCAGGTTAAAACTAGATGAAAGAAAACTGATGAGTTTTGTTAAAAAATAACGAAATTTGACAAAACGTTTTTATTACTAAACGTTAAAAGACGTTTATGGAGGGAAACAAATCAGTAGCAGAAATGCTTCTGTTAGTTTCTTTGGGTAGGATAAAAATGTGCTTGAAGAGTAAAGACCTCCCATTCTCACCCTGGCTTAGGGAACTGGGAAATTCATGCCGCAGAAACAAAAGAACATTAGATTCTATTAGGTACGTAACCAAACTAGTCTGGACATCGGTACACCTATATCGAAAGTTTCGTTTTATGTTATCTTCCCATCTACAAAGGTAATCGAGAAAGTTTTGTAGCTTTTTGTGGAAGTCTGTGTTCTATTGGCCCTCACACCGTGAGTTGAATGCAAATGGAGATAAGGCGAAGGTCACTTGTTGGTGTGAGTATATCCAACATAATACCTGGTTGTGGCAGTTTAGTTACACCGAAACTTGTGTAAGGATAGAGTGAACATGACATCTCCACAGAGCGTCATAAGGATGTGTATGCTGTACGAGTTCAAACTGGGATCAAATATTGCGGCAGCGGGGCGGAAGATATGCCGGGCCTTTGGTAAGGGTATCGTGACTACACGGACATTGCAGCGGTGATTTAACAAGTTTAAGGACGGTGACGAAAAACTGTTTAAGGACGGTGGCGAAAGACGCACCACGTGCCAGAAGACCAAAACATGTACAAAATTAAGATCTTCAGGCAGCAATTGAGGCGAACAGTTGCCAGACATGTGAGGTACTGGAACTACAATTCAATGTGAGTGGCGAAACCATTCGGCACCACCTCCATTAACTTTGGAAGCACTAGAAGTTGGCTCGATGGGTTCTACATGGGTTCTACATGATTTCACTTCACCAAAAGGCAAAGCGAGCAGACACCTGTGTTTCTTTGCTGTCTCGTCTGAGGAAGGAGCCATTTCTGGACAGGGTGTTGGCATGTAATGAGAAGGGTCATGTACGAAGGTCCACGGTGCCGTCATTATTGGTTAGCACCCATGAACAGGTTCCAAAACAGCCGAAACCAGCACTGCACCAGAAGATGTTTTCTTCTGTGTTTGATGGGCTCCTCGCGGCATCGTGCATCGGTAACTACTACCAACTGGTCAGAGCATCAATACAACTGTGTACTGTCAGCAGTTGAGCCGTGTTGGAGAAAAACCCAAAACTCTGAAGCCAGCATTTCTGAATCGTAAAGGGATTCTCCTGTTACAGGACAACGCTAAGCCTCATGTGGCTAGGATGACTCGGAACACCATTCTACGCCTTGAATGAGAAACAGTATTGCATCCGACTTACTCCCAGGACATTTCATTGTCCGATTATTACATGTTCCATTCTTTGACGATCACTTTAGAGTCTGCCAGTGTTAAGTTATTGTTTAATTTTTTTACAAGCCAAAAATATTTACTTTTAATTAAATTTCAAAATCTACCAGAGTCTATCAATGAATGACTATACCGCTTGTTGTTTACAGTCTACCTTTAATTGACTTATGCCACTACATTTAATACAGAAACCTTTCTGTATCCCCAAAACTATTCCAATAACATAAGCCACACCTGGTATTACAATATACCTAAAAATATCAGAAGCCACACTTGGCTCTTCAACCTAAGATAATACTAGCCACTCTTGGCTTATCAATCCCAAATATCAATACCAACATTGGGCCCTAGCTTCTCTTAAACATACCCATAACATCAGCCACTTATGGCTTACATTCCTAAAACAACACAATTTTTCATTATTTCGATTCATAGTAACGCCTTTCTTTTGTTACTACGATTTTCTAACACCTTGTCCGATTGTTCACAATCAATATCTTCTCCGATACCCTAACATCCAGTTCAAACCACTAGCAGAGGTACAAAATGCACTTGATACCTTCTTCGCTTCATGGCACACCAAGTTCTAACGCGATGGAATCCTTGGCCTTCCAGAACGTTGAAAGAAAGTCGTCGATGCTGATGGGGACTACTTTTGAACTTCCAGGTACACCTTAGATGACATATTCGATGTTCGAGGGTGGTGGGTGAAAAAGTGACAAAACTTTCTTAGTTACCTTTCTACTTCTTTGCATATCCTTGGTGCTTAGATTTTTTACCAAAAGCTTTCCAAATAGATCAACAGGTATGGACTCCATGAAAGCTTCTTGCAAAAAGAAATTAAATGGAGTATATTAATTGTTTCGGACATCTTAATTGGTTAATTTTTTTCAGCGTTCTTTATTGGCTATTCCATTATGGATTTGAAAATGGGTTGGCATTTCTCGTACAAGTCCCATCTGATTAGGATCATCTGTTGTGAAATTAAACTTTCTCCATTCCCTCGTCCTCTAAGCCCCCTATTTATAAACCTTTCTTAGATTCCTTCCCTAAGTGTTATCCAACCAGGGGAGAACCAGGAGTTCGCTCAGGAATGATATTAACAAACCTCACTTGCACATTAGTGGCAAGTAGCTGAGTGACTACAGAATTGAGTATGACAGCTCTGATTTAACGCATAGACTATGGTGTGAAAACTGTTCAATATAACAGTACTTCTTCTTACGTAATTAAAACAATTTCTAATTATCACAAAATGTTTTTTTTAGTTGCTTGAAGTATAATAAGCAATCACACTAAATCACCGTACAATTTCCTCTCCATACAGACAGCTACTGTACTTGAATTCGTAGATTTATGTTAAAATTTCCAAGTGTTGGCAGTAAAGAATTGAAATCGTACGGTCGGCAAGTCGTTTCTATGGGATATGAACTGTAGTTCTTTGTATCAACCTCGTGTGTGGCTCACTAGAATGTACATTCATGTCCAAAATAATTGTCGCATATCTACAGAGTATAACTGTCTTCTTGCAGGAATATAATTTGATAATGATTTTGTAGCGTACTTTTAATACTTATACTATGTGTATCATCGGGAAATGTATATTTGTGGTAAATTTCATAGGAAAAGAATTATAAATACGAAAATTAGAATGAGTAAAAGAAAATGTTGCTCAATGGATAAGAAAGTTTTATTTTCGTTTTATTGTTCCTATTTACTGCTGTTTTGACACAAAATTTGCCACATACATGTCTTTGATGATTATACACATACTACCATTGTAAGAAATACCGGCGAAATTCGTTATCAAGTTATACCCCTACAACAACGTATTTATAGAATGCGACAATAATTTTGGACATGAGTGTACATCGTGTTGTTGTGTGCCAAAGACGAGGGATTGGTTCATGCCTATTTTCGTTTCATTCATGATATATTCAACAAAATTTATGAATTTAAAAGAAGCTTAGCTTTCTTTATTTCAAATTTCGTTTGTTTTGTCATAAATTACTAACAAAAGATTGCACAAATTGCTTCCAATATCATGCTAAGTGAGCCTTGACATGCTCCCAAGTTTTGACTACACCTAGAATATTGCCTGTTTTTCCCTAGATCTTCTTAGGTATCTGCCGTAGCGCTGGGGAAGATTTATAAATGCGCGCCTTCGGCTCCCAAAATTTCGTAGAGGCTCTTTCAATTCGATTTTTATGTTTTTCGGTATGTGTATACGGGTTCGTCCTGTTGTGCTAGCCCAACGACGTGTCGGACTAATTTCCGTGTCCATAAAGTACCAAGGGAAATACTATCGTCTTGTTGATTTCAAATTTTATCTTTTTCTATAGTTGTCGTAAAATAGAAGTTCTGTACCGAGTGATACGTTAGGTATGAGTCATCGCCATCGATCAATTTTTAATTTCTAAGCGAACACCATTTTTATTGATAAGAATTTGTGCAACTGAAGTCATGAATATAAAATATAGCCCTCCTCACAGATCTAGTGGTTAGCGCATGCTTTTATACACGTGGCCCCGTGTTCAATTCCTTGTGGGAGAACACAATAATTCTAATTTTGCAATTATTTACTTTCATTAATCATTTTCTACTTAAGCCTAAAGGAGTAATCGTAGGACATTAAACTAAAACTTCACTTTCATTTTATAAAGTAATAATAAATAGAGTAAATAATAACGAAGTTAAATAATAAAAAAGGAAAGAAATAAACATGTCATAAAATACACGTACTCAAAATAATGTTATCAAATGCATACAATGATGATTTAGCCAAGTTTAAAATATTTGTATTAAGTTGTATAAGCCCAATTCAAGTTCACCGGACTTACCTGTTTTCAATTTTCTCGTTCAAGTTACTGAAACATGAAATTTACATGTCTCAATTTTGAAGGAATCAATTGGTGTTGCATTGTGGTAAATTCCGCTGACCTGCTCCATATATCTATGAATTCTTTAACTCTACAGACAGAAATATATTTGACAAACAATAGTGCTTTTGTCAAATGTGCCTAGTCGTGGCCCAATGAACGTACTTTCTGTAAACGTGGTTCATTTGATCTATTCGAAGTGGTACTTGTCTTGCATACACATTGTAGCAGTGATTCTGAACTCAGTTTACGCTGTACGCCCAGTCTCACATAAACTTAGTACAATGTGGCTCCACGTAGCGTAGTCGCTAACGCTCTCGCCTTTGGTGCGAGCGGTCCCTGGTTCTATTCCCATTGGGGACACTCGGTCGAAAAAATGTAACAGCTCTTTCAGGCCAGCCATCTTGATTGAGGTTTTTATTGGGTTCCCTTCATTAACAGTAGGCGAATGCCATAAATAACATAATTTTCCAGGTCCCTTATTTTCTTCCCCAATCTTTTCTTCATTCCCTTTCCTCACATAACATAAAACTTGCTGACATTTTTCTGATGTTAATAATTTATTTTAATGCCTACATAGATACAAATAAACACGCAGTCGTAGTAAAGTGCATGATGAGTAATCTATTGTATTATGTTCATAATCATGAATAATTTAGCTATGAAGTTCGGCAAACTAACATATCAAACATCGAGGGATATTTATGATATTTAATGCATAACTACGTGTTTAAACATTTTATTTCAAAATTAATTAACCTTATGAGCAGTCTCTTATAATAATTTCAGTGATATGACGATATCACTTTTCTTTTTAATTATTAAAACTGCAAAAATAATATATTCAACCTTTCTTTTAAAGAAACACTTCGTTACGACTTATCCTCACCACACATTAGAAGAAAAGAAAATGCATCTACTCAGTATTTAGAGATGACATGATCACTACTACATAAAGCTTATGAACATGAATGCAAAATTCTAATAAAATTTAATACATTAAAATAACATTCCGTAATTAAAATTAGACAAACAAACAGGCAAATAATTAAACACTGAATACAACTATTTATACAAAATAAAACTGGGCACATTATAATAACCTGACGTACAATCAAATGAACAGAATACAGATGCTCCAGTTAATCCTGATAGTAACTCATTAATTGCTTCGATTTGTACACAGGGCGAGATAACTTTTGCATTTAAACCTCTTAAACCTAGGACAGGACGTACTCCTCCCGTAGCTTTTCTAACGCAATGTACTGGATTTCTATAGGGAGATGACATTTCTGCAGCAATGCCATGGTCGACCCATATTTGAAGTTCCTGCTCGAATTCTTCTCTCATAGGTTGAGGCACACTATATATTTTGCCAACGACAGGTATATTGTCGGTTAATTCCATTTTATAAGGCTTAGTTTTGATTCGCCGAGGATATTCGGTAAAGAGATGCCTATATTTACATAAGAGAGTATAGTTTTGCTTTATTATCTGGAGAAATGTCTGTACGATCATACACAAATCTATGTAACTCTTCCTCCGTGACATTAGGCTCAGGTACCTTACACGAATTAATTGCTTTTACTGATGTTGGATTTTCGCAACTAGCACTCCGAAAAGAAAACATGGTATTACATGATCGGTGCCCAACGTCAGAAATCGATAAATATATTTCTGTAGGTATAGTTAAACTAATGCGCACTAAATTTCCTTGATTGTCAGTTAATTGCAAGTGTTGGTTTCCACAATATTTATGACATTGGATTTTTGTAAGAACGGACTTCCAAGTAATGAATCAGGGCATATAGCCCTAATAACAAAACTGGTATCTCAAACAGATGTTAGTTAATACAAAAATTCAACATCTGCATTCCTTTTATTTTGAAGTTACTATCTCCGGTAAATGTTGCTACTTTTACACTATCATATTTTAGTAATTTGGCAGACGGAAATTTCTCTTGAATTTGAGACCAGACTCGTTCACTAAGCAAGTTCAATTCAGCTCCTGAGTCTTGTCTGTTGTGTGAATTGGCCCATTGTCAACTTAAAAGACTGCGTAGTTGGTAGTATGTAACAATAGGACGTACTGGTCACCAGAAATGTTCATATAAACATTAGCGGGAATTCATCCTTTGACAGTAATAATAAACCCAATGAAACATCCTGAATTTGAATTTCATACCAGCGCAGAACGGTAGGAAACAGATGATTTTTGAGCTTCCGTGTTACATAGACCCACACCTATTGATCGATACTCACTAGACAAATTTACTCTCTTGTGATCAACGACAGCTCAGTTGTATGTTCTCTGTTCCATCCTTTTAGTGTTGTTCCGTTGGGTACGGTAATTTGAGATTTCAAAATTAAAACTGAAATTCCTGACAATATTGATGTTATGCAGATTTACACAACTGTGACAGTGAAAAGAGATCGTTCTAGATGCCGATTGAGTTGTTCTGTCAGTATTGCAACAACATATCTTCGATTGTTTATAACAATCTTCTTCAATGTTCGTCGATTTTTCTAACCTGGAATTGGTATCCGTTCACTATACGTTTTGAGATAGTATTTACCCCGAGATAGTGTTTATCGCTTTTAGCTTAGGCTCTGTTTCTCTAAAATATTTGCAGACTTGAATGTAGTTGTTCCAGCTTACAATGCATCCTTGATCAATGTGAATAAGCCCTCTTTATGATTTCACAGATAGCAAAACAACGTATTACCTATTGCAGACATGAATCCGTACCACATCACCTCCAAAGTAACCGAAAATCACCAACAAAAGACAGTCGTTATGCATGAATATTGACTGTTACTAACTCGTCAATATTACGTGTTAAAATACAAAGGATTCCCATTGATAAGTGCCTGTAAGTGCACAATATTTACTTACATGAATGTAGTGTCTTTGTTCTGGTCTCTCTGAGTCCATATTAACTTCTTCATTTTAGGATTATCACCTTAAAAGCAATAAAATTAATGGGTTTTAAATTCCTTGCATATATTCTATAATATAAAGAAGTTATGTAATAAATGCAAGTGGGTGATGAAATGATAGTGTAAAGGGTCTGAAAAACTCCGTAAAACAAACAAACACACTGCTATCCACCACATCATCTGGATCCAACCTGTGTAAACACCGGAGCTGATCACTGTACCGTAAGTCGATGTGCTTCCCTGTAATATCAATTTATTGACATTGACAACTAAGTGAAAAGTAATCACGAACAAACTTCCTAAAGATATAGAGTTCACGAATAGAGCAAAATCACATATTTTTATCATGATTAGTAGTAGAGTACGTGTGTTAGAATCCGCCTATCTTTTTGTTGCCTTACAGAAGATGATTTCGTATCAGACACACTGAGAAAAAAAATTGTAGGTGGCATACTTAAAAACGTAGGTTACATTCGTAATTCCTGTAGTTTCTGGACTTAACGTACAACCGTATATAACATCCTGCAGCAAACGTATAGCTGAAAAAGTATGTATTATACGTACTGTCTGCATAAGTGCAATGACGTCATTCGTGTGACGTCATCTGCAGTAACAAGTATATACGGAGGTGATATCTAGCTTTGTGACGTCAGGGTCGTATGTAGCATGTGGGTTAATAATGACGACATACACTGACTATCAGGACGGAGCATGATTTCAAGAAGTATGCAATATACGTTCTGTACGTATGTTTCTTGCGTTCAACCCCGAGACAGCATCTATATTGTACTTGTGCCCCATACGTACGACTAGATACAGTATACGTATTGTACGTATGTATTATACAAATTTTCCTTATGTCGCACACAGCTTGTCCAGATACAGCATACAGAATATCCGTATGCACCGTACAGAGTGCATATATGTAGCTTACAGACTGTCTGCATGCAGCATATAGATTATACGTATGTCGCGTACAGGTTGGCCATATGTAATGTATAGATTGGATGTATATAGCTAATAGGTTGTCCATATGAAATATACAGATTTTACCTGTATCGAATACGTATTGCCTTCTTGTAATGTATGGATCGGACATATGCAGGATCTAGAGTGTACGTATAGTGCACCATTATTAAAGTGCTGCAACATACTGCAAAGTGCATGATACATTCTTACTGTAATGTTGTCAAATATTGTTTTACTCTGTATGAAAACAAAAATAGCTTAAAATATGGTTGATCTCCTTTGTGCCAATAATAATAAAATTAACAATACTACACTTTTCAAATCTTAGTTTGGAGCAGTGAAACTGTCCAAAGAAATGTATTTACCTGCAGGGTGTCCTATAAGTTTGGGCTTCCTGCTAATTCGTTGGAAAGCTACTGCAAAGTCAAGTGTTGAAAAGTGACAAACGTTAATTTTAAAATTATGGGCACAAAGCAGGGGCGGATCCAGGACGGACTTCTGGGGGGGGGGCGGTCGGCGGTAATACTGCTACTTTTAAGAGCTCCAAACTTGTTATGGATGGGTTTATTTATATATAAAATAAGAAAGTTTCCTCTTGTGGGGGGGGGGCGATCGCCCCGATCGCCCCCCTCTGGATCCGCCCCTGGCACAAAGGAGGTTAACCATATATTAAACTATTTTCGTTTCCATACAGAGTAAATCAATATGTGATATATTACTGTAAGAATTTATCATATGGTTTGCAGTTAGTTAGTTGCAGCACCTCAATAATAATGCAAAATGCACAGCCTTATACAATCCTATATTCAAACTCAAACAAGATTTACGTACAATCATTTATTAAGCTGTTATCATCCATTGCTTGTACGATATAAAGATTATTTTACCTCATTCTTTTCCTTAATAGTATCTTCTACTAAAGTGCAGTTGTTACCACAAGAGGCCTGAATAGAATTTTCCAGAAATAACTTCTCTGTACATTTTAATTAACAGGTATTTTTTTTTAAATGTCGCAATAATTAAAAGTGTGGTGTCAGCCGGAAACGCATTCGCTTACAATATTATTCCTACTCAGTACTCGCCATTAAAAATGAAACACCAAGAAGGAGACTGGGTAGATGCGCCAAAGTTCCCAGGCCGATACCTAATAGTAAGTGCAGAATACTCTTAAACGTTCGCTGTATTCGCTGTGTGACAACGTGGTGACAGCGGAGGCGTTGTGCAGCCATCGACTAAACATATTTATTCTTCCCTGCTATAGACATTCTGCAAATTTGGACTTTCCTGGATGCATCCTTCTTAGTGCAACATTTTAAGGAAAGAGCAATTTAACAGTCTCATACATTGCTTAAAGAAAGAGCAATGATTCTCAGAATTACTCGGAAGATATATATACACAATAATTTAAAACGGTTATTTCAAACTTTGCAATTCAAAGCACGAAAAGAACTATAGATAAAGGAACACTGATTTTAGCCAAATAGTAATTAGTAAACTCAATCACACTCAGTACCATTAGTTGCTTGGTGTTATCCGTAAGTCAGAGATCACGGTATCTCATTTCGTGTAGATTTTTGCATTTGTTTAACGCTAAAAATGTATTTTATCGCTAATTGAACCCAGTACCATATATATACCAACAGGACGTACCTTAGTCACAAGGTGACATGAGTGAAACACTAAACTATTCGATTGACACCTGCGGCCTTGTCAACACTAGAGAAAGTTACAAAGTGATTAAGTAAATACGGAACATAGTTCATACAAAGTATAGCGATGTATGAAGTCTCCGTTTCATACGACTTGGATAAAGGATACATCTGAAATAGCAACAAAGAAATATATAATGATTTCTCTGGATAATTTGGATTAGTCCAGAATTCGAACACACACACGCTGGTAAGTCCAACATTTTTTTTTTTTTTTTTTTTTTTAAACTTCGTTCTTCGGATTCCCAATAAAGTTGACTACTGAAAAGCTGAGTTATAGATTCTGTATTAAAACAACACCTTCGCTAGACATGTTCAGTATACACATTGTCTTACATACAGAACAATACATTAGTTATTAATGGATGTCTGAAATAATAGTGCTTCGTATAGAATTTTACTTCATCCAATCGCAATAGCACAAAGATAAAAAATATTGCTAGGGATAATGTTCTTATTACAGAGAAAAATAATTAAAATGACTGAACATTAACAATCATTTTCTTTAAACAGAGATAATATTTTATTATAATTTATGGAAGAAAGAAATAATTTGTAGTACAGTATCTTTATTAGGGTTATATATTCGTACAAAATAATGTAAGTACAACTGAGTCTGTCTTCAGAAAGGGCGTACTTTTAGCCACAACCTACACTGCTTCTTTTGACTGTCTTTCAAGCAGAATTCTGGTTTGATGCACGAAATACCTGCAACAAAAATCAGAAAATATTTAAAATGTTATATTCAGTGTGCTTAATTTGGTTGTACTTAACAATACAAAGTATCTTAACATTTTTGAGATTAAATGGACAAAATATGTTCGGTCAGGTATGGACTTTTGGGTTGCACGTAGAAAAACTATGAAGTGTTTATTGATGCTGAACAACAACTCAAAATGTATTACCATTCAAAAGTAAGTGGGTACCTCAATGGTGTTCGGGCTACCATGGGGTACCTAATGTCTGTATTTTTTAGATATATGAAAATATATGTCTCTAAAATGTAAGGAACTGACATCTGTTTACCGAAAACCTCAACTCGGTAAGCCTTATGGATATCGAGATATGGGAAAATAAAGAGCGACACTACAGAACTGTGGAGTTTGCGTACTAGATGGTGCAGTTTCGGAAACGTAATTACGAGGGCTTACAACAACCTCAAAAGTAGTTTCAATTAAATACACTACACACACGCCCTGATGGGGGTTTTCGGGTACCATGATATTCCCAGAACTCTCATTTCTAAATATTCTAAAATATGTCTTAATAACGTTTTAAAGAACGTTAGAGGTGTGTGTTTACCGAAACCGCAAGTCGGTACGCCTAACAGTTACCGAAATATGGTGAAATAAAAAGCGACACCATAGGTACGTGGAGCTTGCATATTAGACAGTACAATTTAGAAAATTAATTAAAATATGACTATCAAGATATTGTCAAATAAAGGGAGGATCCATATAGTTATGGGGTTTTCGTGTTAGGTGGTAAAATTTCCGAAACCGGTCATGTAAAGTTAATAAGCATCAGTAGCAATTTCATCTTAAAATAATTAGGTATTTCCATGGAGTTTAAGAACATCATGGGGTCTACCAAGATTAAATTTTAAAAGTTTTGTAAAATATATTTTGACATTTGTAAAGAGTATTAGAAATATGTATTTACCTAAAAGTTCCAGCTAGTACATCTAGCAGCTAGAGAGACACCATACAATAAAAGCGTATTAGATCTTGAAATTTCAGAAAACAATTATTGATCCTAACAAAAGTTAAATAAGATGGTACTTATATGGGTTAAGTGAGAACCTCAGACTCGTCAGTACAATTTCGATCGAAAGATTAATTCAGCTCTAAATTTTCTTTGGACAATTCCAAGCGTTCATCGGGCTCTGAAATAAAGTGAACATTTTTTGTCAATATCTAATATAGCAAGCGAGATATAAGGAATTATGTATTTTATGACGTCGTAAAAATAGAGACCCACATGGATTTGTACTTTTGAGTATTTGCTGTAAGAAGAAGAAATTTCAGAAAACAACCGTATATACCTTAATAGACAATTAAATGGGCGGGGGCACAGTGGCTTAGTGGTAGAGTGCTTACCTCTGGTGTATTGGGTTCTTGGTTCGATCCACGGCCAAGTCAGTTTGTAGTGGACATCGTATTCGTGGGTTTTCTCGGGGTACTCTCCTCCCACCTTTGCATTCCATCAATTCTGTCAACAACATTCACTTGCTTTAATCATAATCTCCCTGAGACTAAAATGCATAATCGTGGGTCGCTACACTGAAATATTTCCTTTTATTTAATTTTAAAATTAAATAGGGAGTTAAGTATGATCGTATCTCTACGGGTTAAGTGAATACTCCAATAGTTTCTGCAAAAAAAAAGATTAGTTAAACACCCTACCACTAAGCTACTGTGTCCCCGCCCATTGAATTGTCTATTAAGGTATATACAGTAGTTTTCTGATTTTTTTTTTATAGGAAAGACCCAAAAGTACAAATATATAAAGATCTCTATTTTTACGCCATAAAATATATAATTCCTTTTATCTTGGTTACTATCTTAGATATTGACAGCGAATTTTCATTCTTTTGTACAGCTCGATGAACCATTGGAATTGCCTGAAGAAAACCTAGGACTGAACTAATCTTTCGATCGAAATTGTACTGAGGTACTGATTTAACCCATAGAAGTACCATCTTATTTAATTTTGTTGCGACCAATAATTGTTTCCGAAATTTCAAGCTTTTATTTCACAGTGTTTCTCCAGATGTTAGATGTACTAGCTGGAAGTTTTGGGTAAATACATATTTCAAATACTGTTTACAAATGTCAGATTATATTTTCAAAAGCTTTTAAAATTTAATTTTGGTAGACTCCATGATGTTCTAACACCCCATGAAGATATCTAATTACTTTAAGATGAAATTGCTACTGGTGTTTATTAACTTTCCATGACCGATTTCGGAAATTTTAGCATCTAACACGAAAACCCCTTAACTGTGTTGGTCCTCCCTTTATTTGACAACATCTTGATAGCCGTTAGTCATATTTTAATTCAATTTCCGAATTGTAGCGTCAAGTATGCAAGCCCCACATACCTATAGTTTATTCCCCCCCCTAAAAAAATCAGTTCTTTACATTTTAGAGACATGTATTTCCATATATCTAAAATGCAGAAATTAGGTACCGCATTGGAACCCCATTGGAGTACTCACTTACTTTTGCATAGCAAGGTAAAAACGCCAGTGGTTCTCACTTTAAGTTTGAAAACATACTATTTTGTCTCTTCTCTGAGCATCGTGAATCTGTCGGAGCTGTACCATAGTTGGAAAGACTCACTGATCCTTCCTATAGTGACCATGTAGTCAGAATTCAAAAAGGAGTAGCCCTTGAAGGAAAAACAATATTTTAAAATCCTTGCACCAGTAGTCGTCACCTTAAAATCAAAATGTTCCAGTAGTAGTCAGGATTTTCTACCAGTGTTCATCACTCAAATAACTTGACAATTTATTCAAAAACGCACTGTGTATCAGTTTAGGGTTGAGAATACAATATAAAGTAGTAAGCTTAATAACTTTGCATCACTTTTAGCACTCAAGAAAGAAAATAAAAATGTTTTTACATACTTTTTAAAGCAATTTCAGAAAGAAAAATGTTAACTGAATTCAAAAGTTAACTGTATATCACTTCCACGTTAAGAGTACAATATTAAATACTATGTTTAATAACTATACGTCACTTTAAACTCTCGAGAATGAACATAAACAATTGTACATACATTTTAAAAACAATCTGAGAAACAAAATAAGTTAACTGAATTCAAAATTTAATTATACATCACCTTAAGCTTAAGAATACACTATAAAATGCTGAGATTAATAAAAAATGAAATCTTTAAGTTTAACGTCCCACGGTTATGCCGGTTAGGATAAGGAGACGGTGATAATGAGAAATGAGTGAAATGGTGGAATGAACAAAGTGGGAGAAAACGGGAGAACCCCGAGAAAACCCACGAGCAAGGTGTTTGTCCACCACAAAGTCCACACGGCGCGAGTTGGGATCGAACCAGGGACCCCAAGCACCGGAGGTGAACGCTCTACCACTGAGCCACCGCCCCCCCTGAGATTAATAACAATGCATTACTGAAGAATGAAAACAAAAATGTTTTAGCTACCTATATTGTATTTACATGTTATTTCTCATTAACATTTTTTTTTTTTTGATAACTCATGATCAAGTCTAGGGATGCGCAAGAGAAAAGATTTGAGGTTGTCTCCTCTCGAAAAGGTGCCGCGAAAGTTGTCTCGTCTCGAAAACTGGATCCGTTTCTATTGGAAAAGCTCTATCTTGTCTCGAATTTCGTAACAAAAATTGTCTCGTCTTGTCTCGTGCGCATCCCTAATCAGGTCCATAGCCAAAATCTTCATTTCGGAGGGTGCTCGATAGGGCTTTGGGATATCCGAATTTAGATATAGATAATCGATGTCGACAAACTATCGAAACTTGTTCGAAATATCGAAAAATACAGCAATATCGAAATATAAACAATATCAAAAATCGAAAATATAGAAATATGAAAGAGATCAAAAATATGGATATATCGAACAAAAATGGATATATGATCTTGGAATACGATTTGGTGGAATAATGAGGGAGAAAAATAATCATTGATTAAATATTAAATTGAAAAGAAATAAGAGCCTGACGCTCAAATACTTATCTATCCGGCACCCATCTTGATCCCCATAAAATATCATGAAGTGCTTCATTGATTCTAAACCCAATAATAGTAATTTAACAATAAACACAATATATAATTTACTACGCACCTTGAAATGTAGAAATTAATGATTGTAATCCCCAGCTTTCCAATAGACCTTTGATTTCTCCAAATGAAGATTCGGATATCTTGTTTCTTCTCAAGCAATAATGGGTTACAATAATCAGTTGCAGTCCAAAGCCAAGTCACTAAGTTAAGCATAAAAATAAAAGAATTCATTAGTTAGATGCATACAAAATCCTACGCATGTAAATCCGAATCTACTTGTATTAAATTGTAAATTTAAACAAACTAAATTATACTACAGTTATAGTGACATCAAACATACATTAAATAAGGTATACAGGGTGTCTCAAAAGTCCCCTGACATAGGGTAACTCTGTTATTATCAGAGTTACAACAGAATGTAGGAGGGAAAAGCATATCCAATTATGATGTTTTCAATCTAAAGTGAAGGAATTTTTAAAATCGGATGACCCGTTTGCACTGTACACTCTCTATGCGCCCAATGTGAAATGAAAATGCAACGTTGCCATTTACCTGGACCCACAACAGAAGTGAGTGAAGTTACTGTCTTTTACGCTAACATGTCGATGGCCAGCCCCCGTTTCAAACAGTAACTTCATTCACTTATGTCGTGGGTCCAGGTAAATGACAACGTTGCATTTTCATTTAAAATTGGGTGCATAAAGAGTATACAGCACATTCATCTTGTCCGATTTTTTAAAAAAGTGTTCACTTTAGATTGAAAACGTCATATTTCGAGATGTTTTTCCTCTTACATTTTGTCGTAACTCTGATAATAACAGAGTTACCCTATGTCAGGGAACGTTTGAGACATCCTGTATACATCATAAGAGGTTCCTTTCTTAATTCTACACGGATGTGGTTTCATTGAATGTGAGGTGGGTGATACACATTAGGCCTTTTGGGAGTACGTCACACGGACGACCGTAATTTTGTGTTCAAAATTTTTATGAACTGGTGGGATATGTGATACATATGGCCACGGGCTAGAATTTTCTCAGTATGTCAAATATGCAATCAGATTTCATGCAGCTTAATTTGGTGAAAAGCTATTGCCAATTGAACGTTACATTTACCTCTTTCTTGCAGATGTTGAACCATGCCGTTAGCACGTGAGGAATGGATCGAAATAATCAAACTGTGGGGCGGGAGGAGTATATGTGCAGTGGTTGCCGATTGCAGAGTCATCCACAATGTGACTCTGTGTCACATGTTTCAGTGTCACAGTAATTAACTAAATTTGAGAAGACGGGCACATTCGTAAACATACATCGTAGCGGTTCAAACTCGCGGGACCTTGTTCCTTCCCCATTTTGAACCGGTACATGAAAATGCCATTTACTCCATGTTTGCCTGCGCCGATTTTGAAAATTCCTTCACTAATCGATTTCTCCCGTTGAGTACTACAAGAACCAGTTAAAATCTCGCGGGCCCTTTTTTCTTCCCCATTTTGAACCGGTACATGAAAGTGCGATTTTTTTTCATGCTTGCCTGCGCCGATTTTGAAAATTCCTTCACTAGTCGATTTCTCTCGACGAGTACTACAAGAATCAGTTAAAATCTCGCGGTCCTTTTTTCTTCCCATTTTGAACCGGTACCTGAAAATGCGATTTTCTTCATGTTTGCCTGTGCCGATTTTGAAAATTCTTTCAGTAATCTATTTCTGTCTTCGAGTACTACAAGAATCAGTTAAAATCTCGCGGGCCCTTTTTTCTTCCCCATTTTGAACCGGTACATGAAAGTGGGATTTTTTTTTCATGCTTGCCTGCGCCGATTTTGAACATTCCTTCACTAATCGATTTCTCTCGTCGAGTACTACAAGAATCAGTTAAAATCTCGCGGTCCTTTTTTCTTCTCATTTTGAACCGGTACCTGAAAATGCGATTTTCTTCATGTTTGCCTGTGCCGATTTTGAAAATTCTTTCAGTAATCTATTTCTGTCGTCGAGTACTACAAGAATCAGTTAAAATCTCGCGGGCCCTTTTTTCTTCCCCAAGCCAATATTTTTTTGTATATTTTGAATGTATTCAAGTATGGAATAAAAGTATTATATAATTCCCTTAGTAGGCTTCTCAACTTAATATTTTTCAACTTAAATTTTATTTATTTTAATTATTTATTTTCTTGTGACTCAATATTTAATTGCAATCGTTCATTGGGGAGAAGGGTGGCCATTCTCAAATATATAAATATAGTATTCTTAAAATTTATGTGTTCTCGTACTATTAGTTTCTTCCACTAGACCTGGAAATTGCAAAATTAATACCTGGAAAACCTGCAAAATTCAGGGAAATTGAGTTCCATATTTATGTATGAACACTGCTATTTACAATTTTTTTTTTTTCGAATAGGGAGAACTGTACGAAAGGGTGGTTTGAGAATAGTATAACAGTAGGTTTCTGGGAGTGTTGTTCGAAATGAAATCTTTAAGTTTTACGTCCCACTATTATGCTGGATAGGCTCAAGATGACGGGGTGTTGTTCGGTGGGGGTCAATGTTGCCAATTTTGGGTAAAGTCGCTAAATAAGGGGAATTCGACCTCAACGATAGCGCAGGGTGACCATAAAATTTTCAGTTAAAAACGGGACAGGTTCTTGCAACACTAGACTTTTAGATCTACCTTTGTTCCTACCTTGATATCAGAGTTCCCCCTCTCTCTCTTCGTTACAGAGCGGGTACTTATGAAAAAGGAAAGACACGTTGAAGTTTGTTTAACACACAACCAACTGCTAAAACCTCTGCTGCCTTTCGAGCAGTACTGCGAACTATAGAGTATTTTTAATATAGGGATTTTCAGTTCAATTTTTGCCGCTTTGTTATTATTAATACTTTTAAAAGGAGTAAAGGTACTGGGTTTGTTATTTACTTCTTTCATTTACATAAAACGGGACGAATACTACTTTTTTCCATCTACTGACGGGACGGCCGCGACACGCTCCTAAAACGGGACTGTCCCGGTCAAAACGGGACGTATGGTCGCCCTACGATAACGACAAAAAAAAAATTCCGATTGGAGACTTTTTTGGGTGATTTTTAAATAACGATTTACCTACTTACACATTTAGCGACTTTTTGCTGCAAACAAAATGTTCATCTGTAGAGAAGCATTATTAGTTCAAAACAGTTTTTACGTTATTTTTTTCTGTTTGTTTGTTTTAATCAGCGCAAGTGATGAAGAGTTTGGAAATACAGCGTACTCACTACTCCACAATCCTGCATTGTTATGTTACCCTTGCCCTCTAACGAAGAATAACTACAAACTTGATGTCCTTTAGTTCGCAGAGTTTCCGTTGAGAGACACACGTAATACATCATTACCGATAGCAACAAGATTAGCTATAGATGCGTGAAAAAAGGCGAAGAAGGTGTTTGTTATATTTGTCCTCTGGGGTCTTTTAATTATTCTGCACTTTTTCTTTTACAAAAAATTGCTTAACGTAAGTACTGTAGTGTTAATTATTTCGGAACTATTTTGACCACAACATGAACAAAAGTACCCGAAACAACCTGAAATGATCCCTGAATTAAAGGATTGGTTGCGCCCTGTTTACAAAGATGTGAATAGAACCAGCGGCGCAAATCTGTCTTCAACATTGGGGGGGGGGGGGAGGGTAAGACCGTTACCATACTTTTTTTGGCGATGTCCAAAATACTTATGAAGTTGAAAAACAATGTTGTGGAGGATCAGAGTTGTCTTTAGCGTTAGGAGGCTGCAGATTTGAGGCTTATTCTGGGGGACATCTCACGTTCCTTTGTAGCAATCGGACAAAAATCATCAAATTTCTCCCAAAAAACACATTTCAAATCGGATTATTTGGGAGAAGTCCCCCTCAGTTCCAAGATTGGAGGGGACATGTATCCGTCATCCCCCCCCCGGGATTTGCGCCAGTGAGTAGAACATATTGTTTAGTTTACATCTACAACTTTTACAATGCTTATAGACAATGAATTTCTCGATTATTTCTTATAGCGACTTTTCACCCAAAATTGGAGTCGTCACCTCTCGTTTCGCAAACTTATTGCCAACATTTTAGAAACTGGTTGCGGGGAGAGCTACAATGGATGATTCAAGTTATTTCGTCACTTCCGCTGTGAACCTAAGTACAAGATTCCAAAAGTCACATTTTTTTGGTTCCAAACAATATGTCTGCTGGGTGAAAGCATAGACTGGAATGTGTTGCCTTTCCTACCTTAACTTTAATCCCATAGTAGCTCCTTTCCCAAAGTTAAAAAAATGCAATTCTTCCTTTCTTAATAGTACTTATGACCCAAAGTATTACGTAAGCATTGTATGTTACTTATGTAGCTCACAGAGCCGCAGCTATGGGCAAGCAAGCAAAGCACGTGTCCCGGGCGCGTGGTTGGAGGGGCGCCTAAAAGAGAGGTTATATATTAGTACTTTTCCTGGCGGTATTTAATACTTTTCATCAGAGTGCGAAATCATGAAATCAAAGTGAGAGGAAAAAATGAAATGAAATCTTTGAGTTTTACGTCCCACGGTTATGCCGGTTAGGCTAAAGGAGACGGTGATTATGAGAAATGAATGAAATGGTGGAATGAAGTAAGTGGGAGGAAATGGGAGAACCCCGAGAAAACCCACGCACACGGTGTTTGTCCACCACAAGGTTCACTTGGCGGGGCTAGGATCGAATCCGTGACCCCAAGCACCAGAGGTGAACGCTCTACCACTGAGCCACCGCGGCCCTAAAAGTGAGAGGAGACTGGAGGAGTGAAGAGAGAGAGAGAGAGAGAGAGAGAGAGAGAGAGAGAGAGAGAGAGAGAGAGAAGAAAACGCTCGCACTTTTACACTTCAAAGTAAATTAAGTCATTTATTTTTTCTGTCCCCCTCCTCCCCCTCCCCTAAGTTCTACTGTCAAAGTAAATAGCTAAAAACACTCCCAGGCCAGAAGCGCATCTACGTTGGAAATTTGATCGAGATCGGTCGGTCGGTGCAAGAGATTAAGAAAAAATGAAATGAAACCTTTGAGTTTTACGTCCCACAGTTATGCCAGTTAGGCTAAGGGAGACGCTGATGATGAGCAATGAATTAAATGGTGGAATGAAGTAAGTGGGAGGAAATGGGAGAACCCCGAGAAAACCCACGCACACGGTGTTTGTCCACCACAAGGTTCAATTGGCGGGGCTAGGATCGAATCCGGGACCCCTTACACCAGAGGTGAACGCTCTACCACTGAGCCACCGCGGCCCCCGGCCGGGAATCGAACCCGGGTGTCCCACGCCAAAGGCATGTTCATTAACCACTTAGCCACGAAAGAGCTCATCTGTGAGGCAGTGTAAACCCCCCAAAAAAGAAAGAAAATAAACGCACACTGGATGTTTGCGCAACTGAGGATCAAAACATTCTCAATGGAGTATGAGAAATAGTAAACGTCAATCACTGTGTGCTTTTGCTTATTCATTACTTCGTTAATACTTAATTCCTTCTAGAAATAGTGAAACAATACTATGAAGAAACACTAATTAAACTAATAACAATTACGTTGTATTTCTTACCATACCGTTTTTACCACCCATAGAATTTCAATCTAGCACTATACTGCATTATCACGCCGTAACGAAAGCTGAAATTCAAAGACATGGCACTCGTTAACTGTTGAAGCTGTGTTGTAGCTACCTGTATATCACGCGGCCTTCGTTGGTACTCCTCAACATAAATACGTCACAGCCCAAAGCCAGGAAACATCACAAACAGAAGACAGGGGCACAAGCAGTGCCTGACACTTCACGAATTCAAACCCACCAAGACTCAACTCAACATGACCTTCAATTACGTTCTAGAAACCAAACCAGTGCTAAGGCACAAACTCACCAACTTCCTATATGAAAACACAAGAAAAAAATCTAACGTTTTGGTTCCAAAGTGATGACATAACAATAATACTAAAAAGGTTTTAATTTTCAGTAACCCAAACATTAATTAACTAGGGAACATAACAAAGCAAAAATAAATAAATAAAAATAAATTAAATTAAAAAATAAAAACCTGACAAGTAAGCTCTCCCTGACTACTTTTTTTTTAAATTTCAGTGAGGCTGTAAAATATGTCAATATCTTCGTTATATATATATATATATATATATATATATATATATATATATATATATATATATATATATATATATATATATATATATATATATATATATATATATATCATTGTAAACAAGTTCTTTAAACAAAAGAAAGCTCTGAGAGCGCTTACCTCTGACGCGGTAGGTCCCTGGTTCGATTCCTGCTCCCGACAAATAGGCTTTTGGTGAACACTGTAGTTGTGGTTATTCTTAAGACTTTCCAGTTTCCTTACATTTTCTTGATTCCACCATTATCATGTATCTCATCGTCACCTTCTCTCTTACATTGATGTACAATCATGGGGCGTTAAACTAAAAGAAAAAAAAAATCTTGCAAATATCCTAGTAAAAATGAGTTTTCTAAACTACACTAGTGGCCCCGCGTAGCGTATTCGCTAACGCTCTCGCCTTCGGTGCGAACGGTCCCGGGTTCGATCCCGGTGGGGGAACTCGGTCGAAAAAGTATCAAAAGATTTTAAGTCCAGCCATCCTGAATGAGGTTTCCTTGGCTTTTCCTCATTCACAGCAGGCAAATGCCGGAGTGGTACCTAACATATAGGTCCCAAGCCGTTTTCTCCCTTCCGAAATCCAAAAATGAAAATGAAATCTTTGAGTTTTACGTCCCACGGTTATGCCGGTTAGGCTAAAGGAGACGGTGATGATGAGTAATGTATGAAATGGTGGAATGAAGAAAGTGGGAGGAAACGGGAGAACCCCGAGAAAACCCACGCACACGGTGTTTGTCCACCACAAAGTTCACTTGGCGGGAGCTGGGATCGAACCCGGGACCCCAAGCACCAGAGGTGAACGCTCTACCACTGAGCCACCGCGGCCCCATTTTTCCCCAATCCATTCTTCCCTTCCTTTCCCCGGATAGTGTGATCACCGAGGGAAGTCATCCCTCATATGCGACGGGCTAACAAGGCCATTGATGCCGAAAGCCCAGAAATCTAAATCTTAAATCTTCACTACACAAGGGAATTTTCGCGCTGAAAACGGTTTATTAGCAATTATGTTAAGCAGCCCTGTAGTAAATCTGCACCAAGTAATAAATCGTCACATATAAAACGGAATGAATAAACACATAACATTCATTTTGCTACCTTGAAATGTAAAATGTTTCAAAACATTAATATTCAAAGATTTCTCAAAATTCAGATTCACCCATTCCATTGTCCTCAATCATTAACGAGTTTTACAATAGTAAGAATTGTATTCGTAAACTACATTACTTACTTAGTACTATATTAAAGCAAGTTACACTAAAAGAATATATAATTAATGGAATATTTAACTAAAGTAATAGTTAACTAGTGTACTTACCCAAGCATTTTTCCTTCCTCTCTTCTTTTCCGTTTGTAAACAACCTCGTTTCGCAAGCAAAAGACGGTAGTTCAATGACGTCAGCCATGGCGAAAGAAAGAGGTGTCTATAGGCGGCCTGGATCTCACACACAGATGGACGTATATAACATATAGCTGAAGTATTTAACATACGTATATGTATGTAAAATACAGAAGATTGTTAGAAGTCAGACATCCTGCAGCGACATGATGTAATATCTAAGCGGGTAAAAGGCAGTACCTGTGTAGCATATGGATAAAGTACGCTCCGTACAGATTTCCTTAGTAAACATAACGAATCCTTGTATTTGTACAATATACCGCTGTCCGGATAATGGATTTTTCTCAGTGCATAAATTGGACATTTTAGTCGTAACACCTCTATACAAGAAAGCTCGCAGAACATAATGCCATGCCATTGGGTGAATCAGAAATACAATATTCTATAAATTTTTAAAGTTCCTGGATTTAACATTGGAAAATGTAGAGATTTTCTAGAAGTCAATTACGTTATATTTGAAATGCTAAATTTGACAAAATGGGTTAATAGCTGAGACGAAGAAATGAAACGAAGTGCACTTAGCACCTAACTTTGCTCAAGAATTGAAAATGCGTTCACCGTTATATAAAAACAATTTACGGTAGTGATGAGAGTTTTTCTGTGACAATTTCGAACAAATTTTACATACTGTTTATTCACTTATAATGATGTTTGACTTTCTCCAACTATAACAGGCCTACAATACTTGGATTGCCCGTTTACCAGTTACACAATCCTCCCATTGTTCAATTGTGTAAACGTTTTCCAAACAAGAGTTTGCAGTAGCAGCGAATCAATTGCGACGTCTATCAGTGCGACGTAACTTGAAGGTTCAGCGCTCCCCCTCAACCATTAGTTATGCGCCCCTACTACCTATATATATATATATATATATATATATATATATATATATATATATTGTGTCCTACTTTCTACATATTTTGCTTCCCTGGAGCTCGTGCGCCCCCCACCCATGCCGTAGGGATTGGGGGGCTATTTACGCTTATGACGTCTATGTTGTTAAAAGTATGTTGGTTTACTTTACAATGACATTCATCTTTCTACTGCACGTACTTCTTAAGGGAAATCTTAGGTTTTTGAAAAATAATTACATATACGTCATGATTTAAGCAAAAATAATAACTAAATAATGGATGATGGAAACTGAAGAGTACATTGGTTTATTTACATTTCACACTTTACATTGTTATACAAGATATTTGACTTAATCACCAACTTCGCAAACAGTTTTATAACGCTTTAAAATAAGAGTTAGAATGAAAATTACATGTATTACAAATTGCACGTTGTAATATTAAGGATTATTTGTACTAATATCTTGTATTAGTAGAAGATGTAGCTACATTCGCTCAACTCTTGAGACACATTTTAGTTTAAATGACACGCTAATCTCGTGCACACTGGTACTCCGCTGCGCGTGCAGTGACAATGATTGCAGCATTCCTTCCAACTGTCACCTGAACTACAGCTTTCACGATGATCACATCCTGTAAAAATAAATTAAAACGCTTTGTATATTTATATTTTTAAATTTAGGATTATCTCACTCCTGAGAAATACAAGTGAACATTTTAGGAAAATATCAACGAATACATGTGTTGAATAAATAATGTTGTAAGCTAATATGGACTTCAAAACTTAAGTGATCACATATTAGGTACAATTAAAGCCTCTAAAATTAAAAAGAATAATGTAACGTAGCATTTAAACCATTACGTTCTTATGGGTTAGCAATTTGTAATGATATATTTTGAAGTAAATTTTTTTCATCGTGGGAAATCGAATCGTCATAGATCACCAAGCATTAAACTGGAGTTCCAGGTTCCCACTCCACAAGTTTGATTCTTGTTCTCTAATTTTGATAAAAATAATTATAAAATATATAATTACTGGATAATCAGGTTCAAACAAGAGTAAAACTACGTTGTACAGGGGTAGAGTTATTATGATACGGAAATTAAAGTTAATTACTTGGGAGGCTAACTTATATTCATCTCTGACAGTCGTTCCATGGTAGAGCGCTTACCTCTGGTCTGTGGGGGCCCTGGTTAGATCCCTGCAGAAGTAAGTTTATGGTGGACAACATCGTGTCCGTGACTTTTCTCGGGTACTCCCGTCTCCTCAAATATTTTAATTCCGCCAATTCCTTCATCATTGTTCACTTTCTTTAGTCATCATTTCTCTTAGCCTAAAGGACAGTTTGTTCGTGGGACATCAAACTAAAAGATTTTATTTCAAGTTTATCTCATCGATCATGCTAGTGCTCCTTAAAAGATTGTCATATCAGTACGCTAATCCATCCGTTTCTCCACACAATAATCTTTGAACGTAAAATCTATTTTTGAATTTTGTTTTTCGTAATGGACAGCTACAGCAATCATGTCAGCGGAATTAATTAATGGAGTCAATTCGTTACTATCTTCAGTAATAAAGGTAAGTTGAAAATTTTACATCCATTTCCGTTACCAACGGAATGGAATTTATATGCAACGTTAAGCCTCGCTGCTAAAAGTGATTCTAAACTCAAAATCAAGTCAAATATGTGCTGCGGTTATATTTTTAGCTTAAAAGATGAAACATCTTTTGAGGTTAACAGCTTTTGGTTAAACTTTTAAAAATATTGTTGAGGCTAAACTCACACGAGATGGTATAATGTAGGAGTGGTAGATAAAGCCTAGAGTATGGTTGTTGTTTTAGATGAATGCCAAAAAATGTGCTTCAAAGAGATTAAAAGATTTTTTCGTTAAATTTAAGAAAGAAACAAATATTGATGGATCTTAAAGTTCCTATACTTAGCATATAAGTGGGTACATAAAGTATAAATATTGTTGCGTTTTGGCATCAGTTTAACCTCAAATATTTTTTGATTAAACCTCAAAAAATATTGATGAGGTTGAAACCTCAAATTATTGGGGCATGAGAGGGAATAACAGGCTGACCACTTCAACTATCATCATAAATTCATTCATAAATATCAAATCTCGCGCGATCCGCTTTCCTGTCCTTAGCACAGTTTATGTTTGTGCTGTAAGAAAAAATGAACTAGTAGAGGGATCAGCTATTGAACTAGTAGAGGGATTCCTAGGATAACACTTATTGTTTGTTTCCGAAAATTCTACTCTTAAAAACTCTACATTCTGAAATTGGAGTTTCAGACTACAACGATAAACCCCTGATTTATAAATAAAAAGCAAAAATACTCGTTCTTCGCACAGGGAAAATAGATTTATAGAAAATATTTGAATCCTCTTCTACCTTAGGATCCTTAGGATTTGTATTTCAATGAAAGTATAAACACAAGGAGTTCACATTGACTGCTTGCTGTTGAGAATAAGATTGACTTCAAGAACTAGCGTGTATATACGAAGATTGTGAATTCCATTTAAACTGAAAGTCTTCCACGACACAAGCTTATTTCCTTTTAGATGTCTTCGTTCATTTGCTTTTAATAATCTGAAAACTCTCCCGAAACTATAGTAGCATCGTCGTGCATGGCCTTATTTCTTCAGCACAAATTTATTCTGTGGTCTACAGGAGAACGATATGTAGTTTTGTCTCAAAGAAAAGCATGATTAAAAAATAAATTAAATAAACCAAAAATAGCTGATCCCAAGAAAACACATGATCTAAATCAGTGCTATTCAACCGGGGTTATGCGTACCTCTGGGGGTACACGAAAAGTTTTCTGGGGGTACGTAATCCTAAAATAAGCACATTTTCAATATTTATTGAATGATCATAGTTGGAGAATTTATTGCAATTCTCCCCAGAGCAATTTCACCCCAACGTCTTCCATTTCCATCAACATATTTGTGTGAACAGGGTTTTTTTGTATTAATATCAGTAAAAACGAAGCACAGAAATTGCTTGAATCCCGAATCAGCTCTGATTCTCGCACTCTCGAAGATTCGACCAAGAATCAAGACGTTAGCGCCGCGAAAACAAGCTCAATCATCTCATTAACAAGTTAGTTCTAAAGTTACTTTTTCTAAAATTTTTAACATTGTCCTCAGTGTGCGAATTATCAGGGAGGATGAGCGGAAAATCCTCCTCAGTAGAATTGGATGTCTTCCATATGTTTTGAAATTTCCCATAATGGTTTTTCGGATGTGCATTTTATCCCCCTGTAAATAGTCTTTTGTTTGACACATTGATTATCCTTTTGTTGAGTCTCTATTTGATCCCGTTTTTAATCAACAAAACATGTGTATTAAGTTTCGATTTAATTTCTTTTAAACAACTTCAGGGGTACACAGTTGGATGGCGAACTGTGGCTAGGGGTACGCGAGAAAAAAAGGTTGAGTAACACTGATGTAGATGGATTGAAAATACTTTATGAAGACATTGTTGGAAGCAGCAATCCCTACAGATTATTTCTCATTGTTGAACTTCTTTCAAACACTATCTAAACAATGGACGGTATAGAAACAGAAAAAAACATACGTGGTGATCATCGACCCCCGAAGGGGAGGGGAGGATGGAGTCAGGCTTTTCTGGCTAAAGAAAACAACTTAAATTTCTGAAGATTTTCTTAATAACTACTAACTAACTAACTCTATGGCCTATGGAATCTTGAGGTTCAATGCCGCGTTCACAAAAGCTCTTCACTGACTTCTATCCTTAGCTAACTGAATGCAGTTTTTACTTTGTATTCCTATTTCTGCCAGAAACACCTCAATATTGTCCTTCCATCTGCGTCTAGGTCTTTTTAATGGTCGTTTTCCTATTTTCCTTCCAGTCTTTCAGTTATTTGTATTAAGATTTTCTTAATACAAATAAAAAATACCGAACGTAATATAGCAACCAGGGAGATACCCCCCTAGAAAACTTTCATCAGTCGCCCACGGTGGCAATGAAGAGGTTAGCTGCAGACCGTGAAGCATGAAAGCTTCTCAGTTGCAGCAAGTGACCTGCCAATAGCGACAAAATACCTATGATGATGATGATGATTCAAAGAGTAACCAGAACATATTTTATCTTCAGTTACTTTGTGGTATTTCCGATATATATCTTATATTTGTTTTCTGTCTTCGTTCCGCAAGTTTTGTGAAGTGTTTCTAAAACTGTTTCAGAACTGTGTATAAAATGTGTCAATATCTGTCCTGTAAGTGCAATTTCACACCTAGGAGAGGATGACCCCCAAGATAATCTAGGGGAGTGGGTGTTTATAACAAAAATAATCGAAACTCACAGATATTTGTGTCGAATCCATGGTTTCCGGGCTCGTTAATTTGATTGGTGATAGTTCTGATGCCCTTCAAGTACAACTTCAGCCCCAAGGCAGGTAAGAGCCCCTAGAACATCTTTCGAAGAAATAAATGTTTCAACCCCTTGCAACTTCGTTTCCATTTATCTGAAACACGTCTGACCACGGTATCCAACAATAAAGGCCTTTGTTATATGCACTGCCCGGTCCATTCCAGTTGTACTGTTAGTATGGTAGAGGCTTCCAATCTTCGATGTCTATGATATTGTAGCATCCTTAGTTGCAGCACTGAATAATAAATGTGATATTGTAAGTTCTCGTTTAAAACGTAGTTTTGGAATGTGTGATAATGTGACGTAGTACGATTTGAAAAAAAGTAACTTTATATTAGGTTTGCAACAGTGTTTATCCGTTGGTATTGCAGAGTATGTCGAGCAATTTTTCTTGTTGATATTTTCTTTGTATAAAATTTCAGAATTTGTTCTCTATTAGTTTAGAAGTTAGAATCTTGTATCAAGTAACAAGAATTTTAGGAATGATCCAAAAAATGTATCAAAAGATTGCGATCTTGGACATTAATTAGTTTTTGGATCAGGGCCACACTTTATGTAGTTTTCCAGATATAGGGCTTACAAACAAATTTTTGACTGAAATATAATGGATCTTTTGATCCAAAAAGAGAAAGAAAATTACCCTACGTATCGACATTGTACTATACGTCGCCTTCAGGACAAAACTACTGAACCGTTTGAAACATTTTAGCACTTGACTCTAGTCGAGATTTTATAATTTCAATTTTATTTAAATATTTATTCTAAGTTGGGAAGAAGGGGTTCAAATTATTTGCTAAATATAGAGTTCCTTACTGGCCCCTCAAATTATAGCCAATGAATCCCGGTATATGAAGTCCTCATTAAAAATAAGTAAACTCATTTTTCAGCATTTTTGAATTAAAGAAAAATTACAATAAACACAGTACAAATTACAAAAGTATATTGGAAATTCCAGATATACAGAATATATATATATATATATATATATATATATATATATATATATATATATATATATATATATATATATATATATATATATATAGATAGATAGATAGATAGATAGATAGATAGATAGATAAATATTGTGCGTGTGTTTTTTTCTTTCAACAAACTAAAACTTTCAATTCTCATACAGGAAAGCGTACATTCAATGCATTTTGACCAGAAAATTTAGAATGAGATTTGAAATATTAGTAGTAAAAGAAGAGCAAAAGAGTGAAACGGGCATTGAAGATTACTTTAGGGAACAAAAAGAGAAGGTGTCCAAAGGGAAGGGGAAGTGGCTGTGTTGAAAATTACATCTATTCTCAACTGGTAGCAACAATTGACAAGTCAGATATTTTCGGAAGGGTCTTGTTTGTTCTAAAAGAAAAAGTGCACAAATAAAAATCGCAAATATAGTTACCACATTCATAGTCATCATATATATAATTTTAGAGAGTGTGCAACTAAATTATAGAATAACAGAATAACAATATGAAAATATTTTTACAAAATACCAAAGGAAAGAAAATGAAAGACAGAAAAAAATATTACTCAATGGGAATTGGATTAATCCAAATTTCCTTTATTTATATTGTTCTTCATTCTTGTCTAAAGGAAATTTGAGTTCTAGATTTCCAATACTGTCCAACATACCCAATATTACAAGATGATAGGGTTCCAGAAGTTCTATCATGCTGTTCCGAGCAGTGTAACTCACAGCATTAATTGACAGCTGATTAATACATAAATTTAAGTTGGACGTTAGTTCTGTAATATTTTTTCAATTTGTTCATTTGTCATCTCTATATTAAAATGCTGGGTTTAAATGTTTGTCTCAAAATAAAAGTTTATATGGTTGTCTCCAGTCCTTTCGACAATGAGATCTCGGAAACCACAAGTGCTAGAAATGTGTCGTTTTCACTGGTCGATTCAAATTTGTGTAGCTTGTCCAGTTCTAATTGAATATATCCTGCGAGTTACACATTTTAACACCACACATTTGTATACAGGGTTAGTATATCACTCCGGGGTTTTGTTTCATGGCCAAAGTACAATGAAAAACGATAAGGATAACCATATCCCCAAGCTAAGATGAATCTTTATTGTTTTGATTGTTTTGCCCAATGAACACCATCTCTCACTGACATTATAATTAATTGTGTGTGTGTAATGTATTTGCTTATTACATACTGCATGCAAAAAGAAAGGAAACACTGATCATACATACTTATAGAAACTGCTACCGGAAGTAGGCTAAATCTTACAAATGGTGCGAGATGTTGCAAAAATAATGGACAAAATCTCCCCTTTATGATACCCTTTCCCGATTTTTATCAAGACGTCTTTCACTTGTGTCTATGAAGGTACACGTACAGATGTGAGGAAAGAAAAGGGAAATCATGCCCATATTTGGAGGTGAATCATGCCCGCTGTGTAGAGAGGGCAGGTTCAACTAGTACTTTTTTTAAAAAATTTGAAATTAAACGTTTGAAGATTTTCATATTATTTTTGTCTTTTATTCAATTTGCTGTAATTTTTTGTTGCTATATAATGAATCTCATATTGTGTTATAGATTTAGTTGTTCTTATTGTAGATAAATGTTTTTGTTTTATTCTTGTAGTTGCATTACATGATCAATTGCTTGCCATTAATTTATATTATTTCTCAGAGAAATTAAAACAGATGTCTTAAACAAGTTATTGATAGATAAAACTAAAAATTCTTTATATAGATATTCTAAACTTACTGTTCAACCTAGTCGTTTCTTAAGATATTCTCAAAATATTATTTTGCGGTACAACTTCGTTTTAAGTATGTGGACTAAGCACAATCCCAACTTAATATACAGTAATTTACGCTCCGTACAAGACCATGGCACACCATACACAATATTTCCAATTCAAAACGTGTCTGAGTGGATCAAATTTGTATGTAAATTTTCTTTAACATTTAGTAAGGTATTGCCTATGGTAATTCCGTTTCAAATGTTTGTCAATGCTGATCCCTAAATATTTTATGTTTTCTTCTCTAATAAGACTTACATTGACTTCTTATAGTACTTTCACAATTATGCAATTTTAGTGATTTAGTCGTTGGCTGACCAATAGAAGTAGGTGAGAATGTCAAACATTTAGTACCAATAGATTGTTGCTGAGTCACGACCATAATTTTGTTAGCTCTAGTTGTGCTTTTAAGAATGTTTCATCCCATGTCTTGCCAGCAACAGTAAGGGAGATACTATGAGCGAAATATTGTATACGCGCATCTATTTCTACGTTAGGACTACGTAAATCATTAATACATACTAAAAATACAACTGGCCCTAGGACTGTTCCTTTTGGCATGCTATATTGTATAATTCTACAATCACTTGGAAAGTTTCCAGTTTGAATATTTGTTTTCTGTTACTGAAATAGCTTCCAAACCAAGACTACGCTATTCCTCTTATTCCACATTTCTGAAGCTCGTATAGCAGATTTGTTTGTGATATTGTATCAAATGCATTTGCTAGGCCTAAAAATATTGTAATTACTTTTGGTTATTATCTGCTTTTAATAATAAATTCTGTTAATTTATATATAGCATCTGACGTATTTCCACCACTCCGGAAATCATACTGATTCGTTGAAAAAAACATTACCTAGGTATTGTTCCATACAAGCAACTATTCAGTTATTTTACACATTTTTACAACAGTGTGTCAAATTACTGAGTAACAAATTTGTTCTATTATTATCTACATCAATTTTCGGCCCTTTTTTATATCAACTGAAATTTTTCACTTATCCAGGAACGTTTCCATTTCTATACTTTGGTTAAATATAGTGGTTTATGCAGTGGTTTATAGATATGTTGTTTACTTTTCTTTAATACATTTACATTTATTTCATCTATTCCAGGTCCTATTTATAATTTTAATTGGTTAATGATCTTAATTTCTTTTTCAGAGACGAGGGTAGAAAAGAAGGAAACAGTTACCTATATTTTAGTTTTAGAATTAAGATAAGTATTTGTGCTTTCTCTGGATTCAGTTGACACAGATGCAATTTCCAAAGCGCAGTAACTACTTCGTCAGAGAAAGTTCATGATTTGAAGACAGAATTGTTTGTATTTACGGCTAGAAAGATGACGGTTGATTTTAAACACTTTGGACATTAACTTAAACAAAGTGCAGTGGGTTATCTTATCTACTACTTTCATGAGACAAAGAAAATGCGGTAAATGGTTTTGGCAAAGAAGAGAATTCAAAAGCTATCGAATATTTACAAAGTTGTTATCTGAATGAATACGAGAAATAAATTCAATTTTAAAGAAAAATAAAGCATATAACTTATATTAATAGCATTTTATCCTAACAGTAATTCCATTTTCTCATAGCGAAGCACAACTACTGGTAGCGATCAAATTGATTTAAAATATGTTAATTATGCACACGTATTGCTCATATTTTAAATAAATGGTTGTGTGAAATAAGAAGAAAGCTAGAATTTCACTGAATTCCTTTTAACAGTTTAACAGAAAATAAATTTTAATATTAATTTTTCTACATGAACAAACAGCTCTGTCATCATTCCTCAATCTTTAACATTTTCTTGTCTGACACATGCAGATTTGGAGGACCTAACAAGCAAATCAAATTGAAGAGTTAATCAAAACACACACGCACAATAGATCATTCCAATTTAGATAGTAAAATGGTTTACAACGAGTAGAGAAAATATATTTTTACCTTCAGACATGACCCCAATAGCTGTTATAAGTAGTAGTAATGTAAGAATCAATATGGATCCCATGATTTTGTCAAGTTTATTTTCTTTGTCTTGGTGTCTGAAATAACAGTAAAGAAGTAAAAATATAGTATTGAAATAAGTCATATACAGTGTACACAGCATATGTGTTATATCCATAGAATATTGGATATAAAGATATGCCAACAATTCATAATATAATGCATTTGTAGCCTGATTCATCTATGTAGTAGTAATCTGTGAACTGTGAAGTTCCAAATTCAGAGTACCCATTCGATTGATTGATTGATTTACGTCTTCTGTTAGGAACGAGGTTATATAGGACAAGAGTTACAGTTTAAAGTGAAATCTCAACCAATGTAGTGCTTTGGATGCTTTTCTCAAGGATACTAAGCATCAAAGGCACTCGCGCTATCTACTAGATCAAAGACAGAGGAAGCACCATTCGATATTCGTATAAATTTCAATCAAAATAAATAATGTAATAATAAAATTACATGTCTTTGTTCCTCCGCCACCAGGAATTCGAATAAATAAAAAAAATATATTTCATGTTTCTGTATGTTTAATTGCTCACAATATTTGACAAACAATACTGTAGATTTATCAATACACGAATAACGTAATAAAAATACAAAAAATCGTGTTTTTCATTGATATACTAGACAAAAAATATAACGCGATTCAAATGTGTTTGTGGAATTTGCGAAATATAGTTTTCCTGGAATGATCCTGAATGACGTGATAGTTAAGGAAGTTCTTCGCTACTGTTCTTTGCCGATAAAGTTGGTGAGGTCACAAAAACGCTTTTATCGTGTATTTGCATTTGTACATACATAAAATAATTAATTAGGAATTTAGATGTTGTACATAGTGATCAAGGTGGAAACATAATACTATGCTAATTAATGACGAATGATTGCTTACATATGAACGTTTGCTGAAAAAAACGATCTCCTCTCTTCTTTTCATTTTATTGTTTTAATACTGAAGTTCAATTCTTGCGTGGTTATTCATAAATTAAAAATTAAACCATTCCCGAAATAAATTCAGTTGTTTATTTTATTACTTGTTTTACACATTGTCCAAACATATTATTAATCTATTTATATAAAATTGAAAGAGACTATGTTTGCGACTCTTAACCTCTTGAACCGCACTACCGATCTTTTATCAAATTTTTGACGGTGATGCGGTTCTGACTGGGAGTGTTTTTACCTATTCACTTTGACGGTAGAACTTAGGGGAGGGGGAGGAGCAGGAGATTGAAAAAGTAAATACAACTTAATAACTCTTGAACCACCTGATCTCGATCAAATTTTCAACATAGATGACGTTCGGGACTGGGATGGATTTTATCATCTCACATTGACGGAACAAGGTAGGGGAGGGAGAGGACGGGAAATATATAAAAATCAATATAAATAAAAAATAAAAGTGACTAGGTTTGTGACTTAATAACTCTTGAACCACAAGACCGATCTCAATCAAATTTTCAACATAGATGAGGTTCGGACTAGGGATTGCAACAAAGTTCCGGTTCAGGCGGAACCGGTTCTTGAAGATCCGGTTTTCAGAACCGGTTCCGAAACTGGTTCTAGACCTGGATCCGAAAATCAGTTTCCAGAACTGGATCTTAGGAACCGGTTCCAGACCAGGATCCGAAAACCCGGTCCCTGAGCCGGACCTTAGGAACCGGTTCCATACCTGGATCCAAAAGCCCCCCAAAGACCCATAAAAGAGGCACAAAGTGCATATTCAAAACACTGCAAAGAAGACCACTTGCTTGTGCCCTCCTCTCCCAGACCAGCTTGTGGGCCCTAGAAAAAATTTTTTGGTTCAGCAGTGGGTGTTTAGCCAAAGGAATTTCCCAGTTTTCTTGTTTAGCCAATGAGTTTGTCAGTAACCCAATTTATTTAGCCAAATGAGACAAGCGGCCCAAGCCTGGATGCCTGCCTGCCGCTTCCACCATTTTATCTAGCACACTGTTCATAGCGTGCCAGTAGCTCGGGCTTAGCGTAGAGATGACCACAAAGTTCAGGTTCTTGGAAATCTGGTTTTCAGAACTGCTTCCAAAACCGGTTCCAGACCTGGATCCGAAAAATCCCTAGTTCGGACATGGGACGATTTTGTCATTTTACTTTGACGGCACAACGTAGGGAAGGGGGAGGGGGAGATATAGTAGAAGAAATGAAAAAAAAAAAACGACTGATTTTATGACTTCATCAATCTTGAAACACCCGACCGATCTCATTCAAATTTTCAACATAGATGAGTTCGCACCTAAGGTGTATTTTATCATATCATTTTGACGGTAGAACTTAGGAAAGGGGAAGGAAGGGATATATATATATATATATATATATATATATATATATATATATATATATATATATATATATATATATATATATATATATATATATATATATATATATATATATATATATATATATATATATATATATATATATATATATATATATATAAATGAAACGTAATAAGTCTCGAACCACAAGACCGATCTCGATCAAATTTTCAGCATATATGAGGTTAGGGCTGTGACTTTTATAATTTTACTTTGACTTTGACGGTTCAACTTAGGGGAGGGGAAGTAGGGATATATATATATAAAGTGAAAGTAACTTTCTGTCTGACTTCATCACTCTTCAACCACCCGACCGTCTCGATGAAATTTTTATCATAGTTGAGGTTCAAACCTGAGATGATTTTGTTATATCACTTTGGAAGTGCAACTTAGGGGAGGAACATTTATAAATTATCGAAAACGAACGATATTAGTGTCGAATTTACAGTTTTCGTTGTCGCTGAAATGCACAGTGACACTTCTGGTGCTGATTAAATGCAAACTCAGCACTGCAACTTGGGGGAGGGGAGGAAGGAGATATATAAAAATAATCTAAAATGACCAATATCAGTGTCAAATTCATAGTTTTCTTCCTCACTGAGATGAACAGTGACCCTTCCGATCCCGTTTACATTCAAATTCATCCCCGCATTTTGGGGGAGGGGGAAAGGAAAACACATGAAGCTAATACTTGGGAGAGGGGTAAATACATACAAATTATCGAAAATGACCAATGTTAGTGTGGAATCCATAGTTTTTGGGTTCGCTGAGATGAACAATGATGTTTCTGATGGTGTTCAAATCGATTCCACTAAAAATGGAAACAACATATTTCACGGGTACCAGTCACATGAGACACGGAGTTGTGCATTTAATTTTCATTTTAACCCAGCGAAGCGGGTAATCGATGCTAGTATGGAATAAAACTAATATTTGTATTTGCAAAGTTTAAGATAGAGAAGACGTATTAACACTTGTTTTAATATCAATGTATTAGAATGTAATTTTTCTAAGTTAGTACGTCAGATTATCCTGTCACGAGTATCCAGTATGGTCCATTTGGTATATTAAAGTAAAACTGTTGTTATTTCTAATTTAACTTGAGTTCCCTTGTGGCTAAGCTGTTAAGTTCTCTCCTTTGGAATGGGAGATCCGGCCTCGATTCCCGATAGGAGCACATATGGTTGGGATCCCATGTTAAGGTGTAGGTCCACGTTTCATATAACCTTGTTGCTGAATGGGACACTAAATTCAAATCCAAATGTAATTCAGCATAATGAAGGACCAGAAAGAATATTAATTACAAATATAAATTTAACAATATGAATATAGTTTTTAAAAGTCTGTAGTAAATACTATAAAATACTTTGTACGCATCTGTCATGAAATGATTCGTCTAATATTTATTAATCCATATTTTCTATTTCTATTCCTTCTGTTTCTTAAAACGGGTGGAAGATTGCCATGTGGGAAACTAGAAAGACACCTTACTTTCAATGGAAACCGAACAGTTTAAAGCATTACTTTATATTACATTAGTTTATAACACTATTTTTCTTCATGAGTTGAAATTAAACACGAAAGATTTCGAAAAGATTAAATTCAAACTGTGAAGATACAACTGATAGGATAATTTACTTACATTAGAAAAAATGTTACGATCTTCTGAGACCCGAAGCCGGCACTACTCTAGAAAATACAGTGTTTATAATTTACTGGTAATGGTCTGACAGTGAGAACGATAGAATCATCGGTTGATGATGATCGCACAACAATGACGAAATGCGTCCGTGTTAGATTGCTGCTCAGGGCTTACGTAAAAAAACAGGAAATTCATTGACTTCCATATTCCATGTGTATATGGCTTTTATTTTGAAAACTAATAATGGATTTATTTAAGTTTAGCGAGATGGTGTAAAATACATCCGTTCTTTGACACGAGATGCGTGACCAATATGCTTCAAATGTTACGTAATTTGCAAAATAATGTAGTATAGTGCAATTTAATTTCTCTGTAATAATTTCACACTTTCTGAATTTATAAAAGAATAATTTATGAAGGGAAAATAACTCAATACACCACGATATGATGTGCTTTCTTAATTTATACAAGGAAAAGCTTTCTGGGGTTCCCCTGACCCAATCATATTAGAAGTGGGCACGGTAGGTCAGTGATAGAGCGCTTACCTCTGGTATGTGAGGTCTCTGGTTCGATCCCCGGCCAAGTAAGTTTTGTGGTGGACAACATCGTGCTCGTGGATTTTCTCGGAGTACTCCCGTTTCCTCCCATTTTTACATTCCTCCAATACTTCCATCATCATTCACTTGCTCTAATCATCGTATCCCTTTGCCTAATAGGCATATTCGTGGGACGTTAAGCTCAAAGCTTTCTTTCATAGAATTTAAGGTTAAGGTTTGAATTACTGTAGTTAATACGGCTGTTAGAATTCCAATAAACCAACAGTTTGCTTGAATATCATATTTGCTTTTCGAACATAGTAACTCTTAGAATCATTATATAGACAAATTATTCGAATATATGATTAATTATTCGAACAAACTAGTAATTATTTGAGGAACGAACGTCTAATAACGGGACCAGCGTTGCCAGACTCACAGCTCGGAATTATTCCAAAACCTGATCGAAATTATGCTAGATTCGGTCAAATTATGCTAGATCCTCATAATTACTAATTCAGGAATTTTAAAAGAAAAAAAAACGAAGTTGAGATACGATAACGTAACTTAAAATACGCAGAGCGCAAGAATGCGTGGATGGAACTCAATACTTCACTTACCAAAGCTTTAACTCAATAAACTACTGCAATTGTTGCCAGATTCCATGGCGTACCGTATATATCGTATAAATGAATGCAAAGTGCTTGTTTACAAATTTTGAAAGAAAATTACCTCGTAGCATAAGCGGACTTGGGAATTGTCTGTTGGGGGGCATATTTTTGGTCGGTCTCGGACCATTCATTTCAGGAATAAAGATGGTCATGAAGTCAGAAATAAAAATGGTGAAGTTGTCAAAAAGTTGGGGGGAGGACGGCCCCCATAGCTCTGTCCATGCCTCGTAGTTAAAGAATTAGAAAACCATGGGTGGAGCCACAAAAAAAAAAAAAAAAAAAAAAAAAAAAAATCCCAAAGCCATTTCTAACTTACTTCGGAAAATAATACTGCCTGTATGGTTTACCGAATGTGTGAATCAATGGGAGAGGATACATTTCTGCCGTTCTTTTTCTTCCCACGACCAACTTCTTTCTCATCTCCAGGTTTTGCGGCTTTTTGATAAACTTGCTGAAATTATGCTAGATTTGTGCACGATGCTTAAAGCAAGATGCTAGATGCTAAAGACATGCAAATTATGCTAGATCTAGCACCATTATGCTAGATCTGGCAACGCTGAACGGGACAAAAATAATATTTGTACAGCTGTTCAAATACCAATGTACGAGTATTTTTAATAGAACTTGTTGAAACAAAAATTCGAGCCGACTTAATTTATTATCTGGTGAGTTGAATACTAAAAATTTGTTATGAACAGAATTATTACCTTCTTATTCAAAGGAGAAATTATATATTTGAAGGACACTTGTAGCTGGCTTAATTGGTTATATGGAGAACATATTGAATGCAAAATTAAAGTTTAATGTAAGATTTAAATACTCTTATGGTATTCTTACAAGGACCACTTTAATTGTAGAATATAATTTCTTCATGTTCTTGTTTGCTTGGTGCTATCTATATTCAATGAACTTTAAAAGTTATGTGTTTCAAGTTAATCGAAACACTTATAGCCTGTTGCTATTCGTCTTTCGAATCTATATATATAAAATTGAAAATCACTATGTTTGTGACTCTAAATCTCCTGAACCGCCCGACCGATCTCGATCAAATTTGCAACATAGATGAGGTTAGAGACTGGGCTGGTTTTAGGCTATTCAATTTGTAGTATAACGGTACTTAGGTGCTATGACTGCCGTTATAAAAAGTTAATTATGCATCAGTGGGATGCCTGTCACGTAAATAAAAGATTAAAAGGTTGGTTTTTATATTTTATTATAAAATAGATGATGATGATGGTAAGATGGATGATTAAACTGAAAGATCCGGAGTTCTTTAAACAAGGGGGAAGAATTTAATTTTCTGATTACACTAGAGATGCAAGGGCTCGGAAAAAAACCGGCTTTTTTGAAAAAAAAACTCGGTTTTTTCTGCTTCGCTTTTTTGCTTGGGAAATTTTGGGCTTTTTTGAAAATTCTGTTTTAAATTGATAATTTCTTAAATTGGGAAACTCCCGCCCTAGCCATCGGGAAAATCCCGTCATTACTCTAAATGTAAAACAATAACGGAAAAAATCCTGTTATTGCTTTGCATGTAAAATGTAAAGGTCAACGTATCATAATCAGTACGCTAAAACTGAGGTATTAAATTACAAATTTAGTGCGTACATATCATTGAAAGTACAATCCAAGCTAATGTTGGAAGCTACGTAGGCAATCTATAAATTTTGTCAATTTATATCAGTATATTTAAGCAACCTTAGCTTCTTTATAAAACAACAGGCATTCAGGCATGCAGAAATATACAATTTACTTTCGTTTCGTATGTTCAGGCTTAACATCCTTACGTAATACCGAGGTTATCAAGGAGAAGACTTTCGCTTAAAGTGACATCCGAACCGCTACTTTGTTTAAGCATGAAAGAAGGGTTGTGGTTCGACCGAGAATTGAACATGGGACACCTTGATTAAAAGGTGAAAAGGAAATAAAACTAATGCAGATGGTTTGATGTAACTAATGCAGATGGTTTGATGTATGGAAACATCACCATGAAGTTCACACGATTCGCATTTTTTGTACCTTTTATTTTTTTCGGTTTAAACCAGTTGTTTATTTAAAAAAAAGAATAAAAAACAGCTGGTGTAAACCAGCCAACCCTAAAAGTAAATACTTCTTTTAAAAAATACTCAAATAAGTAGCAAAATTCTATGTAGTATTTTTACTTCAAAATATTCCATACCCTCTTTTTGGAATAAAATAAAATAAATATAAAACATAAGAAAAATACTTAGATTTATATGATACACTTAAAGGCTGCACACCTAGAGCTTTTGGTTTTGTATATTCTTGAAATTCTACAGTTTTATATAAGCACCATCACGGTTTATTCAGTCCTCAAGTTTTCTCTATTTTTAACAAGAGGGATTGAACATGAAGGGTGTGAGATAAGAACATGGTAACCCATAATTTTACTGTTTTAAGAAATTAGAAATTTTCTGCTGCACAAGCCATTTTGAAAGTTGGAAAGCTGATTTTTCACATAAGTCTATACATGAGGGATTAAACGAAGCGGTATGCGTTGCTGCCTATCTGATGCTGCGTAACTCAGCAATTGAAAATTTGTTAGTTACCATGTCTTGGCTCACACCCTTCATATCATTATGGAACTCTCCCCACCCCACCAACACACACAAAAAAAGGACTACTGTATATTTAAGTTAAGATAAATACAACTGCACAACAAACATGATTGACTGGAGCCTTTGCGCTTCTATCGAGAAGTCCGGAATTCAACTCAGCATTCGACCATTCTGACAAAACTTTTCTTCATTCCATCTATGAAGTAGAAATAGTGCGTGTACTGTGAGTTGGCTGACTTCATTTCTTATTGTTTTTAAATCGTTATTATTACTAATTACCAGCAGTGACGGTTTTGCGAGGGTTAGGGGGGGGGGGCGGTCTTTCGGACTGAAGCCTGTTCCCCAAAATTACGGAATGTCTAAAACAAACGAAATATCTATTAGTTATGCCTTTACTCATAAACTTTAAGCTGCCGTCAAATAAAAATTACGAATGTTTTGAAAAACTAAACATTAGCAAGAAAAAAACCCTCCCAAAATACTTTTCTAAATCCGCCACTGATTCTCAGTATAAAATGATCTTCAAGGTTGTATCCGGAAGATTATTGCTAAATATATAAATGAAACGAAATACAGTATTAGTTATGCCTGTACTCATAAACTTCAAGCTCCTCCCAAATAAAATTAGGAGATTTTAGAAAATGAAACAATCAGAGAAACCCGTCCCAAAGTACGTTTCTAAATCCGCTACTGATTATTTGTATAAATTAGTATTCAAGGTTGTATCCGGAAAATTATTGCTAAATCGTTGCACAGCTACAGTATAACAGAAATGTGGAAGTACGGTTAGACGGATATATTGAAAAACGTACGCTTTGACGGATATATAGAAAAACGTAAGTTTAACTTCTGCGTTAGAAGCTAGAGTACTAAGCTCTTAGAAATGAAACAGACGACAAACTGAAATGATATCGAGAAGAAAAAATATCGATAACTCAAAAGTTAAAATAAAGTTAAATAGCCTCTAAAATTGCTCTCAAATACTACATTCTTCATGTTAGCTTTAATTCGTAAAACATGTGCTCCATCCATCTTGACGGTGAATTTTAGAGCGAAATATGGCATTTAGGTCATGGAATTCTTATCTAAGTATAGAATATACTATAAGAAAGCTATTTAGATAGAAAAATCATGAAAATGAAAAAAGCCAAAATCTCAAAAATTCTCGTTTTTTTTCCAAAAAAAAGCCGGCTTTTTATGTAAAAAAAAAACGTCAATTCAAAAAAGCCGGCTTTTTTGCATCTTTAGATTACACCGGTCTACACATTGACCAGAAGGGTCTCGGTTTATGACCGGGTGTCTCGTTAGCTGAAGGCTAGATCGAGCCGGGAAATTAAAACATGCCAATGCAAGGCTATGCGTAATCATAGAGTGATGACTTACTTTTTCCTCAAATGAACCTCTTTGAGAAAACAATTCAAATATGGTTTGTCTACTCACGTATATCACTGCCTGATGCTGTCCAAGGAACTGGCTACTGATTACGAATCTGTTATTGCTTTTGGAACGTTTATGCGACGCACTAACACTTGTCTTCGGTTGACGAGGTCCTTGGTTCAAACCCGCCGGGGAAATTGGATCCTCTTCTTCTTTCCTCAATGGCGTTGCCTCGCAGACTCGCTGATCTCGCTGCTCGGCTTGGAACCTTGTAGTCCTGGGTTCGAACTCGGCTGGCGGCTGTCCTTTGGCGTCTACCTTCAGCGGATCTGGACTGAAACCTTGGAGTCCTTCCTGTAGGTCGTCCTGGGTATAGACGGTTCTGGACACTCGGACTGGCCGGATCAGCTACCTGGACCTCTGATTCTTGAAGTTACATCGCTGAAGACTGGCGCCGGGTCCTATGGGATGGGTCCTCGCACAGAGTGACGGCGTTGACACACTATTCACTCGTGTGAAATGGATAAGACTGGACGAGTAAACTTTCTAATTCTGGGCTTATATATGAATAAGCATCTTGGTTTACTCATATAGGTTTTTAATTTTAATCTGGGGAAAGTGTGTTACTGTGACATCTTCGTTTATATTTCCAGAATAACAGTTTGTACTGAAATCGTACTTGATGTCTACAGCTTCACACAAGAAATGTGAATTTCTTGATACTCAAAGATGATTGTTATAATAAACGTATAATTCACTCCATTTTATTCGCATGTTCGCTACAGTAGGTAGAACTGACGGGCGGGGAGGGAGTATAAAAAAATGAAACTTAATAACTCCTGAACCACTCGACTGAACTTGATCAAATTTTCAACATAGATGAGATTCAGGCCTGGGATCGTTTTTATGATTAAAATTTGACCGAGCAACTTAATGGAGGAGGAGGGTGAGATATATATAAAATTCAATATATGTAAGCAGTGTGCGAATTAGATAATCTATATTGGGGGGGATAAAATTAGGCCAAAGGACAGTCTGAAGGTTCAAATTTCAAAATGAGACAATAAATGCCTTACCCCCCATATATATATATATATATATATATATATAGATGTGTGTGTGTGTGTATGTGTGTGTGTGTGTGACATCTGTAATAAATAAGAGATTTATTAATTTAATAAATCTACCGACAATAACTATGCACATATATATTGTCTGACATACACACACCCCACTAAACCTTTCTGAACGTGTTTTAATGTTGTACTCACTCTTGTCCCCGTAGCTCTCTAAGGTTTATTTGGTTAATAATTCGCCTCGAGCGATAGCCATGATCACAAGCATATGTTAATTTTTCCACTCATATTGAAAGCTTCCACGTTGCATTAATATCTACAGGTTGCAAAAAGAAACCTACTTCAGTCTTGTGAAAACCACTAAAATTATCAGTTAAACCGGACATTTTTTTTTTTAAGAAAATCTAGATATTAGCCTATCAAATAAGAAATGGATTGTTGCTGGTTCCGATTTCTCACATGAAGGTCAAATCGAAGGCCAAATATTTAAAATCTCTCAATTCAAATTTCGAGCTTGTGCTTCTACTTCCCGCTAAAGCTGTGCTCATCACGACTTTTTTTCTCCAAATATCGATTCCGTGATGGGCACAGGAAGTCAACACTTAAAAATTACTTTACTGTTAGGTTGAAGATGAGTTGATTCACTATGGGCTACGTTATTCAAATAAAGTAAAACATTACACTGAAGTTTTTCAGACAACATTAATTATGTGGACAGCAAACTGTACAGCGAAAAGATGGAAAAACAAAGGGTTAACTTTAAAAAAAAAAAAACCGCTTCAGTTCAAATGCTTATACAGACACGGACAATGACACGCAGAACCAGTCGTATTAACAAATGTTGAAACAAATCTTGAATTATTCGCTTATTCACCTAAAAATCACCTTCATTAACATGTCTGCTCACTAGGAGCGTATTACCCAGCGTGTACGTTAACATATACTTACGAGAGAATACCTATATCTCAGATTTTGAGTACAGTTTCAAAAGTTTATTTCCGTAAACTGTAAAAGGCAGTGATTACTATGCTAATTATCACAAATTAAATGCAACTTTTGAGTTGCATACACACAAACTACTAGAGAATGAAGACCATGTGCTAACAAAGAGTACACTGGAAAATGAAATAACATGTTATAACAAAAATTAAAATAAGATGATAATTGATACAAATATAGAGGATGAATATGACATATCCGAACTTCGCCAAGTGTGGTAGAAGAAGCTATTTGTTTACTTCTTCTTGGCCAACCGCTAATAACATTTATAAATCTATATGTGGCTTTGTTATACGCAATTAGTACACTCAAATTCACAAACGATGACGAACTGAAGGGTACGAAGATACAGTTGCAAGTAACAACCGTAGGCATAATAATATAGTTCTACTAAACAACGTTGAAAATAGTGGGTAATTAGGTGGTAAGTAGAAATGACCAAAACTGAACAGTTTACATCGATCATTTCGAAATACAGCCAGAAGATTAAATTTACAAGAAATAACAAAAATCAGTGAAATTTGGAGTTATACTAAGCATAGTTTGAGGGGGAAAGCGAGCATCCCCGGTGGGGATACTTCAGCTGACTTCTTTGGGGGGGAACAAAATGTGATTGAGGGGGAAAATCCCCCTCATACTCCCGGTAATTCGCACCCTGTATGTAAGACTTAAAGTGATTATTTTCGTAACTTAATAACTCTTGAACTATCCGACCGATCTCAATCAAATTTTCAAGGTACATGAGGTTCGTATCTGGAAACATTTTCGTAATTTCACTTTAACGGTAGGTCCTAAGGGAGGGGAGGGGATGTATAAATAAAAACATAAAACCTAATAACTTTTGAACCACCCAACCAATCAAATTTTCAACATATATGAGGGTCGGGACTTGGGTGTTTTTTACCGTTTCACTTTGACAAGCCGACCTAGGGGAAGGGGAGGAGGGAGACATGTAAAAAAAATATAAAATAAAAATGACTGCCTTTGTGACTTCATCACTCTTGAACCACAGGAACGATCTCAATCAAATTTTCAACATACATGAGTTTAGAGGCAGGCATTACTTTAGGCTATTCACTTTGATGATGCAACGAAGGGGAGGGGGAGGGGAGAGAAATTTAAAAATGATCAAAAATGACCGATATTCGTGTTGAATCCATTGTTTTCAGGGTTGATGAGAGAAACAGTGACACTTCTAATGCATTTTCCATCGAAGTACAGCCCTGATAGTTGGAGAGGGAGAGGGTACAACGTAGGGGAGGGAGATAAACATTTAAAATGATAGAAAATGACTAATATTAGTGTCGAATCCATAGTTTTAGGAGTACCTGAGATTAGCAGTGGCAATTCTCATGTCGTATGCCGCAGCACGGAGGAGGAGGAGGGGGAATACATATATTAATGATCAAAAATGACCAATATTGGTGTCTAATCTATAATTTTCGGGATCATTCAGATCAACAGTGACATTTCTGGTTTAAAACCAAAATCAGCCCCGTCACTTGGGGGAGGGGGAGAAAGAGATATATAAAAATGAACGAAAATGGCCTGTATCAGTGTCGAATTTATAGTTTTCTGGGTCACTTAGATGAACAGTGATACTTTCGATCCCGTTTAAGTTCAAATTCAACCCCGCAACTTTGGGGAGGGGGAAGAAGATATATTTAAAAATGATAGAAAATGACCGATATTAGTATTGAATCCATATTTTTTGGGGTCGCTGAGATGGACGGTGAAACTTCCGATGCCATGGCTCGCAATATTTGGAGGGGGATATATATATATATAAATGGTCGAAATTGACCGATATTAGTGTTGAATCTATAGTTCTTAGGGTTGTCGAGATGAACAGTGACACTTCCAAATTCAGCCCCGCAACTTGGGAGAGAGGGAAATAATAAAATGATCGAAAATGACCAATATTGGTGTCGAATCCATGGTTTTCGGGGTCGCCGAGATGATAAATGATCTTTCCGATGTCGTTTAAATCAATGCCATTATAAACAAAAACAGCATGTTTTATGGATACTAAACACACGAAATACGGAGTTAAGCATTTAAAGTTTCATTTCAAAGCAGCGAAGCGGGCAATATATGCCAGTCTGGTATAAATGGATTGTTTTCTTTTAAAGTAAATCTTTTCATTTACCCTAATTTTGCATTAGTTGGTAGTGGGGGATGTTATAAATCATTCCTGATCAGAGCCAGTGGGCTACTCATTTAATAGATAGGACTCATGTTACAAAAAATATTAGTCAACAACTCCTCTTCATATCTTAGCAATTTTGTTGTTTTTGGAATTTTAGGCAATTTGCCGATATGTAAATGCATACAGTGGCTAGGGCGGATAGATATAATAAGATATGTCATTATATATGTTTGTTACTTTTATAAAAGCAATATAGTTGGGCATAATGTATTGTAGACATCCGCAATTAAATCATTTTGAAAACGGCATCACGGAACAGTGATTAATCGTAATTGAAATATGTCCTTTTTGAATGAAAATGCAGGATTGTTCGAACCTTTTTGAAATACGTAGAAGGCAAAGGAGCCAGTTTGTCTGCTCTAGTACAGGCATGAGTAGCGAAACAGTTCGAAACACGGCATTGAGCTCAGTTGATACAGTGTTGAAGGTTTCAGAGGAATTTCGTATTTAAATTTAGCAAAAAGGGAAAAAGGGAAGATTTCGAGAAAACGTGAAAATCCAGGGAAATTCTCGAGCTGACAAATTGACAAATACAGTATACATGCTTAAATTACTCGTCGTTCTTCAGAAATAAACCAATCCAATAGTAATAGTTCGTGTGTGTGTGTGTGTGTGTGTGTGTGTTTGTGTGCGGGTGTGTGTTCAAAGTAGCATAATTTGCAGCCGTTGTTCGTTGGGTGTATTTATGTGTATTTTGTTGTAAAAACAAAAAAACAAAAAGGAAAGTAAAAACAAAAGAAGCAGAAAGCAAATGAATGAAACAAATGTGATTTGCACTTCCTTTAATATAGCTAAATTAAACTTATCACATAACCTCTGTCATACGAACTGGACACTTAAACTAGGGAAAATTTGATAAGGAAAGGAACCATTTTGAGTCAGTCGAGGGAAATTTTATTAAGAAAACCTACTGAGTTGATAACGTAGTTGGTGGTAGTGATGTTAAGACAGGTCATGGCTCTGATGGTTTGCTTGAGAAGTGTCCACCTGCATGTTTCCATAACAAGTTAGATAAGCAATATCGCATAATAGCTAGCCCAGTAATGAAAGTGAAAATGTTGGTTGATTAACGAACGTTAGCTTTTTGTTCCGTTCAAAACATGTTTTGACAAAATAACAGTAAATGTTCCTAATCGTAGCTTTTCTGGATACTTAAATAAGATTCCAAATTCTAATGAGTTGAATGATATGGAACTATTTTTGTTTCTGTCTGATGTGTAGCAAAATTTGAATTATTAAGAAAGGAGTTTGTAATAATTGCTGCTCTGTTGAAAACCTCAGGTGTACTTCATAAGAAAATATTATTACTATTGTTTTCACATACTCATGATTGGTTGATGATAATTTTAGGAAAGGATGATAATTTAGGCTAAATTGATAATTTTAGGAAAGTGATAAATAATATAAATAATTGCATGCAGCAGCCTAATGAAAATACTGTATAATATGCAATCAATGACAGACAGTTCTTGTATCAATGATAGACAGTTATGTCATTTGTATGGGAGTTAAAAATAATATTGCTATATTGAATAATGTAATGAAGTGACTTATGCCTCAACTTAGATATGATTTATTTTAATATGAATATCCAGCAAGTTTGGAAGTCGTCTTGAGTGAAGTTCAAAAATATGATGTCAATCAACGGAATCAGTTAGTTTAGAATTCGCTATTTCGTAATTCGCAATCTTTGGAGAAGAAAAGATCTAGCATCTTCTCTTGATCAGATGATAACTCTTCTAAATCGGAAATTAAGTAAGAAGGGATGAAACCTGAGAAAGTCAAAAAGGGCAGAATCCCACAGTTTGAAACTAGTAACATTCGGTCATTAACAAGGTATAGTGGCCGATTTGATGATATGCCTGTCAGCACATTTCTCAAAATGTTTCAGATTGAGTGCACGTTAATCGAAATTAGTAATAGCGATTACCTAAAGATTCCACTCCAAGTGTTGACACCCCCTTGCTTCACATAGTTTCAGGAAGTTAACGATTCATTGCAAAATTATGACAAATTTAGAATAGATCTTTTAAATATTTTTGAGAATCATTTTATACTAGAAACATAAAAACGTGATGCACAAATTTACAAACGAAAGTATGATCCACTTATTGATAAAAGCCTTACGGATTTTGTAATATCAGCTTATAGCGACTTAAAATGTTTACTACACATCTGCCCGATTCCTGAATAATAGCTTCAATTAGAATTTTGTTGCTCTACAGAATTACAGACTTCAACAGACTGTAATATTCTCACGTCAGTGCGTCAATTTCAATCACTTATTGCTTACTGGGCAAAATGTTGAGAACAATACCATATGGCGACATGTACGAATACAGCTTCACGTAGCAATCTTGGGATTGAAAAATTACTTTCCCATTGGTAACATAACAGTAGCTAACACCAAGAATAGGAAAGGTAGAAGTAATATTAATTTTTAAAATCCACGCAAAGATAACTCTCATTAAAGTAACAGTTTCTTTTATACTCAACATAGCAGCTACAATATTAATGGTGTTTTCAGTAATAATGAAGACAGAAGGAATAATTTCAAAATTAGAAAAACTATGAACAACTATCCATCAAATGGAAGACTTGAAATTAAACGGTTCTCCACTCGCCAATGCGCAGTGTAATGCGATCCTGTAGAGACTTTATAACATAGTTCGTTAGACTAAATGCAGCTGTTAGTTTGGGTATGAGTATTGATTAAGGGATATGTATATTTTTTAATTAATGCTAATTATTCATTATTTATCCTTTTGAGTTTGCTATTACTAAATGCAAAATGCTACGAACATTACTTCCAAAAATTAAAAAAAAATATATATATAAATTTACAAAATTACATGAGAAGAGAAATGCTTCTCGAGGATTCGAACGAGAAAAGAAAGAATTCTTCGAGAATCAAAAGAAGACGAGGTGTCATTTCTCATCTCATGTTCAACACTAAACTCATATAGCCTCTGTGCTGACAAAGGACGTAAATACAACCCGATGAATAAATCAACCGTTCGCTGAACCAATGTAATTCCATATCACATACTAGATAACACGTACGTTAGTAAATTATGATTATATCATATTTTGTTTCAAATCTATGAAAATTTGTATTACATTTTCAACTTTCCGAATTTACACAATGAGTTATTTTTAAATTACCTACAAATAAACGAAAGTGAAAAGTTATAAGGAACACAAGACCTTGTATTATTTGAGTACAAATGCGGTCAGTCTAGCCAGAGTATTAAGTACTTCACTTTTTCAATTGATTTCCTGATTCAACGCTAAGATAAAAGCTTCCATATTATTTGAAGTCTCATATCGAAATTGAAATCATAGGTCTAATTGAAACGTAACAGCTCTCTTTCTACTAAATTTCTATTATAATTTCATCAGAAGCAGAAACAAATTTGATTCGAACTGAGCCAAAATTATAACAAGCCTTATTGAAGTTTAATTGATACAGGCTACCAGTAAACTTTACTGAGAGCTTAGTTATCAATAATCTAATAGCTACAGCACTCATCTTTGCTCTGCGCAAGATTCTTGGTTAAATTCCCAATCAGGTTAAATTCGACCTTCGATGTCTCGATCTCATTTTAAGTTGAATCCGTTTCTTCTACCAATCGTTTATTTATTTTCATTTATTAATTTATTTATTTTTGCTCGTATTCAAGAGTGTGGCGTAGTAACTATCAACTAATGCTGTATCACTTTGCCAAGATAGCAACTCGGTTAGAATATGCAAAAGGGACGGTTAGAATATAACACTAGCAACCCGATAGTACTAGAATTACTTACAATATCTGGATATGAATTTTTTAAGCACTAAAGTGAACTTCAGGCATGCGCACCGGCTACGTGGGTGCTCCGGTGCTCCAAAACCCACACAAATAATCTTGTGGGTGCACCGCACCCACAAAACTTTTAGGTTGATAGTAAGAAAATATAATAAATATTTCTCACTTGCCATTATCAAGAATAATAAGCAATTAAAACATTGAGATAAAAGTAAAAACTTCTAACCTGTAAAGTATAATTATTTGTTTCAAATGTGTTTATGCGACCAACCAACCAACACACTGCCTCCTTTCTTGCCTGTCTATGACCTAGTCAAAGAAAGTTTCCACAATAAAAATTGGAACCATATTGTGGAGATTTTAACTAAAAGGAAATCAATTAAAAATATCGTGACTTCCTTGAAAACATATAACACGCCCCGCCATTGATATGCACCCACATAAATTTTGGAAAGTCGGCGCCGTTGACTTCAGGTAGAGATCTTTAAGTATGAAATCTGTCTATAATATAACCAAGGAAGTTCTGTTGCATTTTCACCCACCACCTTCGAACATCGATATGTCACCTAAGACGTACCTGGAAGACCAGAAATAGTCCCCATCAGCATCGACCACCTTTTGCCAACGTTCTGAAAGCCCATGGATTCCATCCAGGTAGAACTTGGTGGGCCGTGAAGCGAAGAAGGTATCAAGTGCATTTTGCACCTCTACTAGGGATTTAAACTGTGTCCTCTAAGGTGATTGTCCAAGGAATGGAACAGGTAATAATCGGACGGTGCAATATCCGTGGAGTATGGTGGATGGAATAGTGTTTCCCATCCAAGGCGTAGAATGGGTCATCCTAGCCACATGGGGCTCAGCGTTGTCCTGCACCAGGAGGACCCGTTTGGATTAAGAAGTACTGCCTCCAGAAATACTGAGTTTTTCTTGAGCACGGCTCAACTGCTGAAAGTGCACGTTTGAATTGATCCTCTGACAGGTGATAGCAGCTCCCAATGTACGATGCCGTGAGCAGTCCACCAAATACACAGAAGGACCTTCTTCTGGTGCAGTACTGGTTTCGGCTGTTTTTGAATCGGTTCATGGGATGCTAACCAATGATAACGGCTCCCTGGAACTTCGTACAGGACCCACTTCTTATCACATGTCAACACCCTGTGCAGAAATGGCTCCTTTCGCAGACGAGACAGGAAAGAAACACAGGTGTCTGCTCGTGTTGCCTTCTGGCCCGGAGTCAAATAATGTGGGACCCATCGACCCAACTTGTAGTGCTTCCCAAGTTGATGGAGGTGCTGCCGAATGGTTTCTCCACTTACACTGAATTGTAGTCCCAGTTCCTCACACGTCTGGCTACTGTCCGCCTCAATTGGTGCCTGAAAAACATCATTTTGTACATGGATCTTCCGGCACGTGGTGCGTCTTCGAGTGTTTCGTCACCTTCCTTAAACTTGTTAAACGTCCGCCGCACTGTCCACGTAGTCACGCCACCCTCCTCAAAGACCTGGCATATCTTCCGCCCCGCTGCAGCGACGTTTGACCCCAGTGCAATTCGTACAGCGTACACGCTCTAATGACGCTCTGTGGAGGTCCCATGTTCACTTTGTCCTTACGCAAGTTCACGTTGTAAGTGAAGTGCCACAACTAGGTAGTATGTTGGATATATCCACAATAACAATTGACCTTCGCCTAATCTCCACTCGCATTCAACCCACGGTGTGAGGGAAAATGGAACACAGACCTCCACAAAAAGCGATATAACTTTCTTGGTTACCTTTATAAAATGACAAAAAGTGGACTTTGAATCACTTGTGCTTTGAGTGTTTAATAGTATGTAAAATTAGATAGGTTCTCGTTAATATGAAAAATATGCATTAAACGTAAAAATATAGAAAAATATAGAGGATCAAATGTGTTTTAAACCAGTGCTTACGTTATTATTTATGAAGATATAACAAAAGTTCAGTGGCAATTTTTCAAACTAAAAATAAGTATTTATATATAAGTTCTAGTTCTGATCATAATTCTCTAAACTTGAACTTTTCTTCTGCTACCTAACAATACGAGTAATTTTGTTTTGTTTTTTTAAATATACCGTTATAATGATCAAAGCAGTTATTTTAATATTCTGATTATTTGGTTGTGAGCTGGTTTATTTTGTCAAAAGAAAGTCCCTTAATTTGTGTAGATTATGCAGCAATACTATGTAGTTCATCTGGACGATCTGTTAAAACAGTTGTTTTCAACCTGAACACTCACGAACAAGAGAGCGAAAGCTCTAATAGAAATACACTGTAAAATTATACACATCATTTATAATTACCGTTGGCATAACTAGGATGTCGTGGTAGGGGGAGCCGTGGTCCCTTCCTTCTGGCAATTAAAAGAATCGTACTCATGGTGTAATAGTATTCTAAAGAGAGATAACGTTCTAGGGAAGGTCTGGCCTCCCTCTAGTTACGTCTATGGTAATAACCAATTACAATGTACACACCAATTATAATCACAATCTCAAAAATTATTGTCGCATGTCTATAAATATGTTGTTCTAGGAATATAATTTGATAACGAATTCGTTCGGTATTTGTTATAATGTTAGTATGTGAATTTCATGTCAAAAGAGCAGTAAATAAGAACAATAAAACGAAAATAAAATTTTCTTGTCCATTTAGCAACATTTTATTTTACTCATTCTAATTTTCGTATTTATAATTCTTTCCGTATGGAATTTAAAAACAAATATACATTTCCCGATTATACACATAGTATCAATATTAAAAATACCCTACAAAATCATTATCAAATTATATTCTTACAAGAAGACAGTTACAGATATGCGACAATAATTTTGGACATGAGTTTACCTTAGGAAACTTCACAGACGTTACATGTTTGACATATTGTCTTTATTATGGGAAGGAGAGGGTGCACCAAGCATGCAAGGTTTATACAAGGTAAACACGTTTAGTGACTATTGCGTTAGAATGTTCGCCGTTGGGACACTCATATATCGGTGTTCTTTCAAACATACCTTCTTGGTAAAGGAAGAGCCTCTGTGGTGCTGAACAGTATGAAGCCTCACAGAGGCTGGATTTACTCTCTCATTCTACTTTAGTCCAAATGCAACTGAAGGATTTTCCTAGCCCGAATTAGTATAATACGATGGTGTGATTTCCAATCGAATGCCTTATCAGAGTTATCTTGAACCAAATTCATTTAAAATGAGATAATACAGGGAAATAAGTATTCTCAAACTTGTTTGTCTCTAGTGTGATTAGTTGGACTGAAACAAATTTCTGTGAAAAATTTACGTGCCAGTAATATAACAATATTCATTCAATATAACAATATACTTCGGATGAATTTTCACTCTAATCAAATTCAGAAGTACTGCTAGTGTAACAATATATACTTGCGAGAGTTTTCTTTTTCATTTGCCTGAAACTTTATTTCGTAGTTTGAAACTTTAAAATAACTCAATTGCTGAATTTCACCACATTATTTTACCCGTCTTATGACATTCCTTCTTGATGGAACATACAAAATTCATGTTAGTGAATGTGATTTTTGGTAATTGCGTATCTGAACAAACTTCCGTCGTACGTATGAACTACTTTCCTTTTAATTCTCTGTTCTGCGTCGTATTTGCAATATTAAATTCACACAAGATAATTACAATCTAGTATACTCTGAATCATGGAGGCTATACGCATGAATTTTTGTTAATCTATTTCGAGTGGCTCCGAGGAAACAAATAATAGTATTAAAATTTCAAATGTATTGATAAGCTTTCCGCATACTTTATTCCATCTTGTACACTGTTGGCTAGTTCTCGGATTTAAAACATAATCATACGTATTTTATAACCATCATTAAGTTCTTTTGAAGACATTAATGAGGCTTTCATAGGAATCGGCTCAGTAGTTTTTAAATCACTGACAATCAAACATCCACACATACGGCACCCATTTGACTAAAAGTGTATTTATTGATATTTGAATTTTACGTCACACAATTATATCCTTTGGTCTGAAACTACTACGATTAATGAATGATGATAATAATATACAGTATCTATGCGTTGATCACATTGTGGCCCCGCGTAGCGTAAATCGCTAGACCTCTCGCCTTCGGTGCGAGCGGTCGCGGGTTCGATTCCCGTTGAGGCGATCGGTCGAAAAATTGTAAAACGATTTTTCAGGTCACCCACCCCTGAATGAGGTTTTTCCTGGGTTTTCCTCATTCACACCAGGCAAATGCCGAGGTACTTAACTTAATTCTTTCCGCAATCCTTTCTTCCTTCCCTTTTCCCGGATAGTGTGATCGCCAAGGGACGTCATCCTTCAAAACGTAATGGGCTATAATGGTCTTAGACGCCGAAAGCCCAGAAATCCTAAATCCCGTTGATCATATTCGAACTTGCAACAGACAGATCTCGTTGTGATCGACAGTCTAATGCTTTAGATTATTAGACTACTCCAATCAGTCCCACCATGTGAGATTTATTACGTTCGTATAGAAATAGATGAATAATTATTAGAATAACAAACAACTTATTTAACAGTAATTGAATCGACTTCTCTAACCAGAACTCATGCTAAGGTTCTAAATTTTGAGTAGTAATTTCCATTAGTAAACTTAATCTACAACTGCAATCAATTGTCAGTGGGAAGTTACAGCTACATAAAACTCATTAATCATGATTATAATGTTTAATTTCATTATGTGAATTACTTATGTACGTTTTTAGAATAAATCCCATATCTTTAACCACTAGCATCTCTGACATGTGAAATTTGGGGGGAGGGGAGACATCAAAGAAAGTGATTTTAATGGTACTACCTAGCCCAACCTGTTTATTAACTTCGATTCTATTTGTTACCTTTCTGCTTACCTTCACGGACCCCCTAAGGTATATCAAGAACTCGATTATAATCGTAGGGGCCACGGTGGCTGAGCGGTAGAGCGTTCACCTCTGGTGATTGGGGTCCCAGGTTCGATCCCAGTCCTCGCCGAGTGAACTTTGTGGACGTAAAACTCAAAGATTTCATTTCATTTCGATTACAATCGTTTCATAGCCTAAGTATAATTATTAGACTATTATTTATATGATATTCTGTCGTTAGTAAATAAATTAAATTAGAATAAAATATTGAATATTTTGTACTTCAAAATATTGGGGGGACGCGTCCCCCTCGTCCCCCCGCCAGAGACGCCCGTTTTTTTAACTACAGTTAGAATCTTCAATTTCATTATATATGTCAGTTATTGTGTTTCTTAATTGGTCGTACAAAAACATCTGACTAGTATTTTGTATGATTTGCTTAGTAAATTTTACAAGTTAATCATAAATTTCTGGATGCCCATGTTGGCTCTCAGATCCTAGTTTGGTTACCCCTGGTTAAAGAGATGATTCCAAAATTATGATTGACTTTTAAGCTTTTTGTTCAACTATGATAATGTTTAAAGATGAGATATCTATCAATCGATAGATCTTATGGAGTTGAGCAGAATGAAATGCAGGATTTTAAATTCTCATGCGTAGATTTCGAGAAACTTGGTGTTAAAAAGTATGTCTTGTTAGATCATTTATTTATGTACTAGCAGAATACCCTTTCTTCGCACGGGGAGAATACGTTTCATTTTGGACATAAAGGGCAATAGAGGTTGAATGTGGATTTAAACGGTATCAGAAGTGTATCAGAATTTGACAGTAATATCAGTCATTATCGATCATTTTCATATATATATATATATATATATATATATATATATATATATATATATATATATATATATATATATATATATATATATATATATATATATATATATATATATGGTCATTTTATATCATTTTTAAATATGTCTCTTTCCACCTCTCGAAAGTTGTACCGTCAAAGTGATATACGATAAAAACCATCCGAGGTCTGAACCTCATCTATGTTGAAAATTTGATCGAGATCGGTAGGATGGTTCAAGATTAATTTAGTCACAAAGGCAACCACTTTCATTTTCATTTCTAACATTGCCTCTCCTCCTTCCCTACGTTGCACCATCAAAGAGAAATGATGAAAACTACCCGAGGTTTGAACCTTATCTATTGTATGTTGAAAGTTTGATAGAGATCGGTCGGGTGGTTCAAGAGTTTTTACTCACGAACATAGTCACTCTTATTTCTATAGCTATTGATTTCTGTATATCTACCTCTCCTCTCTCTCTCCTAAGTTGCTCCGTCAAAGTGAAATGATTAACCCTTTCCAGATTCCGGCTTTTTGGGCTATTTTTTAGACTTTCAGTCAAGCAGCTACTGCATCGTCACTATTTATCCTAGGATCATGGTTCATATCTCATTCTCTTCAAAATAGAGCTGGATTTCAAATGGTACCACTTGCATGCTCATACTATATACCAGGATCGGGAAAAATGATGTCAAAGGGAAAATTTCGGAGGGATTTTCTTCTCGCACCTTGGCCCCAACTGGAGCGGCCCTGTGTGAACGTAGCCATCTAAAGAAAATCTGATAAATAGTACTTGGTATACTGAATGTGTGTGCCAAATTTCAAGTTTCTATCTTGAATAGTAAAGGCGGGAGAAATTTTATGAAGAATTCCCACAATGCCCCAAATTACCACAAAACACTATGATCTCAGGGAAAAAATTTCCTGAGACATCCCGAATTACCCTAGGGTCATGTTTCGTCCATCATTCTCTTCAGAATAGAACTGACTTTCAGGCCATTCACATGTCTCCATCATGTATCTAAGGCGGGAAATTCCCGAAAAAGGGATTTTTTGTCTAAATATCCCTTTTTCAAATTTTAGCCCCTCTGGACCCCCTGTTTTAACGCATAAATCCGGGAAAAAAATCTGTTAAATACTACTCGGTGGACTGAATGTTTGTGCACAATTTCAATCTTCTAGGTGCAAAAATAAGCCCGCCATAAAAAATATATACCGACATTGCCCATATTCCCCTATACAGAAGTATATTTTGATAAAAATTCCCTGACACATCCCTAATTACCAAAGGGTCATGTTTCGCACATCATTCTCTTCAGAATAAAACTGGCTTTCAGACGGTATGACTCACGTGTCTCCATCATGTATATAAGGCGGGAAAATCCCGAAGAAAGGGATTTTGGGGGTAAAAATATTTCTTTTTTCAACCCTTTGACCCTCTGGTTCCCCCCTTGTTTTAACTCACAAATCTTAAAAATCTGGTAAATACTACTCGGTGGACTGAATGTTTGTGCAAAATTTCAATCTTCTACGTGCAAAAATAAGCGCGCCAAAAAATATTGAACATAGGCTTAATAAATGAAAAAATATATTTTAGACTTATGACGTCATCACCTCCTATGTCTGGACGCAGGAAGGTGTGATACCATACGTAATATCTTCTACAATGCCTCTGGACTTGAAAAAAAAATAACCGGACGAAAAAGCTCAAATAGGAGAGTTATAACGCAATGTACCATGAAAAACGCGTATGGCACAAATTGTACCATAAAATCCCCAAAGGGTTAAAAAATCCTAGGTTTGAATCTCATCTGTGCTTGATAGAGATCGGTCGGTTGATTAAAGAGTTGTTAAGTTTTATTTATTTTTATATTCCCCCTCCCCTAAATTCTACCGTCAAAATGGAGTGATAAAATTCTAATCAGGATCGAACTTTATCTATATTGAAAATTTGATCGAGATCGGTTGGGTGGGTCAAGAGATTAAGAATCACAAACAGAGTCACTTTCAATTTTATAGTATAGAAGTCGTTGGCTAGCTGGGGCTCCGACCCCAGATCACTACGTTTGTGATCTGGGATCGGAGCCCCCACTACCTCCCACACTACCTCTGGGCTCCGACCCCAGATCATACTACCTCTCTTACTTGTCAACCTTTGCATCAACAGTGAATTTCGTTCATTGCACTTCATATTTTCTGAATTTGCCCAGCTGGGGTCTTCGCCCAAAACATCTCCGCTTTTGCCGGCCTAAGGCCTTGCACCTCTTAAATCCACAATTCTACCGAATTTCAAGTTTCTTTTCCTAATTCACCTATCTAAAAAATAAAATTTTGTATCCCAAGAAAACGCCTATTTAAATAACATCCCCTTTAGACCTTTTAAATAATTAAAAATATTCACTTTTGGCAATTTTCCTGTAGGTTAGTGACTAACCGTTAATCTCGATAGGCTACAATCATGCCAAATTTTACCATTCTAATCCTGCTTGAAGTGCCTAAACATTTTGGGGTGTAGAAACTGTCCCATATAAATAACATGGGAAAGATTTTTCAGTTCCTCATAAAACCACTCTAAAGTTGGAAATTTTTATTTTCACTGATTTATTAGGTAACACTAACGAAACGCACAAGTATACCGAATTTCCAGTTTTTATTCTAATTCCAAGAATTTACCTAAAACATGAGATTATAGGTAAAAAAAAAAAAGAGACCCATTTCAATAACATGGGGAATTTTTTTATCAATCCTTTAAACCCCCTAAAAATTAAAAATTTACACTATTGGCAATTTTTCTGTGGGTTAGTCCTGGAAAGCTACAATCATCCCAAATTTCAACTTTCCAAGTCAACCGGAAGTACCCCTTTAATTTATGTCAGTTCATGTAGTTCTATGTTTTATGATTGCCAAGGATACTTAAAAAATATCCCGTTAATTGATGTTTTTGTCGTCTCCTAACACTTATGTAGACACTAATTGTAACGTATTTCGAAAAAAAAAAAATAGAGGACACTTATTGGAACTTATATCGAATAAGTATTTAAGTAATATTATCAACATTATAAATTTTACTTACTGTGTATGAGCAGCTGATTCTTCTGTGAATTGACAGTCTGATGCCACTAACTAGAACAGCCAACTCTGTAAAGTAAAATTATCGGCAACCGCTCATAATCCTCAAAACAAGTGAAGAATAACTGTCTCTTAAGGCTTGCAATATATAGTTGAGCACGATAAAAAATTCTGGTCGGTTGGCAACCCTACTGCCAGATGAGGGGTCATACTTGAAGACTAAGGTAGTGTTATCTTCAAACAAGTCTGTGATAATTTGCATACTTGTTATACGTAACATTCACAACAATTACAAACGCATACCGGAACAATCTAATCAGGACGCTTTACTTTTTCTAATTGTCACATGAAGAGTGAACGAGTTTTTACTTCGGTATCGAAGGGAATTCGTTGCCATTTATCTAATACGATAAATCACTTCCTTATAACGATAAAATTTTAACTTTTCAACTGAGTTAATCAAACAACAATTTTTAGTTTGCATTTGCCTAAACCAGTGATGAGGAAACTATGGCCCACGGGCCAAATGTGTCCCCCTGAAAGGTTTTACTTGCCCCCGACATGATTCCTAATCTGATTAATAAAAGCAAGAATAGAGTTTCTTTCGAATGAGTTGTATTAGAAACAGACAGACAGATGAGCATTTAACTTTACTTCTGAGAATAAGTTCACTCCAGTTCGAACTAGATTATGAGGAACTTTAAATATTGATAAGGCTTGGTATTACAAAATTTACCGTTGTTGTTTTTAATAAATTAGATTGACCTGCCCAAAGTTTTTCTCTCTTCTTTGGCCCTCTCCTAAAAAGGTTTACCCATCATTGGCCTAAATAAACCATTGAGGAAGATATAAACTTTGTGTCGAAGTGACTAACGCGCGTTGTCTTGGACATAGTTCCTGGTGGTATGATTGCTACCACAAAATCAAAAGTATTCATTCACCTCTACTGTGCGCTAGCTTTAAAACAAAATAAGTGATATGTTATAAGGTCGACGCTGAGAAGGAACCGGACTAAATAATTAATCAATCAAAGTTTTTGAAGGATATACATTAATTAATTTTTTATACAAGGTTCCTTTCTTTGAAACGAACTTTGCAAACAAATAATTTAAAATATTTTAAACACACTGTTTTGTTTGTAAGAAGGTTTGTGTGCATTTCTAATATTTTGTTTTAAACCAGTGATGGCCAATAAACAAAGCAGTGCAGACCAGAATATAAAATAAGAATGGTACGAGAGGGACATTTTTCTTGCCTCCTGGAGACAATGGTGCACTAATTGTACGCAAATCACACATTTGCCAAATTACTGATCCATTCTCCGTCTTCTATTTCTTCTTTTATGTATCTAGGCCTGTGGTTCCCAATAATTTTTCTTTGATGACCCCTTCATACCTTCCCCAACATGTCGCAGACCCCGTAAAAATTAAAATTCTAACAAGCACTTACTAAATTGAACATCATTATTTACTTACCTAAACATACTTAATTTAATTAATTTACAGGATTCCCACTCGTCCTGGAAATCCTGGAAAACCTGGAAAAGTCCTTGAATTGATTTTGTCCTGGAAACATGCTGGAAATGTTCTTGAAAATGCATTTCTGTCCTTGAAATTTACAGAAATACTGAATGTCAGATTTTTCATAATTATAATAAAGATTTTAATTGATTGGAATTTTTGTTTGCTATTCCTACTTTTGTGCTGAATAGTAATTCGTCATGATCTTGCGTGTGTGGATGGTTGGTGGATTTTATTTCTCCCAGCAGGGTGGATGGGTGTGAGAACTCTCTTCTTCTTTCATCCACTAGTCTCTCAACCCATTCTTGGATGATGTCTTCAATAGCACCATCCTCCATAATCGGTCTATTTTTGCAACAGTACTTACTCTTCAGTAGAATTTCATATGAATGCTATTTGTAACAAGGTCATATCTAGATGAAACTTAATTCCTTGCTATACCAAAGAAACTTTAAGTTTCTTGCATATGGAGCAGAGCAGAAGTCTTGCTTTATTTTATTGATAAAGTAAAATGCTATCCGTAGAGCAGCTTCGCTAAAGAAGAAAGAGATTATGTCTATAGAGAGGAAATCACACGATTCCATACTCAGTTGAAAAAACTTACACAGGGTGCCCCAAAATTAATGGTAAAAATGAAAGCACAGATTCCTGGCACCGAAAAATGTAAAAAAGTTTATATGACCTATAATCCGGAAGTGGACAGGGACGGAGCTAGATAGATTCAAATGTGGGGGGGGAAGGAACTTCACACTTAGGGAAAGGAACTTGCCGACTTACAAAACCGCATTGAAGATGCTTGTGAACAGTTGCGGAACATACTGGGAGTGATGGAATGCATTCGAAACTCACGATTAGCACGTCACATAGATGCGGGAGAACAGCACTTTGAACATCTTCTGTAGGTTCGTTTATTGTTAGCACGTATGATCTAGTAGTTTGTAATACTCCTCTGTGTATGATACTACGTTACGGAAAAAGTGCGTCGTTGTGTATTCTGCCTGTTATTTCATTACATTACACGACTTGTTATACTTGTTCTTATTTCTGGCCTGTATCTGCAAGTTTTAATCTGGTATACCACTTTCCATTGCCCCTGATATTATGCAACCACGGTACAAGGTATTTGCTTTGACTCCCATTGTACATGTGTGTGTAATCCTGTCACGGATAACAACCTTTTTCTGTATAGTTTCTATCTTTACTGCACCGTTTCAATACACCTGTCGTACAGACATTCGTTGAATCCCTAAATGACGTATGGAGAATCTCTGGTATGCGTTTAACATGTTTAACTTGTGAAGTCAAGATGATCTTTATGTATTTATGAACCCCCTTCCTAGCTCCTATCATTATTCCGCTGGCAGGTGTGAAGTTCTTTCCCCCCCAAATTCGAAGCTGTCTAGCTCCGCCCGTCCACTTCTGAATTATAGGACATATAAACTGTTTTCTTGGATTGGTGCCAGGAATCTGTGGTTTCATTTTTAATCATTTCTTTTGGGACACCTTGTATAATATAATTCCTTTTTTCCCCTAATTATATCTGTCAGACTGTCACATAATGAAGATGCCATGTAGGCTACAAATATAGATTTTTGTTGTTTGCAAATTTGTTCGGTGCACACTTAAAATGTCGTTTAGAAAGAATGAAAATACATTTGCTGGATGAGGCTGGATCGGCTAATTATAAGGGGAATTGGTTAAAAAAAAGCGCTCCTCTTTGTGTATCTAATTATTTTGTATTAATACTATGCTTGCCAGTAAGTACGCCAGAAATTTTAACTTGGGGGGTGTTCAAAATAAAAGGGGGAGTGTACTCTCAGAATAGTGATATACATTTTTAAACAAACTCAAAGAAAACAGTATATTTTGTTACTCTACTATTGCAATACTACTACTACTACTACCACTAATAATAATAATAATAATAATAATAATAATAATAATAATAATAATAATAATAATAATAATAATAGCTCTTCGCAGTGGTATGTTCAATAAAGTAAGTCCACACATTTGAGCATTTATTATTATTATTAGTAAACTAAGTAATACAGTGAAACCTCTCAAAACGGACATCAGTGGAACACGATTATTTGTCTGTAAATGAGAGGTGTTCCTAAAAGGAAGGGCTCTCTCTCATAACACCACACCACACATATTATGGCATGGAAGAAAATTTGTCCTCTTATGAAGATGAGAGATACCCGATAAGGGAGGTTTCACTGTATTAGGAATTAACCTCCACTATTTTACCCAGTAATTACATGTGAATTGATTACATACGAATTATTGTAGTCTAATTATTTTGCAAAATTCTGCTATTATTTCAATTTATTCACCCCCAGAAAGTTTTAGTGGGTGATTTTTTTTTTGCAAAATATTAATTGGGAGAAAATTCCCTCGTTCCAATGCTGAAATCACATTCGTTTAGTAATTAATACTGTACATAGTTCCAATTTCATTATTTTAATATTGTAACCCTGTTGTTAACGTTAATTGTTGTAATATTATTTCATCTCTCAATCTCCGTTCCTGCCCCTTCCTGGCTACGTTATTGGCTCTGAATATATTTCATAAGAAAATTATTCATTGATTTAGTTGTTTACCAGAAATCCAGTTTTTCAATTTACAAATATTTTGTATCTTTCTGTTTTGTCTTTTTTAATATACCCTAATTTTAATAATCCCAAGGCTCATAGAGGGCAGAGCTCATAGCTGTAAATAGTTGAAAAGTGACCAAAAATGGCCAAAGCACACGAAAAAGTGACCAAAATCTCATCACTCCCCTTTTTTCCTTTGTCAATTTCTCCATCACTCCTCTCTTTGTTATTTTGTTTCATCTTTACTTCTTCTTTTTGAGCTTCCACCTTTCTTAAGTTTTTAAAGTATGCTTTGTAGTTACGGCAAGCAGACTTAGCAGATGTAAAAAAGCTTCTGAGTAAGTGGAACCAGTTCTGGCCTATTTCCGAATTTCTTCATCCCAGACGTTATATTTAACTTCGCATTAAGAGTTCTCAAAAACGTGAAATATTCAAATTCATCACCTACTCTAAAGAAGAACATACAAGAAGCATAACACAAGACGAACATGATGAACCACACAAACACATACACACAACGTTGAACGGAGCGTTAACTATTCTGAGAGAAAACTAAAAGATTATTATGATAGAAGAAAGAATAGACACAGAAGGGTCCTCAACCCCACCTTGACAGCTTAAGCATCCACCAACCATCCACTGTGCTTTAGAAAGAATAAAAATAATAAAAGCTGAAGTGAGAATAAAGCTGATTGTTTCACATGTGGCAGCAAGTACTGAAGCTTTCAGAAGAATAATGAGTAACAAGTTTCTGCCTTTTTCCATTTTTTAAAGAAAACTATAATGCAAAACATAAATCACACGAAAAAGTCACTTTACCTATCAAAAAAGTAACTTTTAGTGACAAATTTGAAAAAAAGTAACTTTTAGTGACCAACTTAAAAAAAATAAATTTTAGTTAAAAAAGTGACTCGTTATCAGCCCTGTTCCGCTCAATGAATTTACGTGAATAAAAATATACTTTACAAAAAATTAAGCTAGCTCCAAATGCGTTCCTGCATGACACTAGACTCAGTCTAAAAATATATATATATAATTCTTACTTCGATGGATCTCTTCATTTCTAAAAACGTTTTGACTACACCCTTCTAACGTCCGTCCGTTGATACACCACTTGAAGAGCAGGCTCGAAACCAGTCACAGAGCTTTGGGGGCCATGAATATGTTCGGAGGGGCCAAGCCATTAAATATCCTCTTACAAATATCTAAATTGTGCATTTTGTATTGAGGTCTGGAGGGGACATGAAAAATTTAGGGAGGGCCAAGTCCCCCATAGCCCATCTCTGGTTGCGAGCCTGTTGCAGAGAAGCACTTACCAACTGAATCTGGTATAGTCTATTTCTATATTTTAAAATTTTTCTTGTTGAGGAGGAGGTAGGTGAATGACCGCTCAAGACGTTGCCAGTTTCAGTTATCTGCATCTGTCTTTTCTCGGAAACGACCGCGGAGTCCAGGAGGGTAGGTATGAGCGGTCTGTTTTATCAACTGTTTTGATCGAAACACCGCCCGAAACAATGAGGTCATGTGGTTCTCAAAGCCGTACATGAGAACGAGGTCGCTTCGTATTTTGAAGTGAAATAAATAAATAACCTTCTTTCCTAAATGCTAAACCTTTTTTTAACTTGATGTAATAAATAACCTATATGATACTGATTGATACAATTGGATTTGGGGGAGTATTTCTTTTCCATTCAGGGGTGTGTGTAAAGAAATTTGGAGGGTGTTAGGGGGGTGTTGAGGGAGTGTAGATTACTCCCTGATGCTTGCAACAACATTCACTGCATAAGCTACTGTACTTTTCAATTAATTGTTGTGAGCTTTGAATCGACAGTTGCAATCCTGTTATACCTTCCTGTGTCAAAGCCCTGGAAAATTGGTGATTTGTCCTGGAAACGTCCTGGAAATTTGCTGGAATTTTTTTAGGAAAGAGAGTGGGAACCCTGAATTTAGTCTGGTGTTTTGTAGGGTGGCGGCCGGTCGCGAAATAAAGCAGTCAAATCTAAGAATTAGCTTAAGAATGGATATATGTAACCCTGCGAATGAATATCGATTTGATTATTTTTATTAATACAATAATGTTTAGTGTATGCTAGCTTAAGATAAAACCTAAATTCCCAAAAATAAGTCGAGGACCCCTGGGAGTCCGCGGACCACCTTTTGGGAACCACTGGTCTAGGCAAATTAGAATATGAGCTACGGACGTTTGAAGTAACTCCCTGAAATCAGCATTTTTCTGAAATGTCTGTAGTAGTTTTGTGCATTGATTTTAGCATTTTGTTCAGTAGCGAGCTTATATGACACTTGGACCTACAGCTTAATGTGCGATTCGTATCATATGAGCTCTCGCGGAAATCGAACTCGCGTCTTCTGAGCACGACACACTTATTGGTTGCGTCTTTTCAAATGTACAGCTGGCCTCAGACTTCTTCTTGGATGATAGTGCGTGACCGCATCGAACACATGTGGAATAATTTTTTGAACAAAGGGGATTTTCGGCGAATGAACTGGCCTGTCTGTTAGCCCGGTTTAAATCCCATCGACCCCTTTTAGGATACTATGGAGAAAAGTCTTGCAGCACTTCCAGATGCACCAAGGACCATCCAACAGTTGTCAACTGCACTGGGCGATAAATGCAAATCCACATCAAATCATTACCAACTTTTTCAGCAGAATAGGAGCACGGTGCAGTTCCGGTGTAGCTGTTTTATGTGATTCCACACCCTTTTAAATCCTGGTTTTATTTCACTCCTGTAATGTCAGGAAGAGCATTGTCAGTTACAGTGGGTTTTAGTGTAATTATTATCTCTGTATAAAACCGCCATTTTTCTTCTGAACACATGTTACTTTCTGTTTTTCCTGTATTGTAGTGTAGCACTATTTTGTATGCTGGGTTCAAGTTTCACCAATCTATGTCATAGTAGTACTCCCCCCCGTATGCCCGAATGACTCATCCTCACTCTCTTTTACGACCAGGGTGAAAGGTCAATGACCTGGCCCAGGGTCAATGACCTAGGGGTACTTAGGACCACCCCCTCTAAATTTTGGCAGGGGTACCTTGGCCCACCCCCTAAATTTTGGCAGGGGTACATAGGACCACCCCCCTTAAATTTCGGAAATTGCCAAATCTAAAAATTTGGTATGGTAGCCTAGGACCATAGTATGTACCTCTATCAGTATTGGGTGTCTATGTCGTTCCCTTTCATGGGTAAAAAATTGCCAAAAATTCAAATTTCGGGGTTTTTTGACCTAATTTATCCCCTTTGATGAGGTGTTATTACCCTATATAGTTATATGGGCGTATACAGGGGTCCATTACCTTTCATAACATATGGGTATATTAATGCACCCCTTTAAATTTTTGGGAGGGGTACCTTGGCCCACCCCTTAAATTTTGGAAATTGCCCAATTTAAACATTGGGTATTATAGTATAGGACCCTAATATGTATCGTGATAAATTTGGGCGGTCCACCTTGTTTCCTTCTAGGGGTACAAAATTGCCAAAATATAAACGTAAGCAATACGTTATACCACGTGTTTGGTTTTCGACCTAATTTATCTCCTTGGATGAGGTCCTATTACCTTATATAGTTATATGGTCATGTATAGGGGTCCATTATCTATCATAAGACATGGGTACATTGGTGCACCCCTTGAAAAATTTGGGAAGAGTACCTTGGCCCACCCCTTAAATTTTGGAAATTGCCAAATCTAAAAATTTGGTGTGGTAGCCTAGGACCATAGTATGTACCTCTATCAGTATTGGGTGTCTATGTCGTTCCCTTTCATGGGTAAAAAATTGCCAAAAATTCAAATTTCGGGGGTTTTTGACGTAATTTATCCCCTTTGATGAGGTGTTATTACCCTATATAGTTATATGAGCGTATACAGGGGTCCATTACCTTTCATAACATATGGGTATATTAATGCACCCCTTTAAATTTTTGGGAGGGGTACCTTGGCCCACCCCTTAAATTTTGGAAATTGCCCAATTTAAACATTGGGTATTATAGTATAGGACCCTAATATGTATCGTGATAAATTTGGGCGGTCCACCTTGTTTCCTTCTAGGGGTACAAAATTGCCAAAATATAAACGTAAGCAATACGTTATACCACGTGTTTGGTTTTCGACCTAATTTATCTCCTTGGATGAGGTCCTATTACCTTATATAGTTATATGGTCATGTATAGGGGTCCATTATCTATCATAAGACATGGGTACATTGGTGCACCCCTTGAAAAATTTGGGAGGGGTACCTTGGCCCACCCCTTAAATTTTGGAAATTGACCAATTTAAACATTGGGTATTATAGTATAGGACCCTAATATGTATTATGATAAATTTGGATGGTCCACCTCGTTCCCTTTTAGGGGTATAAAATTGTCAAAAATATAAACGTAAGCAATACGTTGTACCACGTGTTTGTTCTTTTGGCCCATTTATCCCCTTGGATGAGGTCCTACTACATTATATAGTTATATGGTTATGTATAGGGGTCTATTTCCTATCATAAGACATGGGTATATTGGTGCACCCCTTGAAAAATTTGGGAGGGGTACCTTGCCCCACCCCTTCATTTTTAGAAATTGCCCATTTTACACATTTGATATAATAGTATAGGACCCTAATATATATTACTATAAATTTGGGTGGTCCACCTCGTTCCCTTTTAGGGGTACAAAATTGCCAAAATTTTAGTACAACCACGTGTTTGGACTTTTGACCTAATTTATCGCCTTTGATGAGGTGTTATTATCCTATATGGTTATATGGGCGTATACAGGGTTCATTACCTTTCATAAAACATGGGTATATTAATGCACCCCGGGAGAGGTACCTTGGCCCACCCCTTAAATTTTGGAAATTGCCCAATTTAAACATTTGGTATAATAGTATAGGACCCTAATATATATATTACTATAAACTCGTTCCCGTTTAGGGGTACAAAATTGCCAAAATATAAACGTAAGCAATACGTTGTACCACGTGTTTCGTTTTTTTTACCTAATTTATTCCATTGGATGAAGTCCTATTACCTTATATCGTTATATGGTCACGTATGGGGATTCATTTCCTATCATAAGACATAGGTACATTTGTGCACCCCGTTTAAAATTTTTGGGAGGGGTACTTTGGCCCACCCCTTTAATTTTGGAAATTGCCCCTTTTACATGTTTGGTATTATAGTATAGGACCCTAATATAGATTAGTATAAATTTGGATGATTCACCTCGTTTCCTTTCATGGGTACGAAATTGCCAAATTTTAGTACAACCACGTGTTTGGTTTTGGCTCAATTTATCCCCTTGGATGAGGTCCTATTACCTTATATGGTTATATGGCCATGTATGTATTGGTCCATTTCCTATTATAAGACATGTGTACATTGATGCACCCGAGGGAGGGGATTCGGTATCATAGTACATGCCTCAACATGTATCATGATAAATTTGGATGGTCCATCTTGTTCCCTTTCATGGGTAAAAAATTGCTAAAATATAAACATAAGCAATATGTTGTACCATGTGTTTGGTTTCTGGCCCAATTCTTCCCCTTTGATGATGTTCTATTACGTTATATGGTTATATGGACATGTATATGGGTTCATTTCCTATCATAAGACATGGGTACATTGACGCATACTTTAAAAATTTGGGAGGGGTATCTTGGCTCATCCACTCGGTTTTAGAAATTGTTTAATATAAGCATTTGGTATCATAGTACAGGACCTCAATATGTACCACTATAAATTTGGATGGTCCACATCGTTCCCTTTCATGGGTAAAGAACTACCAAAAATCAAATTTTGGAGGTTATTGACCCCTATTTAGCACGTTATATGGTTTATTACCTTCATATGTTTATGTTCCCTTTTAAATTTGGGAATTATCAAATAACAAAATTCGGTAAACGTTTTCTAGGACCCATTGGTGTCCCTCTTATGGCCAAATATTCAAAATTTAAAGGTTATTGACCGGCTTTATTATTGAATAAGTACAGGATTTATTACTTTTTTCATAAGACACAGGTGTGTTTGTGTACCAATCTTAAATTTTGGGAGGGGGTACATTTCTTATTGTCATATCAATAATTGGTAATTGTTCTTAGAATTGGGTGGTATCTCTTTCTTTGGGTAAATTATTGTCAAATATGAGTATGATCACGTGATCAGTTATTGACCTATGATGGGATTAGGAGCCCAGGACATTGGTACATTTAAACTTTATAGGATAATTTGAGAATGCGTCATTGGTATTGATTATTACAGCCAAATATAAACGTAAGCAATACGATGTACCACGTGATTGACCTTGATGAGGTAGTGTACAGGGATACATAGCTAACCTTATTGAATCTTATGACTCATAGTCTTAAGAAATACATGCTACAACACTGGCAAAGTTATTGTTGATGCAATTTGATTGGTGGATCACTATCTTTCGTGCAATCTGATTGGCTGATCACTATCTTTCGTGCAATCTGATTGGTTGCTGATGTTTAAATCTTTGCTGCATTCAGTTTTAAGTTTTGTTTAACATTTAAAAATCTTGGTTTCGTTCAACATTTTGCACTCACTGATAAATATGATCAAAACCGTTTATTTGTTAATCGAATAGTTAAAAACCGGATAAAGTTTGACGGTTAACCGTGAAACGTAAATTTTTTTGTTTGAAAGTTTTTGTTAAAAACTCTTGTTTCAAATTTGTTTGAATTTTTTGAAAACCGTTTATTTGTTAATCGAATAGTTAAAAACCGGATAAAGTTTGACGGTTAACCGTGAAACGTAAAATTTTTAGTTTGAATTTTTTGTTTGAAACTTTGCTTGAAAATTCTTGCTTTCAAATTTTTGTTTGAATTTTTGTTTCAGAATTTTGTTTGAAATTTCTTTGACAACTTTTGTTTCAAATTTTTTGTTTAAAAATTTTTCGTTTGAAATTTAGGGGTACAAAATTGTCAAAATATAAACGTAAGCAATACGTTGTACCACGTGTTTGGTCTTTTGGCCCAATTTATCCTCTTGGATGAGGTTCTATTACCTTATATGGTTATATGGTTATGTATAGGGGTCTATTCCCTATTATAAGACATAGGTACATTTGTGCACTCCTTTAAAAATTTGGGAGGGGTACTTTGGCCCACCCCTTAAATTTTAGAAATTGCTCATTTTATATATGTGGTATTATAGTACTGGACCCTAACATGTATTATGATAAATTTGGGTGGTCCACCTCGTTCCCTTTTAGGGGTACAAAATTGCCAAAATATAAACGTAAGCAATACGTTGTACCACGTGTTTGGTTTTGACCTAAGTTATCCCCTTGGATGAGATCCTATTACCTTATATGGTTATATGGTTATGTATAGGGGTCTATTCCCTATCATAAGACATAGGTACATTTGTGCACTCCTTTAAAAATTTGGGAGGGGTACCTTGGCCCACCCCTTAAATTTTAGAAATTGCTCATTTTATATATTTGGTATTATAGTACTGGACCCTAACATCTATTATGATAAATTTGGGTGGTCCACCTCGTTCCCTTTTAGGGGTACAAAATTGTCAAAATATAAACGTAAGCAATACGTTGTACCACGTGTTTGTTTTGGCTCAATTTATCCCCTTGGATGAGGTCCTATTACCTTATATGATTATATGGTTATGTATATTGGTCCATTCCCTATTATAAGACATGGGTATATTGATGCACCCTTTAAAAATTTGGGAGGGGTACCTTGGCCCACCCCTTAAATTTTGGAAATTGCTCATTTTATATATTTGGTATTATAGTATTGGACCCTAACATGTATTATGATAAATTTGGATGGTCCACCTCGTTCACTTCTAGGGCTACAAAATTGCCAAAATATAAACGTAAGCAATACGTTGTACCACGTGTTTGTTCTTTTGGCCCAATTTATCCTCTTGGATGAGGTTCTATTACCTTATATGGTTATGTATAGGGGTCTATTCCCTATCATAAGACATAGGTACATTTGTGCACTCCTTTAAAAATTTGGGAGGGGTACTTTGGCCCACCCCTTAAATTTTAGAAATTGCTCATTTTATATATGTGGTATTATAGTACTGGACCCTAACATGTATTATGATAAATTTGGGTGGTCCACCTCGTTCCCTTTTAGGGGTACAAAATTGCCAAAATATAAACGTAAGCAATACGTTGTACCACGTGTTTGGTTTTGACGTAAGTTATCCCCTTGGATGAGATCCTATTACCTTATATGGTTATATGGTTATGTATAGGGGTCTATTCCCTATCATAAGACATAGGTACATTTGTGCACTCCTTTAAAAATTTGGGAGGGGTACCTTGGCCCACCCCTTAAATTTTAGAAATTGCTCATTTTATATATGTGGTATTATAGTACTGGACCCTAACATCTATTATGATAAATTTGGGTGGTCCACCTCGTTCCCTTTTAGGGGTACAAAATTGTCAAAATATAAACGTAAGCAATACGTTGTACCACGTGTTTGTTTTGGCTCAATTTATCCCCTTGGATGAGGTCCTATTACCTTATATGATTATATGGTTATGTATATTGGTCCATTCCCTATTATAAGACATGGGTATATTGATGCACCCTTTAAAAATTTGGGAGGGGTACCTTGGCCCACCTCTTTATTTTGGAAATTGCCCAATTTAAACATTTGGTATAATAGTATAAGACCCTAATATATATATATTACTATAAATTTGGGTGGTCCACCTTGTTCCCTTTCATGGATAAAGAACTACCAAAAATCAAATTTCGGAGGTTATTGACTCCTATTTAATACGTTATATGGTTTATTATCTCTATATGTTTATGTTCTCTTTTAAATTTGGGAATTATAAAATAACATAATTTGGTAAACGTTTTCTAGGACCCATTGGTGTTCCTCTTATGGCCAAATATTCAAAATTTAAAGGTTATTAACCGGCTTTATTATTAAATGAGTACAGGATTTATTACTTTTTCATAAGACACAGGTGTATTTGTGTACCAATCTTAAATTTTGGGAGGGGTACATTTCTTATTGTCATACAACTGACCTGTGAAGAATGGCAAATATTATGTTCACGAATCGACCAAATGAACGATTATTTTCATGATGAGCTAAATGTGACCATAGTCAAATCATTAGGCTCAAATCATGAAGTGGTGATGCGTACAGTCCTCGAAGAGAAGATGGTGCTGTTACGTAAAAAGAGTACATTCCATGTCCCTCGCAACATGGTGTATCTAACACAAACGGAATGGAACAAATTCATCAGCGTATTTCAGTGTGTGAAACATGCAGTGGAAGTGTGCAACAAAACAAGTATATTCCTGAAAAAGTACTATTTTGAAAAATGTGTTATGCATATTGTACAACATGTATCTAGATATTGTGATGGTTGTCAACATCGTTCGTGGGTGCATACCTGTATTGATAAACAGTTTATTTGTGATCAAATGGACATTGAGTTTCCACCAATTGATATTGCATTAGACCTTAAAAGACTTCAACTGGAATTAAAATTATATGCTAAAGACAAACTAGTGCAAGAAGTTCAAAATACATTGTATCGACAATATCCAGAACCACTATCTGGTATGGATGTATGTGGAGTGTAATAAAATGATCCATTTCAATGAATTGTGTTTTTTCATTTCAAGTACAACCCTATGTTCTGACGTGTACTATTACACCACAATGTTGTCAAAGGTTTTAGTTCTAACAGTTCCGGTTCTTTACTAATGAGTGCACAAACTTTTAAAAATGTCAAACCAAAGTTTCAAACAAAAAATTTCAAACAAAACTTTCGAAACAAAAAAAATTAAACAAAAAATTTTAAAACAAAAAATTTCGAACAAAAAATTTTCAAACAAAATTTTGCAACAAAAAATTTCAAACAAAAAATTTGGAAACGAAAAATTTTAAACAAAAAATTTTAAACAAAATTTTCAAACAAAAAATTTTGAAACAAATTTCAAACAAAAACTTTTCAAACAAAAATTTCAAACGAAAAGTTTCAAACAAAATTTTGAAACAAAATTTTCAAACAAAAAATTTCGAAACAAAAATTTTTAAACTAAAAATATCAAACGAAAAAATGTCAAACCAAAGTTTCAAACTTTTTAAATGTTAAAACAAAACTGAATGCAGCAAAGATTTGAAAATCAGCAACCAATCAGATTGCACGAAAGATAGTGATCAGCCAATCAGATTGCACGAAAGATAGTGATCAACCAATCAAATTGCATCAACAATAACTTTGCCAGTGTTGTAGCATGTATTCCCTTAAGACTATGAGTCATAAGATTCAATAAGGTTAGCTATGTATCCCTGTACACTACCTCATCAAGGTCAATCACGTGGTACATCGTATTGCTTACGTTTATATTTGGCTGTAATAATCAATACCAATGACGCCTTCTCAAATTATCCTACAAAGTTTAAATGTACCAATGTCCTGGACTCCTAATCTCATCATAGGTCAATAACTGATCACGTGATCATAATGATTTACCCAATGAATGAGATACTATCCAATTTTAAGAACAATTACCAATTATTGATATGACAATAAGAAATGTACCCCTTCCAAAATTTAAGATTGGTACACAAATACACCTATGTCTTATGAAAAAGTAATAAATCCTGTACGCATTTAATAATAAAGCCGGTCAATAACCTTTAAATTTTGAATATTTGGCCATAAGAGGAACACCAATGGGTCCTAGAAAACGTTTACCGAATGTTGTTATTTGATAATTCCCAAATTTAAAAGAGAACATAAACATATAAAGGTAATAAACCATATAACGTGCTAAATAGGGGTCAATAACCTCCGAAATTTGATTTTTGGTAGTTCTTTACCCATGAAAGGGAACGATGTGGACCATCCAAATTTATAGTGGTACATATTGAAGACCTGTACGAAGATACCAAATGCTTATATTAAACAATTTCTAAAACTGAGTGGATGAGTCAAGATACCCCTCCCAAATTTTTAAAGGGTGCATCAATGTACTCATGTCTTATGATAGGAAATGAACCTATATACATGACCATATAAACATATACGGTAATAAGACCGCATCAAACGGGATAAATTGGGCCAAAAACCAAACACGTGATACAACATATTGCTTATCTTTATATTTTGGCATTTTTTTACTCATGAAAGGGAACAAGGTGGACCACCCAAATTTATCATGATACATATTGAGGTCATGTACTATGATAGCGAATGCTTAAATTGAAAAATTTCCAAAATTTAAGGGATTGGCTATGGTACCCCTCCCGGGGTGCATCAATGTACCTATGTCTTATGATAGAAAATGGACCCCTATACATGACCATATAATCATATTAGGTAATAGGACCTCATCCAAGTGAATAAATTAGGTGAAAAACGAAACACGTGGTTGTACTAAAATTTGGCAATTTCGTACCCATGAAAGGGAACGAGATGGACCACCCAAATTTATAGTAATATATATATATATATTAGGGTCTTATACTATTATACCAAATGTTTAAATTGGGCAATTTCCAAAATAAAGAGGTGGGCCAAGGTACCCCTCCCAAATTTTTAAAGGGGTGCACAAACGTACCTATGTCTTATGAAAGGTAATACACCCCTATACATAACCATATAACCATATAAGGTAATAGGATCTCATCCAAGGGGATAACTTAGGTCAAAAGACCAAACACGTGGTACAACGTATTGCTTACGTTTATATTTTGGCAATTTTGTACCCCTAAAAGGGAACGAGGTGGACCACCCAAATTTATCATAATACATGTTAGGGTCCAGTACTATAATACCACATATATAAAATGAGCAATTTCCAAAATTTAAGGGGTGGGCCAAAGTACCCCTCCCAAATTTTTAAAGGGGTGCACAAATGTACCTATGTCTTATGAAAGGTAATGGACCCCTATACATAACCATATAACCATATAAGGTAATAGGACCTCATCCAAGAGGATAAATTGGGCCAAAAGAACAAACACGTGGTACAACGTATTGCTTACGTTTATATTTTGGCAATTTGGTACCCCTAGAAGGGAACGAGGTGGACCACCCAAATTTATCTTGATACATATTAGGGTCCTGTACTATAATACCAAATGTTTAAATTGGACAATTTCCAAAATTTAAGGGGTGGGCCAAGGTACCCCTCCCAAATTTTTCAAGGGGTGCATTAATATACCCATGTCTTATGAAAGGGAATGGACCCCTGTATACGCCCATATAACTATATAGGGTAATAACACCTCATCCAAGGGGATAAATTAGGTCAAAAACCCCCGAAATTTGACTTTTTGGCAATTTTTTACCCATAAAAGGGAACGACATAGACACCCAATACTGATAGAGGTACATACTATAGTCCTAGGCTACCATACCAAATTTTTTAAATTTGGAAATTTCCAAAATTTAAGGGGGGTGGTCCTATGTACCCCTGCCAAAATTTAGGGGGTGGGCCAAGGTACCCCTGCCAAAATTTAGAGGGGGTGGTCCTAGGTACCCCTAGGTCATTGACCCCGGGCCAAGGTCATTGACCTTTGACCTATGACGTCACAAAGGTCGGGGTCAAAGTCCAAAGTTAGGCCAAGTCATGCAATTACTACTGTCATTTGGGAGTACTCCTTAAGTTTTGACATCAGTGTATAATAACATACTGATTTTGGTTTGGGAGACCCGGGTTCGATTTCCGGCGGGAGCTCCTGTGGTTCGGATTCCACGTTAATCAGTAGGTCCACGTCTCATATAGCCTCGCTGCTGAAAGGGACATTAAACTCAAAATCAACTCAACTCAATAATATACTGATGAATCTTTGAATTTCCACTTACATCAGGGATTCGCACATATCCCCCTTCTCCCAAAGCAAGATCTAAAATGGTGCTATTCTTTTAAAATACGGACAAAAGTATAGAAAACAATGGGATATGAATCCTGAATTTAAAGTAGACAGAATTGTTGGTGATTGATTACAGGTTAGCGTCCCTTTTAACAATGATGCTATATGAAACATGCATCTACAACTTAACATGAAATCCGAACTGCATGACCTCCTGCCAGGAATCGAACCCGGGTCTTCCGTGCCAAAAATGTATAAGCTAATCATACACCCACGAGATTTTGTCCTTATTGAAAACATGATAAGTCTTACATATTACATTTGAAAGATGAAAGCAGTTTATATAGGATAATGTTTAGCGAGTTTTCACACCAGATTGTACTCTTTTTGTCTCTCGTTTAGCAACCTTTTGGGTCAAATTTTTGGCAACATTGGTGTTTGTTGTAATTGTACTGTTTCATCGCAAGGGTTTCGCAGCTTTTAAAGCGCTTCGGACCAGGAAATCAATGGACACATAAGTTGCAACTTGTAGAGAAAGACATGTAGACCTGTTTAATTTTTACAATTTAATTTATTTAATACTGAATTACATTGCGTAGAATATTGCAAAATAAAGATTTTCTAACATAACAAAATTGAATATCCTGGAATATAGTATGTAGTAACATTTTTAGAAGAGCAATTCTAAATGTTCTTGTTCCAATCAGTGGCATACATCCTCGTTTATATGTTTTCGCCAATCATTCTTCACCTGTGACGACAAAAATGATATATAAATACAAAAATATAAAACAGAATAAATAATAATAATATTAATGTATTTATTAGATATGATAATTTAATTCATGGAACAGTTGCATAAGAAGCTTGTGTGATAATATAGTATATTTGGAACAACGTGAGTTTATGTATGTTTCAACTAATTATTCGTAAACCTCAATATAATATGATCTTAAGAGAGCTGTATTTAATTGATAGAGATCTATACAAAATTTGACGGACAGTTTTACCAGAAATTCGATTATCGAATTACATTACCTCTCTTTGTCATCTGAATTATCCGCCTGCATCTTTGACTGTTCTCCAAATTAAGACTTCTCTAAAAGATTTTGCCGAGAAAATCACTGATATCCAGAATAATTTCACAAAATGACCTAAAGCATTATTCAGAAAGTTTCAGGGGCGGTTTCTAGAGACATAAATATCTAAATGATTCAAGATATACAAGGAGAATACTTTGAAGGAAATAATGATTATCGCAAAGGTAGCTTGTATAGGTTTGTCCAGTTTGTACGTACATGAGGCAGATAAACTTTTAATATACTAATATTACCAGAAATTGTGATAATATTCAAGTATATTAAGAATACATAACCGTATTTACATATCCGTTCAGCTTAGAATATAATTGATTCGAATATGCGCCTTTTAAACTTCAAATTACAAGGTAGGTTAAGCTTAATATTTGTTATAATTACTTCACTAATGTTCATAAATATAATTAAAACTAGGTATTTTTGTGAATGTCTTACTGGAATGTCTTACTTTGTTATAATTACTTCACTAATATTCATAAATATAATTAGAATTATGTATTTTTGTGAATGTCTGTGAATCTGGAATGTCTTACTAAAATCACTTCGAATACATACGTAGACGAGTAAATTCATATTCAAATAATGATAATTATTTTATAAAATGTATATAAATTAACCTAATTAATGCTTTAACAAAGGTATGCCATTATTTTTATATTTCAGTTTTACGTCCTACGGTAGGCTGTGTAGGGTAAAGGAGACGCTGATGATGAAAGATGAATGAAATGGTGGAATGAAAAAGTGGGAGGAAACGTGAGGACACGCATACAATATTTGTCCAGAATGTCCACCACAAAATCCCCTTGGCGCGAGCTGGGATCAAACCAGAGATCCCACACACTACAGGTGAACGCTCTACCACTGAGCCGAGTTTGTCATTCCGATACGTTTGTTGAAAAATAATTAATTACTTTGCATTGCATTATTGTATTGTTGTCCTTGGACACTGAACCTTACACGGAAACATGCAATAATTAGGTGAACAAATGTGTCATTTCGGAGCTATAGCAAGGCAAAAATGGGTTGGAACGATACAGAAATGGTCATAATTCAAAGACGAAATGACAGATGACAGTCGGGTAAAAGAATATAATGTTTATTTGGAATGTAGATTTCCTTAATGTATAGGCAGCGAAAAAGTCCTTTCCGCTTGATGAAATTAGTTTCGTAAATACGTTCAGAATGAAAGGGCAATTTGAGTTCAGTTTTCAGTAAATTAAAAAGAATGTAATCTTCTGTACGTTCCAGCCATACCACCATTATTTCCAAAATAAATTTTACCAGACGGGAATAATTTTTGTTGTTGACTGTACACGTGGGTTCTGTGCTAGTTTTTTAAATTTCTGATCTATCATTTTTTGTTTTGTTCTAGGAGCTACCATGAATTTTCGTCTATGCTTCGAGGAATAGTCCTATTCTCGCTCCTGTTTTACATCCACTGGCACATTAATGGAATCAGGCTAAAAATAATTAACATCATACTTTGCTGGTTTCCAGCTTTCCCATTGGATGCATTGTTTTCTCAGTGTCAAGTCCAGGCTGTGATTATTACGTATTTGTGGACGCAAGTATGGCAAGTCTCAGCAACGGGCGAGAGAGTGGGAGAGATTAAGGGTTTCACTCGAGTGGAGACTGCGTTACCGTACACATTAGTGTACATATTTTTGGAAGCTTAGCTTCATCATTCATTCATTTCATCTTTTCATTTCGTCACACTGTTTCACTCGTTACCTACACCGTGACTTATGGCGTCCCAACCTGTCATTGGACAACATTCTGGCTTACCACCTATAGCACCGGAACCTTCTTGCTCATCCGGGAAACCGCTTAGACGACGTTGCTACTCTCTGGAAAGGATTTCTAGCAGTCAGGGTTCATCAGCTCGTCAACGCTCTCCTGTTGCATCCACAAAATTACCACCTGCTAAACGTCAACATAAGTTAAGCGATGCCAGCTCTGAGGCATCCATGATCATTGACATTCAGGATGACCACCAGTTTCCAAACCTGCCTCCTCCTAGTCGACCAACCATCCATTCTTTCTTGCTTCAGAACTTTGATCCAAAATTTTCAAATCCAAAGCTACTTTTAGTACAGATCACAAAATACATGCCTCGGGCGAACATCACTCAGATAGTCAAGAATAGGAATGGCATGATTATTAAGACGCCTGACCCGGAGTTTCTCCGTACGACACGGAACAAGTGCAGCTTTGAGATTTTTGGCTACAAATCCACCATGACAAAGCTTAGCGACCAACGCCCGAAACAGCCATCACCACCGAGGAAATCGCCAACATTGTCTGTCGTTATACGAGGGGTGGATCCAAGTTATAGTGACGAGGTCTTTGAAGAACTCAAACTGGAAGGGCACAATATCATAAAATGTATCCGAATCAAAAACGATCATGGGTTGACCTACATGGTGCGAGTTCTTACAAGCTCTCAACAGACTATCGATGAGTTACTCACCCATGGCGCCTATATCTATAAACAGCGCCATCGTGTCGAACCATCACGCACCTCCGCTCCTTTACCCCTTCGCTGTGAACGGTGTCAGGTATATGGTCAACACTCTACTTCCCAATGTAGAAATCCGTTCAAATGTGGTTACTGTTCAGCCCACATCCTACAAGAAGCTGTACAAATTTACAATCACCTCCAACCTGCTCCACGTGTCAGGATCATTCTCACCCGACATACAGTTACAAATGCCGATCTAAACCAGCTCCGGAACCAACAATACCAGAAACTGTGGCACCATTACGCATACCGGAACAAATCCAACCACCCGCCAATCCAGTCTTACAACAACCTGTAACTGTCCATCAGCTTCTCACCTTCCTTACTTTCTCGCTACAAAATATCCATCCATTCCTTCGAGATCACATCGCCCAACAAATTCAAACCGCGGCTAAAGCAATTTTCCACGCCAATATCTGCCCAATATATTCCGGCAATAATGTCGATTATCACTCAAATGCACTCGAAACCGAGGTTTAAGAGCTATCCTCTAGCCATCCATATTATTATTCACTGCATTATGGCGTTTTCTTTCTTGTTCTTAAACATCCGTTCTTTACCAAAGCATAAGCCGCTCTTCGAAGCACTTTTACTCGAAGAACAAATCCATGCCTTTATCCTTAATGAGACACATCTCACATCCCGATTGTCATTCCGCATACCTCGCTTCCAATTGTTACGTCAAGATAGCACTTTACCTGCTATGCGAGCCAACGGGGGAGTAGAGATTGGGTTTTCACCTTCTATTCCATTTCGGAGTCATTCTCCGGCTCTGCACAATCTTCCTGAATACCTTATCACATCATTATACTACAAGGAATTGTATGTGACTGTAGCAACCATATACATCCGTCCTGGGCACGATATTCCGTTCAGCTTCTTTCAGTATATCTCCAATATCTTCCGAACCTACATAATTATGGCAGATGTGAATCTACATAGCCGGACACATACGCAACGGGACCGTTTCCTCAATTACATCACCAGTCATACTACTGGAGTGACTCTGCCACTTCCAAAACCGACTCGTCCCACGAGTCAGACTACTCCAGATATAGTTATTGCTTCGAGCAACATATCACATCGTAGCTGTGTTAACGTTCTTGATCTTATTGGTAGCGATCATGCTCCAATCAAACTAGACATTCAGACCCGTGTAACTACCACTTCTCAGCCTTCTCCTCACCGTACTATCTATCGTTACGATAAAGCAAATTGGACTGCCTACAGATCGTATCTTCAGGATCATCTTCATCATTTACCTCCACCAACTGCAGAATCAGAACTTTCTGAAACTCTGGATGCTCTGGTCAATACTATGCATAACGCCACAGACAAATACATTCCTAAGTCAACAGTTTCGACTTTTCGCCCCTCTTTACAGCCTCACTACTTACCACTGATCAAACGGTCCCGACAGTTTTATAGAGATTATGCTGCCACTGGCAACCTTGACTCTCTTCATCATTACCGGCAGTTGCAACGAACGGTGCATAACTACCTTAAAGCTTACAAATTGCGATGCTGGGTCAAAGCTTGCAACAATCTCGGTTCACTTTCACACCCCACTCAATACTGGAAACGATTCCGGCATCTTACAGGTCGCAATACTCGCACAACATATCCTCTTATCGACAACAATACTCCGCTGCATACCGATACAGATAAGGCAAATGCGTTTGCAAGGTATCTCCAGGAGATCTTTACACCTCTTGCACCTGACTATCCCCATCGTTCGCATCCAGTCGACAAACTCAATCTGGATTCTCCTCATCTCCAGCCTAATGTTAATCACACTCTGCCCGACAACAATCCACTTACTGCACCAATCTCTATCTCTGACGTCACTTCAGTTGTAGCTCACAGACGTAACACAGCCCCTGGCATGGATTCTATTACATATAGACACATTAAAGAAAGTCCGTACGTAGTCTTATATCTGCTTTGTCACATCTTTACCTTTATTCTTCGCACTGGCTTTGTACCTGCTGACTGGAAAACTTCGAAAACTCTTATGTTTCTCAAACCACATAAACCTGTTGCTTCTGTTAGCTCATACCGTCCTATTCAACTAACATCGACCTTCAGTAAAATATTGGAACGGATCATTGTTAAACGTCTTCATTCATACTTGGCACATCATGACGTTATTCCACTCGAACAAGCTGGTTTCAGACCTTCTTTTAGTATTAATGACCAATTGTTTCGCCTCTCAAATTCCATATCTAAACATTTTAACACAGGCAAACCATCCTGCTTGGTCCTGTTTGATCTCGAGAAGGCATTCGACAAGGTCTGGCATCCCGCTCTCATCTATAAGCTCAAACAGCTTCGCCTGCCTATTGCTTATCTTCGATTCATCTTTAATTTTCTTAGCTGTCGACTGGCTTACGTCTGTATCAACACTAGTTTTTCATTTCCTATTTTTCTTCATTCTGGAGTTCCCCAAGGATCGGCTTTGTCGCCCTTACTATATATACTTTTCGTTTCTGATTTCCCAGCAATCCCAGATTCTGTTAAGCTCTTTCAGTATGCCGATGACACTGCACTTTTTGCCACAGGAAAAACATTTCATCAGCTCAATTTGGCTCTCCAGGATGCTATCAATGCCTTTGTTGATTGGTGCTCCCACTGGAGACTGGAAATAAACCCAGCAAAAACTCAATCTATTGTATTTCTTGCTCCGAAGCGTCGCTCCCGTGTACATCGCAACCCAACACTCTTGAACCTCACTGTACAAGATGTACCTTTAAAACCTACTCGCAGTGTCAAATATCTAGGAGTAACCTTCGATCGCCATCTAACCTGGACAGCACATCTGAAAGATATCTTCAAGAAGGCGTACTCTCGCCTCAATCTTCTGAAAAGTCTTGCTGGAACTACCTGGGGACTCCATACTCATACAATTCTGAACACATACAAAGTTTTTCTCCGCCCTATTCTCACGTACGGATTTACAGCTTGGATATCTGCTCCGACCTCATACTACGAGAAATTACTCATTCTGGAACGTCATGCCTTGCGAATCGCTTTTCGTATCAAATTGCCTAGTCCTACTCAAGATCTCTACCATAGACTTACATTTCCGCACATCTTATATCATCTAGAAACACTACGTACTAAATATATCACCCAGCGCTTGCACAACAATCATCCACTCCTTCAGCAAACTTTTGCCGACCACGCTCGAAGTACCTCCTCCGTTGCTGCTCTGTACCCTCCGCTCTCATTACTATTCACTTTGTACCGTTACACTCTGCCTCCAGACCACCCTGACGCCGTCTACTACGAGCCATACACTACAGCCGCTCATCTACCTCACATATGGCCATTATACGCACAGTAACACCTTCTGTACTAACAGGGCTCCTGTGTCTTCATTAATGCCTAGCGTCGCCCCTAGGCGAGAAGATAACCTGCATTTGTTCCACTAACAGAACCTATGTGTTGTGATGTGTTTCGCACTTCATTTCATCATCTCACATAATATCATTACCAGTTATTACTTCCTTCACTGAAGTATGTACCTACCTTACCTCATGTTTATGGTTAAATTCCATAAAGACCGTTACAGTATGTGCAATAAAGTTTTGGATCTACCCATATCCGCACCACTGATTCCTGCACATCGTACTACATTTTCTTGCATCTCTTCCTCTACAGAGGGCGTAACCCTCTTCGGGTAGTAGCTAGCGTGCGCTAGCTGGACAAAAAAAAATATAATTAACATGTTCTTTTATTCGGCCTTTATCCAATATTTCATTCTCGAGTTAGGATAATTTATTCCGACCACCAGTATTTAGCGGGCTATGGCTCAGAAATGACAAATTTCTGCACCAACATTGGTCTAAAATTTTCTCCATGCGTTCGTATGGGGACTCATTTCATAAATCTTTTTAGCATTGTTTCCGAACACCCGTTATTTCTGTTTCCATTTTTTTTCACTTAGAACACTCGAACACCGTTTATTTCTCACCTAGAGCGTGAGGCACTTGGTCAAAAAGGTGGCCCACTTTTTCAGGCCAGTCATCCTGAGCGAGGTTTTTCTAGACTTTCCTCATTCACACCTGCAGTGGCGTATTTAAGAGGATGCCTATCGGGCTCAAGCCCACCAGAAATAAATTTGTTATATGCAAAACTTCATTAGAATTTATCGTCACCCAAAAGGCAAAAGATAAATGCTTATTCACGTGCTATGCATAGCGTTCCCCGAAACAAAATCCTAAATACGCCACTGCACACCTGGCAAATTCTGGGATAGTAAATAATTTACAGGTCCTAGGCCCTTCGCGTTCTTCCTTCCTTACCAACTTCCCTGGATAATATGTCCTCCGAGGGACGTCATTTCTCTTACGTGACAGAGTTAGGGCTATAGGTGTTGTTAATGCCCAGAAACACCTACAGTGTGTGTGTGTGCTATAGGTGCTGCTAATGTATAAATAAATAATCACCTACAGTGTGTATTTTATTAAAAATAAGGCCTGAATGTGTCTTAGACACATGTAAGAGTGTATCAATTACAGAATACTCATACTAGTATTTTGAACGTGACTACTATTTCATTAGAATATCCTGACAAACATCTGTCGAGTTAAAATCGTCATTTACTAAAAATTAAATTAAAAATGTATTGATCGTTAATGCTTTTAAGTACTTCAAACACAACGTTAGTGCCTCCACCCACGAAAAATTATTAAGGAATTAAATTGGCGATATTCACTTGACTTCAAGCCAGGACCACCAACTTCTTTAAATATTGCCCAAAGTATACAAAAGTGGCGTCAATCGTTAATACTTCGTTAGTACTGATTAGTGCTTCAAGCACAAGTTAGTGCTCTCACTCACGTAAAGTTGTTAACGAATTAAAGTGGCAATATTCACTTGGGATCAAGGCAGAACCGCATTTTTTTTTTAATATTGTCCAAAGTAGAGATGCAAAAAAGCCGGCTTTTTTGAATCGGTGGTTTTTTTCACATAAAAAGCCGGCTTTTTAGGGAAAAAAAACGAGAATTTTGGAAATTTTGGCTTTTTTCATTTTCATGATTTTTCTATCTAAATAGCTTTCTTATAGTATATTCTATACTAGATAAGAATTCCATGACCTGAATGCCATATTTCGCTCTGAAATTCACCATCAAAATGAATGGAGCACATGTTTTACGAATTAAAGCTAACATGAAGAATGTAGTATTTGAGGGTAATTTTAGAGGCTATTTAACTTTATTTTAACTTTTGAGTTATCGACATTTTTTTCTTCTCTAGATCATTTTAGTTTGTCATCCGTGTTTCATTTCCATGAGCTTAGTACTCTAGCTTTTAGCGCAAAACTTATGTTTTTCTATATATCCGTCAAAGCGTACGTTTTTCAATATATCCGTCAAACCGTGCTTCCACATTTCTGTTATACTGTAGCTGTGGAACGATTTAGCAATAATTTTCCGGATACAACTTTCAATACTAATTTATAAGCTATAAATATTCAGTAGTGGATTTAGAAAAGTACTTTGGGAGGGTTTTCTCTGATTGTTTCATTTTCTAAAATGTCCTAATTTTATTTGTGAGGAGCTTGAAGTTTATGAGTACAGGCATAATTAATATTTCGTTTCGTTTATATATTTAGCGAAAATCTTCCGAATACAACCTTGAAGATCATTTTATACTGAGAATCAGTGGCGGATTTAGAAAAGTATTTTGAGAGAGTAAAATTTATGAGTAAAGGCATAACTAATAGATATTTCGTTTGTTTTAGACATTCCGTAATTTGGGGGAACAGGCTTCAGTCCGAAAGACAGCCCCCTAACCTTCGCAAACCTGTCACTGCTGGTAATTAGTAATAATAACAATTTAAAAACAAAAGCAAGGAAATCGGCCAACTTACAATACACGCACTATTTCTACTTCACAGATGGAATGAAGAAAAGCTTTGTCAGAATGGTCGAATGGTGGGTTGAATCCCGGACTTCCCGATAGAAGCGCAAAAGCTCCATTCAGTCACGTTTGTTGTGCAGTTGTATTTATCTTAAGTCAAATGTATTCCGTAGTCCTTTTTTTTTGTGGTGGTGGGGTTAAGGGGAGGAGAGTTTCGTAATGAATTGAAGGGTGTGAGCAAAGAACATGGTAACCAACAAATTTTCAATTGCTGAGTTTTGGAGCACCAGATAGACAGCAACGCACACCGCTTCTTTTAATCCTTCATGTATAGTCTTATGTGAAAAATCAGCTTTCCAACTTTCAAAATGGATTGTGCAGCAGAAAATCTCTAATTTCTTAAAATAGTAAAATTGTGGGTTACCATGTTCTTGCCTCACACCTTTCATATGTTGAATCCCTCGTGTTAAAAATTCAGAGAACTTGACTGAGTAAACCGTGATGGTAGTTATATAAAACTGTAGAATTTCAAGAATATACAGAACCAAAAGCTCTAGATATGCAGCCTTTAAGTGTATCATATAAATCTAAGTATTTCTCTTATGTTTTATTTTAATTTTATTTTGTTCCAAAAAGAGGGTATGGTATATTTTGAAGTAAAAATACTACATAGAATTTTGCTAGTTATTTGTGTATTTTTTAAAAGAAGTATTTACTTTTAGGTTTGGCTGGTTCACATCAGTTGTTTATTCTTTTTTAAAAAATAAACAACTGGTTTAAACTTAAAAAAAATAGGAAGAACGATAAATGCGAATCGTGTGAACTTCATAGTGACGTTTCCACACATCAAACCATCTGCATTAGTTTTATTTCCTTTTCACCTTTTAATCAAGGTGTCCCGTGTTCAATTCTCAGTCGAACCACTACCCTTCTTTCATGCGTAAACAAAGTAGCGGTTCGGATGTCACTTTAAGTGAAAGTCATCTCCTTGAAAACCTAGGCATTACATAAGTATGTTAAGCCTGAACATACGAAACGAAACCAAATTGTATATTTCTGCATGCCTGAATGTCTGTTTTATAAAGAAGACAAGGTTGCTTGAATATATTGATAGAAATTGGCAAAATTTATCGATTGCCTACGTAGCTTCCAACATTAGTTTGGATTGGACTTTCAATGATATCTACATACTAAATTTGTAATTTAATACCTCAGTTTTAGCGTACTGATTATGATACGTTGACCTTTAAATTTTACATGCAAAGCAATAACAGGATTTTTCCGTTATTGTTTTACATTTAGAATAATGACGGGATTTTCCCGATGGCTTGGGCGGGAGTTGCCCAATTTAAGAAATTTACTGGCCGGACTTCTTTAAGTTTGTGTGACCTCTTCCAGCATAACCCCGTTGTTGCATAATAACACCAAGGCGAAACAAACTTATTTCTGTCAATATATAATATAAATACATGAAGCAAAAATACCTAAATCCAATAAACCTGGTTTAAACCAAAAAAAACTAGTTTAAACTCCCCCTAAACAACGTTTTTTTTGGCATTTTCAAAAACAACCATGGTTCTTGCCAACCATGCTTACTTTTGTATATAGGAGGTTAAAAAATCTTATTATATACATTGGTTAATCCTTTGCAATTCATAATGTAAATATGTTGAGAAGTAAAATTGTTTGAAATATCTTTTCGGAATTCATGGTTTATTTTCGAGGTTTTATATTATTATCGACATCAACCACTAATTAAATGGCTTTTTGTGTTATAGAGAAGCGAAACAAAATCTGCTTAATGAATTTAAAGCATAATTTTGAAAAAAGCCCAAAATTTCCCAAGCAAAAAAGCGAAGCAGAAAAAACCGAGTTTTTTTCCAAAAAAGCCTGTTTTTTTCCGAGCCCTTGCATCTCTAGTCCAAAGTATACAAAAGTAGTGTCAATCGTTAGTGCATCGTTACTACTGGTTAGTGCTTCAAGCACGATAGTGCTCTCATCCACGTAAAATTATTAAGGAATTAAAGTGGCGATGTTCACTTGACCTCAAGCCAGAATCGCCACTTTTTAAATATTGTCCAAAGTGTACAAAAATAGTGTCAATCGTTAGTGCTAGTTAGTGCTTCAAGTACAAAGTTAGCGCTCTTACCCATGTAAAGATATTGACAAAGTAAAGTGGCGATATTCGCTTGATAACAAGCCAGAATCACCACCTTTTTTAAATATTGTCCAAAGTATGCAAAAGTAGTGCCAATCGTTAGTGCTTCAAGCACAACGATAGTTTTCTCACCACATAAATTTATTAATGAACTAAAGTGACAATATTGAAATAATGCCAAGCCAGAATTGTAACTAGGAACATTCTCGTTGCAGGCTAGAGACATTGTTCTTAGAATAATCTGCGTGAAGTTGGTCCCTCCTAGGAATGATTTCTTCTAGTGCAATCGTTAGTGTTTCGTTAGTGCTTCGTTTAGCACCAACTCCCAACATTTGTGCTTCAATAGTTTGGAGGCTAGAAGAAAAAAACTTTGGAGAACTAACTTTACACCCTTTAATTTTCCTTGCTCGTAAATGAGAAAAATGCATGTTCAAACCAAAATAAGTAATTTTTACTCATATTTGAGGAAAAATGTCTAATTATTTTCAAACATGTTTACATTTGTGAGCTCTAGGCAAATTTTCAGGTTCCCATTTATGAGATTTTCCCATTTCTTAAAAATGAGAATAGAATAGTGCATGATTTGCAATATCATAGATGATTAAAACGTTACGGTAACAATCTTACCGAAATAATATTACTATGGTTTACTAGGGTGTAATATTGCTAGGGCTTAATATACTACACAGGAAATGATATAAAGCATTTCAGTTGTAGCAGAAATGGATGGGTATGAGTATGCAGTATTATGATGCGGCTGAAGCGGCGTATGAATACATTTCATGTGACAACGGCGAGAAGGTGAATTGTAAACATACTACCATAGAGTAAAAGATAATGTAATACACTCGTTAGGGTGTAGAACGTTGACCCTCCCCCCCCCCTCATATAGATTATATAGGCTATGGTAGTCAAGTTGGCTCCTTTATGTATCAAAGCTCAGTAGTCAATTCACCTAATAACCAGTGCAGCAATAACAAGTAAAGGCGTGTTAGAGCCCTGTAGGGCACGTTCTTTTCTATATTGCAATAGAATGGATAGGTATTGTACACTACATATATCATTGTTTCACACGCTTTGCCATTCGTTATAAGGAAACGCATTAGTACGGAAACTAAGAACACATAAGTCATCTGTGTAGTTAGAAACAGTGTGATTTATTATTATAGAATTGTAATGCAAAGGTACTTTGTACTGATCACCTGGCATAGATTCGCGCCTCGTTTTTTCACCACCAATAATCGTTTTAATGACACACATTTGCAGGTTATTTGTGGCATAGTACTGTACGCATTTGCTCTTAATTTAACGAAGGGGTTGCGGTAGCTTAGTGGTAGAGAGTTCACCTCTGGTGCGGGAGGCCCTTGCTTTGATCCCAGCTCGAGACAAGTGGGCTTTGTAGTGGATAAACACAGTGTGCGTGTTTTTTTGGGGGGTTCTCCCATTTCTTCCCATTTTCTTCATTTTACTATCTCTTTCATTCTCATCATCATAGTTTCCTTTAGCCTACCCGACACAACTGTGGGATGTAAAACTCAAACATTTCATTTCACTTTAAAAATTTAACGATTTTGCTCCAAGGCTAAGGGAGACAGTATTGAGATAGATAATAATGGTGTAATAAAAATGTGGACGTACGTTTCTTGGCAGTTTTAGCATGGGTTTATGGCCTTGCTTCCAATCTGAATTGTGTCCTTAGCAGTGGAGTTTCAGCATATTTATGAGGGTCAGAAAGTATAGCATGTCTCTGCCGTAATAAAGATGGTGGAAGGTAAGGAGGTGAGTCCTGGGTCTCCGGACCTTCCCCGAAATCGCTACTTTTATGAAAATGTTATCTAATTCTAGGAGCTATTTAACATATTTTAATAAATTTGTCCTCGTATTGAATTTGGGCCCCCTCCGAAATAAATTCTGCGTACGTTCCTTGTAGGAGGAAACTGGAGAATCCTGGAAAAGCCCACGAACACGGTGTTTTCTCATATAAGCAACTTGTTTATGGAGAAAAGTAGGCATATTGGACCCCGATGACTCAGTGGTAGAACTCGCCTCCCATGCATGGGGTCCCTGGTTTGATTCCAGCTCCGCCAAGTGGACTGTGTGAGTAAACACCATGTGTTTTCTTGAGATATTCTTACTTTCTTCATTACACCATTTTCGCTCATTATCATCATAACACATCTCCCTGAGCTTTGTAGCATAATCGTGGGACGTTACACTCTAGCAGAAATTGTTGCCGTTAGGCTAAAGTAGACAGATAATTCTTGAATCTGAATTATCAAGAAGTTAGTATAGTGTTGGAGGAAACGGGAAAATCTTAAGTAAACCCATGTCGATAAAAAAGAAAAGTCTTGAGGAAGTGGACAATGATAAACGAAAATGTTCAATTGTCTGATGCAGTAGGAATAAGTAAAACATTCAAAATACAAGTCATCGTGGTCTTCGTGGAATTTTCTTGTGTTGAAATGAAGATTTAAATGTGTTATATTTTAAACAATATAATTCTAGATGTTTATTTAATATAAATTCTGTATGTACTAATAGTCTGATTTTTTTTTTTTTTGCATATTTATATTGTTTCTGCCCTTTCCCTTCTCCTTCTCGTATTTGATAATCCAATTTCTGTGCACCGTTTCTCGCATTTGCAAAAGACATTTCTCATATATTTTTGAGAAATGTTTCTCTAAATTAGGGTTATATGTCTCATTTCCTCAAATGTTACTTTCTCTATTTTAAGAAAAAATGCATTTTTCTCAAATTTGAGAAAGTATTTGCACCCTCAGAAATGAGACATAATTCCTCGCATTTGAGTCAGTGTTTCTCAAAATGATTTGAAAAAATCGAAATCTCACTTTTAAGAATGTATTACTCGGTGCACAGATAAGAAACGGATGTTCTCAAATACGATGATTTTTTTTTTTTTGAATTTTAGAAACCAGTTTTAACAGTGTACGTTAGCCTCCAAAGAAAGCACTAACGATGGAACCTAGTGCAATGCTTAGTGTATCGTTAGTACTTCCAGGAAACTAATAGTTTCGTTAGTGCTTCAATATTAGTGTATGTCTGGCCAATTATGTGTCACGAAACTTCTATAAGAAATACATGAAAAATTTTCATTAGGTCAAATCCTCGCCAAATTCAAAAGCAGTAATGATCTCTTCTAGCACAATCGTTACTGCTTCTTAAAGCATCAATTCCCAATATTAGTGCTTCAATAACTTGGACTTTAGAACAACAACAACAAAAAAAAAAAGTGTGAACTTCACGTTACCCCTCCCCAGAAAGCACTAACGATAAAACCTAGGGCAATCGAGAGTACATCAATATTGCTTCTCGAAAACACTAATACTTTTGTTAGTGCTTCAGTATTAGCGTAGATATGTCTAGTTAAAATGCCACGAAACTCCCATAAAAATACATGGAGATTTTTTTCATTTGGTCAAATTCTCGCCAACTTCAAATGCGCGACATTGTTCTTAGAATAATCTCCGTGAAGTTGGTCCCTCATAGGAATGATCTTTTCTAGTGCAATCGTTAGTGCTTCGTTAGTGCTTCTTAGAGCACTAACTCCCGACATTAGTGCTTCAATAGTTTGGTCTGTAAAACCAAAAAACTTTGGAGGGGCTAACCTTACGTTAGTCATCATAAAGCACTAGCGATGAAACCTTGTGCAATCAGTACTGCAAAATTCGTGCTTCTAGAAAACACTACTAGTTTCGATAATGTTTCACTATTAGAGTAGATATGATTTATTATATGTCACGAAACTCCTATAAGAAGTAGATGGGGAATTTTTCATTGAATCAGTAGAGATGATAAAACTTTCACGCTAGCCCCTTCTCACAAGAGCATTCACGATGAGAAACACTAATGTTCGGAGTTGATATACTAGCAGGCATTAACGAATCACTAAGGATTACACTATAATTGACCATTAGTGCGTTTAAATTTGGCGGGAATTTTACAAAATGAAAAATTTCCCATGTATCGCTTGTAGGAGTTTCGTGACATATAACTTGCTATATCTACAATAATAGTGAAGCAGTAAAGAAACTATTAGTGTTTTCTAGAAGCACTAATGAAGCACTATCGATTGCATAAGGTTTCATTATAGTTGTATTACTTGTTTCCTCCCTATCCAAAATCGCTCAAGTTTTTCGCTCATAACAAAAAAGTTGATACGATTGATCTTCCTAGATTTGAAATTTGGATTCTGTGTAACAAAGTACATCGAATCCATACCCTGGATCCCGGCGCACAGAACTTTTATTTGTGTGTGTGTGTGTGTGGCTGTGTAATCAAAATCGAAAACCCTAATAATAAAATTAAAGTGCATGTTTGCCCATTTTACCAATCGTTTGTTTTATTTTTAAATACATAGTCAGTAAGATGATATTAAAGAGAGCAAAACAGAATGTTTTCTTTAGTCTATTGTTCTCGTTTACATATTATTTTTGACAATTTAGCCTATTGTTCTCGTTTACATATTCACAATTGTTTCGTAAAGTTTGTTACCTGATATGGGACAAGGAACTGTAGGAGTGTTTTGAATAGCTGAAATGGTACAGTGACGATGTTATTAACGATTTCTTCATATTTATATTTAATTCCATTTGTTGAACAAATTTAAGATCAAATCTTTTGAAACATCCTTGTTTCAACTCTTTACATTAGTAACCTAGAAGAGTGAATCATAAGTAGTGTAATATTACACAACCCAAGCATCATGCTAGTGCTACGCTGTGATTGACTGCAATTACATGCTCGAACTGGCCCAAGGGGTAGTGGGGCAAGAGGATTATTTAACTCAGAGCTACTACTCAGAGGCTGACCATTTTCAATAAGTTCTTAGTGACAGTGAAGACTAGTGGGCAATAACGCCTAATTGGCAGGGGTAAAGTGAAGGGAACACGGGGGAATACCGTTCCCTCACTTCCAGAAAATATTTATGGCGTCCCTAAACTTTCTAAAAATACAATGGGCAAAGACAGACACGGGGAACGGGGTGACGTCATGCGTCCCCCTACCGTTTCAGATTCACTTATACTTCTGCTGATATGTGAATGAACTATATGAGTTAAAACTCGGGCAAACGCTACGGCAGCAAGGGGAAGATGCAGTAAACCACAGCAGGTTGTAAAAATACTGAAGATCAGCCAAGGCCCACCCTTCTCAGGGTAACAGATTTTAAGACCATACGACACACCAACTGAGGAACATCCCTCCACCAGCACACGATGATTGTCAAATGAGCTCGGCACATTCAAGTCCACTGTAGTGCAACACCTTCAAGACCTCACGTAAACCATCACAACCTGCTCTATTATGTCACATGAGTTGACCCCAGATCAGGCTCAGAGAAGAGCAGATGTTTGCCGACAACTACTGAAAAATCCACGTAAGTCGTTTTCTCTGTGACACAAAGTGTTTCTTTTTCGAAATTCAAATGCGAAAGCAGTGGTTGAGCAGGGCCTACTTCCAGAACCGATTTTTCAAAACGGTCGTTACGAACATAAAATTCATGCTTTGTGTGCATGGAACTACGAAGGAGTTCATTCCGAAGGGTCGTACGTCAATTCTATACTTTATTTTGAACACTTAAAGCGGATGTATGCTGTATTCCGCCAAGATATCCTGCATTGGTGAACCGAAATAATACTGCTACAATAAAATATCACAAAACCACGGTGAGCTATTAAAACGCAACAAGAATTCCAAGAACTTCATGGAGATAATGGAAAGAGCAGTGACTGACTTGTTTGCTTCTTAGGACAAGACATGGAATTAAGGAACTGGCAGGAAGAGGGTGTAGAGAGACCAACACAAAGGTCTATACTTTGAATGTTAACCTGCTTCAATTGTGCTGTATTAAATACAACTATGTTGGGTACAAAAATATTGTAAAACTTATGACTCTGCTTTGTAAAATTTTTATATGAATTAGTTATAAAGTGTAAGATATTTTTAAATTCCGTTTAGAATAAATTAAATGATAGTCTATTTATTTTATTGTTTTTCAGATGCTATTAAATATTTTTGTTCGATCCATGAAATAGTGTGCACAAATAGTTTTATACTGAGATCTAACATTTCATCGAGTACATAACATTTTGAGAAATACGATTACAGTTTTTAACTTGATGATTTCTTGTGTCTTGTAAATCTTTAAATCTTTAACCAGTTGTTTCTTATTCCTCACTATGGGCATATGGACTAGTCTTATTATCCATAAATAAGGTTGTAAATACTTTACAGATTTATGTATAGGAAAGACCGAGCAATATTACGTAATATTTCTATTTAGAAAGATTAGCTAGATTACCTTTATTATCCAAAACATTCACATCCACTGCTGTCGAGTTTGGGAGTAGAAGGGAGGTCAATCCACGCTTTGGACTGTCTGTTGTTCCTAAATAAAATAGTTTCGAAAAGTCAGTAAGTTTAATACAAAGTAAGATCAAGGTATGTCTTCCTGAATCCTAAATATAAATTCTTCTTTCGAAGTGATAGTAGAACTTGATGTGAATATGTATTAATATGCAATTTTGAAAATAAGTACATTGTAACACACTATAAGATATCCATAGTTCAGTTTCATTTTAGTTCAGTTTCATACAACAGTTTCGGAGGTAAACGATCACACAGACCAGTGATATGCTGTTACCCCTTATACTACTATTTTTACTAAGTCTACAATCCTATTTATTCATGCAAAATCTACATCTACATTACGATAAAATTTTCGGTAGAAGTGGTCTAACATCACATTTAATTGTCTCTGTAACAACAGAAAACGCAATTTCCCGCAAATGTGTTGCAACATTATCAAAACATAGTGATGTTTTTATAAATTTAGAACACTACAGTTTGAAACTTCCTGATAAAAATAGATATTCACACATACAAATAAATAACTGTTGTTTCCAGAGCGGATTCACGATAATACTTAGGCTTGCAATCACAATTCATTACATTTAAAATGATCTATGATTAAGAATAACACGTTAACTAATTGACGGAGGGTCATACATCAAAATCTCACCTTTTCAGACATAAAGAAAGAAATATAATTCCATAGAGAAGAAGAAAAGTTAAATATGCAATACTTGGTCAATAATTGTACATAATTATTGTCTGGAATAATTGACGAGTTATTACATATTCAATTGCTTTTCTGGCTAGGTAATTATTATTTCTTTCTTTATGTCTGAAAAAGTGAGAGTTTAAGATACGACCCTTCGTCAAATCTCCAAATTCTATAGATGACTCAGCAGTTTAATAGAAGAAAACATCTCTGGGGAAAGGGATCACTTGTTGGAGTGGAAATCATATGACTACGTAGTAGTTAACATTGTGTCATTTGTTTCCTTGGTATTTGCTCGTCTGCTACTACTCTCTTTCTCCACGAAAATTTCCTTTGTCTTTCATTTGCATTTGGGATTTTCAGAGCACAAGAGAGTCAAGTCTAATTACCCAATTTACCAATTACCAAGAGTAAGAGGAATAAAGACATAAAGTGTGTACTGTACGCTTCAATACATGAAAAAGTTAACACTGTATCTTATCTTGTAAGAGTTATTTACAATATGTAGGCAGGAATCTTTTAAGCTCTGAATGTTGAAAAATACTGTATATTCAAAATGACCAAAAGGGGACTTGATTTCTGAATCCACTATTTATAGTCCATCTCAATTAGTTTAAATTGCATGACTAGGGGTCACTTATATATCTACATAAATATTTAATTTGAGTTCTTCTGTAGATTTATAACATATTGTAATAGTCACCTGAAAACACAGAGTGTTTTAATTTTAAAACTTCTGATTTAGAGCAATATGCTGTAATATGAAGAAGTAATAACTTACCTAGTAGATAAAAAAAATGGTCAGACTTTGATTAGTTAGCAAGATTGTTTCTTTAAAACCATAACACTACTATATTTATTGAATTTTCTACGTTTAAAAATTTCACTTCAAACACGTGTTAGATTCGAGTACATTCTATGCTAAGAAAATAATTTCAAATTCAGTTTAATATTATTGAATAATTATTAATATAGATTTTCACAATGTATTTACCATTAACTACTGTTACAATTGGTTTTCCGCCCTTTGAAGGAATAATTGTAATATCTATACCTAGAAGTAAAAAGGAAAGTATTTTTATTTTATTTTCAATAGTTTCCGAAGATTTTTTGAACTTTTAATTACAACTTTCTTTTAAAGAACACAATTGGTATTAAAACTGTATTATTGAGTTAATATACAGTACTTTTTGGAAAATGTTAAGTCTTAATATTCAGTTTGAATTTTCTTTACCTAGCGATTACGCTTAGAAAGTTTTGGGAATTATTCATTAAAACTTGATATTATTATTTAAAATGTACTTTCTTACATTAAAATAATATTTATGTTAAGAAAAGTTCAAGAGTACACAGTTGCGACATAAAATAAAACACATATTAATGATATTTTATTATTTAAAATTTTTTAGATAGTGTTTACACTGAGCATTATTATCTTTAAATAGATGGAGAGAAACCTACCTTAATTAAATATTAAACTTATTCATTATTATAGTATTATATACGTTAGAAGCATTTATTAATCTCAACACTTTCTTCTTCTCTCACAGTCAGCGACAAAAGTTCTTTCCGTTTGGTAAAATTTATTTTGGGAATAGCTGCGTTTTGGCTGGAATGTACAACAGTGGTGTGGTTGGAACATTCTTTTTAATTTACTGAAAACTGTCAATGTTCATCCATTCTGAAATTATTTACGAAACCAATTTCATCAAAGGAAAATAACTTTTGTCACTGATTGTACCAGCATGTTTTATCTTGTATTACGCTAATGCGAATATACTATCTTTTGAAACCATTCTCTAACTAGTTCTTTTCCTTATCACGTTATATATACAGTGAGATCTGTCAACTTGGCCACCTCTCTAAGTTGGCCACCTGCTTATCTTGGCCTAGTTCGTCTTGAACCTGCATTTTCCCGTAAGACATTCGTTACTTACTACTATGTAAGTTGGCCACCTGTCTATCTTGGAAGTTGGCCACACTGAAGCAATGTTTACCCTATGATGATAATGATAAATTTACCTGAGTATCTTGGCCATGCAAAATAGTTTTGTTATTTTTCTTAACATCCCATATGAGAGGCAGATGTTCTGTATTTGTGACTGCACACAAAGAAGCATAGATTCGCACGTTTTGTTCTTGGAGGTCAATGGCCAGAACACTACCCTCATAAAGGGGTGGTGAAGGAAGGTGTGAATAAGAAAAAGCACGTACAGGAATTCAGGAAATGGTTGTACTTATTTGTTTACCCTGTCTGTTTTGGTAAAACCATTAGCTATATCAACTCATCTTATCAGTGGGGAGCTTTAGTAATTCCGGAAAATTCTCAAGGTTAGAATCTCAATTGTCAACTATTGGCACCTGTCGGCTTGTCAAAAGATAGCGGAGTGTTTGAGATATGATTTCCCATAAGATTTTCTTAAAACATTTTTTGATCCGAGGGAAACACTTCTAGCTCATTAACAAGAGGTAGTTAACTAAAATATTAGAATGTGCATATCTGCCAAAAAGAATAAAACAAATATGTCTAGAATGAACCACCATTCAGTAACAACTGAAAAGATGTCATATAAATAGCATATGAATTTCTCAATTTATAACTTAGGTTTTCTTGTTTTCAATCTGAATAACTCAATGTGCTATAATATCAATTTCAAAAAACTGCGTACATACGCTTCTATTTCATGGTTGTTTGTGTTATTGTGTTTTCAATCCGAATAATCCAATGTACCAGACTAGTTTTCAGGAAGAGAAAGGTATGCACATATATTAAACATACTATACTAATATTTTCTAGTACTGTATATTTTTATGATTACTCTATATACATTATTTATAAGTAGCTGTCGTTCCACTGCTTATTAAAATTTTACAATCAAGTAATACTAGAAATCCTATTTTAAAAATACACAAATCACACTTATTTTCTGTAAGTTGGCCACTTTTCGATGGAACCGATGGTGGCCAACATAGACAGGTTTCACTGTATATATATATATATATATATATAGCCGGATTTATATCGCAAAAATTTGGGATATCGCAAATTTTCCAATAAAATTTCATTTGATCAAAAACGAAAGTGTTGAAACGATACGACAAAAGTGTTGCCAGGGGCTGCATTTCTGTCAAGGAAACTCCCATTTTACGGACTTGCATTATATAGCCTTTTTATATGGCAACACTGTATCAACCTTGTCACATTTTCGCACCAATGGATAAATGTTGATGCATACTCAGGCACGTAGCCAAGGGGGGGCCGGACCCCCCTCCGAGACCAGAAGTGAAAAAAATTAGGGAAGGATAAAACAAAATGAAATTGGAAAAAGAAGGATCAGCGTTAAAAATAAACTACAGGAAGCTTTTGGTTACTCTTTCTTATGAGGAAATTTGTATTACTTGCAATACATAGTTGCGAGGTGAGCGATATATCCTGGAAGAGTGAAATTTCTAGAAAAGTTGCGGAATTCTCAGAATTTCTGCTACTAGTCAGGGAGACTTCAAGCTTCCGAAATCACAGTGCCGTTGTGTAACAGCGTGGACATATTTTATCATAATTTTTCGTCATCGCATCCTTGCAATATCAAATATGTTATTTCCAAAACAATTTTCTACTGCTCCTTTAACCTGTCATTTGAAACAGACAGTAGTTGACGGAAAAATAAAAATAAAAATATATGTAGAGAGAAAGTTCTGTTAACATTTGATTCAACAGGAAAAGGAACGCAGATATTGCAAAATATTTTACAAGACATTATTGAGTATGTACTTTTTATAATTAGTGAGGTCATAATGAAAGGAAAATTGTTATATTTGAATAAACAGAGGAAGGATGTAAAATACGTTTTTTTTTCAATACGTTTGTTTTATTCGAGATTTCTTCATAGTTTATTAAAATAAATACTTACCAACATATCCTCACAAACATATAAATGTTGATAGTAAAGTAGTTTAGATTGATCGAGCTCTTGGGCCTTCAGAATTTTGTCACGCCCCCTTCCCCCGTTACGAAATCCTGGCTAAACGTACTAATATATGTTCCAGTAAAATTGTTTAGAATGATCGAGCCCCTGGTGTGATGACCACAGTATTTCATGTTACGGACCCCCCCTTCACGAAATCCTGGCTACGTGCCTGGCATACTGTACACATACACAGAAATCCACCCGCAGGAAATCAGTTTTCTGCAACTGTATATTGATTTTCTTCATTTTGCATATACAGATGGTGATCAGAAAAATGAAAACACCTGAACGAAATTGCAACTTACCAGATTAATATGGTGTCGGGCCACCTTTCGCCTTCAGAACAGCCTTATGCGACGTGGGATGGAGGCATAGAGGTCGTGAATGGTAGCAAGTGGAATCTTACACCATTCCTCGTGCATCGGCCAGTTCTGTGAGAGAGGATGGAGGTGGAAATCGTCGCCGGAGTCGTGTTTCCAAGAGGGACCACAGATGTTCAATTATGTTGAGATCTGGGGATTGGGCGGGCCAGGGAAGGTGTTGAACTTCATCCTGATGTTCCTCAAACCACGCTGCAACAACACCAGCTGTGTGAATGGGTGCATTATCATCCTGGAAGATGGCGTCATTGTCCGGGAACAACATCCGGACCATAGGATGCAAGTGGTCTCCTAAAATTGCGACATAATCGTTGGTAGTGATTCGTCCGCTAAGTGTGACCACAGGACCCAATGAAAACCATGATATGGCGGCCCACAGTATCACCGAGCCGCCTGCATGTTTCACAATTGGGCGGAGACACTGCAGATCATAAGCTTCTTTGGGCGTTCTCCACACATAAACACGGCCCGTGGTTGGGAATAGGGTGAAGGATGACTCATTCGACCATATCGCACGTTTCCAGTCCTCAACGGTCCAAGTTGCATGGTCGCGGCACCATTTGCGGCGTGCGAAAACGTTATGGTCCTGATGAGCGGTTTGGCCCGTGCAACACGACCCCGTAAGTTCATGTCATGTAATTCGTGGCTGACTGTGATTGTCGAAACAGGGTGGGGAAGGTGCTGATTGAGTTCCTCCGTCACTTGCTACGCAGTAGCACGGCGGTTATGCGTGACAATGCGCTTTAATACCCGGCGTGACCTGTCACTCATGATTTTCTTCCGCCCACTGTTCCGCTTCCCCGATGTGGTTTTCCCGTGTGTTGTGTAGACCGTCATCACCTTCGACACTGTCCCACGCGACACACCTAACACAGTAACCACTGCCGTCACACTCACTCCACATAACCGCGCACCAACAATTTGCCCTCTTTGAAAATCTGAGAGGTCTCCCATTTTACACTACCTCCGTCTGCTGCAGTCACTGGACATTGCTGTTCCACTGCGCCTGACGTAGTATGGAGACCGACCTAACACACCACCACCAGCGGTCCGGCACTGCAGGTGCCACGACACCACTGCCAACCCATACATCTGATGTGTTGCCAACATTGATGTTTCCATTTTTCTGATCACCATCTGTATATTTTTTTATTTTACAGTTACGGTAATTTCTTTCGTTACTACACAAAAATATAACAAGTTACAGCATTTGTCGTGATCTCGAAAATACGAGGGCTATCCAGAAAGTAGATTACGTTTTCGTCTGTGTCCGCTAGGGGCGGGGCTAGCGCGGCCATCTTGGGGTCAGAGCGTTGCGCAGCTCAGTCGGCATCTAGCCGTGCTAGTGAGAGGTTCGTGCTGTGCTCCGTTAAGATACTGTGACGGTTTGAAATGTCTGCGTTAATTGAAAATCCCGCGAGCTGCGAGGTGCGTGCAGTAATAAGGTTTCTGACAGCAAAAACTGTAAACCGATAGAAATCTATCGGCAGCTGTGTGAAGTGTATGGGGACAACATTATCACTGAAGGTGGAGTGCGACAGTGGGTCATAAGATTTAAAAATGGCCGAACCAATGTTCACGACGAAGATCGAAGTGGGAGACCCAGCAAAGTGACTGCCGAACTTGTCGAAAAAGTCGATGTTAAAGTCCGTGAAAATCGAAAGTTCACAATAACGGAACTTTCTTTGAGTTTTCCACAAATTTCGCGAAGTTTGTTGCACGAAATCATCAGCGAAAAGCTTGGTTACCACAAGTTTTGTGCAAGATGGATTCCAAAAATCTTGACAGAGGACCACAAAAATCAGCGAATGGCTGCAGCGTTGCACTTTTTGGACGCCTACAATAAGGATGGTGACTCTTTACTCGATCGCATCGTTCCTGGTGACGAAACATGGGTGAAACACGTGAACTGTGAAACGAAATTGCAATCAATGCAGTGGGGGCACACAGGTTCTCCCCAAAAACCCAAGAAATGCATGCAAACAATGTCGGCAAGGAAGATGATGGCGACTGTTTTTTTGGGACAGAAAAGGTGTGATTTTGGTGGACTTCCTGGAAAGAGGCACTACAATAAACGCTCAAAGGTATTGCCAAACTCTGCAAAACCTCAGAAGAGCAATTCAAAACAAGCGCAGAGAAATGTTGAGCTCTAAGATCTTGTTGATTCACGACAACGCCCGGCCCCACACGGCAAATGTCACGCGTGAAGTTCTTGAATCTTTTCAGTGGGAGTTGTTTCCTCATCCGCCGTACAGTCCCGACCTGGCACCGAGCGACTTCCACCTATTCCCAGCAATGAAGAAGTGGCTGGCTATGCAGCGTTTTGATGACGACGAACAGCTGCAAGAAGAGGTAACGAAGTGGTTGAAGTCGCAGGCGGCCGAATTTTTCGACGAAGGAATTTCCAAGCTCGTAGATCGCTACGATAAATGCCTTAATTTGAATGGTGACTATGTCGAAAAGTAGTATTTGTGTGTGGCTTTCATCTGTATATAATAAAATTTGTTTCCTATACTTTGTTGATTTTTTATTCCAAAACGTAATCTACTTTCTGGATAGCCCTCGTATCTACATAGAATATGCTTACATTTGTTTTAAGTCTCAGGTCTTTATCATTGTTTGATCAAAAGATATACGCAATCAAGCTTTAGGTTGCTCAACTTTACGGACACACTGTATACGTATATGTATAATGTGTATATACCAATATCATTCCAAATTTCAATTGTCTTGCGCAACCTTTAAACATTGTTGTAAAAATTTGAAATTTTACCAGTGTGTCTATTTTCAGTGGCGTAACAAATATTAGGGGTGCCGCCAAGTGAAATTCGAAAAAAATATTTTTCCGTACTTTTTGAAGCACCCTACTATACATATATTGTTATTTCGGAAAATAAACATTTCCAACCGTAGTTCTGCATGAAATTAATAAAACAAGATATTTGAAAATTCAGGTTATTAGGAGTTTGTAATTTGGAATAGGTAGAAGTCAGTAAGTTCCACATCTTCAAGTTAAACGGAAAATGTACGGGCTATTCCCGTGAAATGGGTGTAATGTCAGCTAGAGGTGTAGCTTAGTGTTTCAGTGAATAGCTTCAAAAATAACTCCCCGCACACCTCCTGCTCTTCGTATAGTATTTTCAGCAAGTTATAAACTATTAAAGTTATATTCGGTTTATAAACTATTACACAAATATGTTATTTAGTTACATTCAATATATTGTGATGATTCGTAATCTTAACCTGAAATTACATTACATTGTTTTCTGAAATTGTAAAGCAAAATCAAGCACTGTGGAAAATGATATATACTTGGTTATTGAATTTAAGGTATACTAGTATGGTATCCATTGTTGAAGCAAGCGATCACCTTCTCAATAATTTCAACCCCAAACAATAAAAGCAAGTCTTTACTCTACAAAAATATAGAAATAATCTATAAAAGTCTGAGTATTGTTAATAAATAGTAGCTGAAAATATGTTATTTAAAATTGAGGAAAATGTACTCCGTTATTGTTGGTCCGTTTCAACTTCAGGCAATTCGGAAGATTGGAAATCTTCAGACAAATACGTTATATTGAACCAAATTATTTATTTTACTAAAGTTATCACATAATTTTTTCTAAAGCCTCTGGGAAAGAGTTAGTTGAATCCTCATATGTAATAGCTTCTATTTCAAGCAGTGTGGATTATTTGGAAACTTCAATAAACACATAGAAAATATTGTGTCAAAATCAAATAATATTTACGAAAGTTACCACAGAACATATTTTTTAAACTCAGTGGAATAAGGTTCACTCTCGTTCTGTATGATTTTAAAATCAAGTAGTTTCAATGTAAATGCTCAAGAGAACCTAATATTTTTACAATGGATCAATTTTGTGATAGAAGAAATGGAAATAATCTATACCACATTAGGAGGCTAAATTCACGCTCTTTCTTGACTGAGTTTACGAAAAAGAGTCAAAGAAAATCTACATAATATGGCATCAAACTCTTATAAATGTTTGAAAGTTTATCATGGAACTATAAAAAGTCAGGTTGAGGAAATAGAATATTTTATTCCCCTAAGCTTGTGGATCGGAAACTTAACATAACTCATGTGTTCGCGTGAGTGTCTTGCATGAAAACGACTTATATCTATATTACATATACGTATGAAAGATTTTTTGTAGTGTGATTATGTATCGCAGAAGTATTTTGTGGTTGGTTTCAGCAACATGTCATTAATGACGAGCAATTTGTATCATCCGTATTGTTTACCAATAAAGTGACCTGCGGTAGCGATGGTATCGCTAATCTTACCTCAAATTACACCTGGCGAATCCGAGCAACCTTTAGTTTCTGCAGAATATATGTACAGCTGAGCGTATGAAGACTTAAATAGATAATACATTATGGAATTCCCATGCACTTTAGGAAGATTATTCATCCAAATTTCGAGCGGATTACCGTGGAAGATGGATGGATCAGAGCAAACATGGCTCATGACCTGCAAAATCGCCGAACTAAACTCAACGTGATTATTATGTGTAAGTTTATGTGAAAATGCTCATGTATGCCGAAACATAACTAAATTAGCAGCTAAATCAAAGTGTGTTTGCCGCGTGTGCTAATTTTCAGGCACATCTTAGAATCTTTGCACATGTACATCAGTTTCTGATACTACATCACACGTATGACTACTTGAACCTTTGTTGTGATGCCTGCAGGTCAGTATGCTCGTTTTCAATATTGACAATATTCTGTACCACTGTAGAATCTGGTGCACTATCTTTGTAAGTTGGCTTCCAACTTTATCTTCACCATAGTGTTTCAGTACATATGTTCTAACAATTCATGTCTTCTACCCTGTCTGACTCTTGTTGCTGGATTCCATATTCGATTTGCTCACTACCCCGAGCCGTAGTTACGTTTCTCTATGTGGTTGACAACATTAGTAATACGTTTCTCCTGAATTGACAATTTTTGCACTACTTTTATGGCTAGTACTTGTATTTTAGGCGTGGTAATCCCTGTGTGTGCGTAACATGAGCAATCTCCATTTCTGTCTCAGGACGTCTTACCATTGCCTCCGAGAACCCCTCTTTGCGAATCTTTAAGAACCTCCTCTTTGTGCGTTGTTGATATTTGTAGCGATATGTATTGTGTTGTTCTTCTTCTTTCTTTGTGCTGGATACCTATTTTGTTTGTGATTCTCCACCTATCTGTGCGATCCCTATTGCCGTCTGTTCGTCATTGCGTTTGCCAGGTATAACTTTCTGTGTAATCTTTTGATCCGACAGCGTTATCTTGCCACGCTTCTGAAATATTTGGTATTGTATCAATAATTTGCAAACTCTTAAAGTTGATTAAAAAAAAGCGTTGGTAAAATGTTTAGCTACTTAGATATGGTATTCAACGTGATGAGGTCTATGTAACGAGCTAATTGGCTTTTCAATCTTATTGATATCTCGTGAGGTTCCAGTCAGATGAGATGAGAATATAAAAATATGGTATATCTGTATGGGGCTGAGTACATTTTAAAGAAATACGCTGTACTGATATAAATAAATATGAAACATGTTTTTTTAAATATGAAACATGTTCTATGATCAGTACTACTTTCATCAAAGTTCCTTCAGCACTGCGCAGTTTCTTTGAATTCTCTTGAAGATGTGACGATACAAGTTATTTCTAGCAGTGGTTATCTCCTGCGAATATGAACGAGATTTCGGATTTCAACCAGGGATGAATTCAGGGGTTTGCCCGGGGGGAATGTCCGCCCCGAAGAAAATTCATTCCCCCCCGGAGAAACTCCCAAAATTTCAGTCACAAATGTAGAAATTACTTCCCCCAATTATTTGTTTTGCTTTCTGTGCACGTGCAGACGAAATCCGATCTCTCAATATACATATAAATGACGCAGACCCATTCTATATAGGGTCTAAATATTAAACATGTAACATCTAAGATAGAATACCAAAATAGTCAATAAAACCTGTATTTCTTAACGCTATGACCGAGTTTGACAGAACATGAAATTGTCAACTGTTGAAAGGATTGCATTTTAGTAGGTACTATACTTAGCACAGAGAAAAGGAAAGATAGGGAAGATCTTTCGATCATTCCATATGATCTCTGATGTCAGCAGACTTCAGTTCTTGAAAATGTACAGTTCTTGCATTATTTGAAATAGAGCGTCTAAATCTCATTTCTCGCATCGGAAGTAACAGACGTAAATGTGTTTTACGATTGTTAAAGTAAACACACCTTTCTTTAACTAAAAATAAGTCAGTTAAAGGGTGAGATTCAGAGGGCGTCACTCAGAGGGATCAGGGAGGAACAGTTATCCCTCCTGGGTTAGAGATTTATATAGAATTTATCAATATAATAGTAGTATATAAGTGAAAGATTGCTATTGAAGGAGGAGCAAGCGGAGCGGCGGCCCCTGGCACCGAATAAAGGGGCGAACGATTCGGGAGGGAAAAAGAAAAGAAAAGACGGAAAGAAAAAAGAGCGAATGAAACACATGTGCACATGCAAAGGAAAAAAGTAATAAAAAGTGCTCAAAATCAAGGAAAAGCAGGGTTTACTTTTTAAAATTTTCTCACCTTTCGCGGCTGGTCTGTCGACCTCACTCACACGTACGGGGCTACTGTCGTATACTCTCGCCCCAAGCGCTGATTTTGCACGACACGGGCACTAATCCTACTGAAGATTTCGTAAACTAAACTATTGATGTGTATGCAGTGAAGAAACCAAGGCTAATATACTTGATTTAGAATCAGAAGTGTGAGAAAGAATGATTACTTTTTGTTAAGATATTCCTATGTATGTTTGTTTTAGGACAAAAAATATTTGAGTCAATTTAAATCTTTTTAAAATACTTCTACATTAGTAACAAACAGGAACTACTGCATATAGAGAAAAAATAACTAAAATAGCAGTTAAAGTTTAGTCTAAAATATTTTTGCTAGTCTTTATTTAATGTTTTAGATAAAATTAAACGATTGTTTTTTTTGTTTTTTTTTAAAATATAATCTCACTTTGAATATTTATCAGCAATTAGTCTCAATATTAGCTAAGATGTGCATGTGAATGGAATTGTTAAATATGCTGCTTTCTTGCAAAAATACAGAAAAACAATCCTCCTCCCCGAGGAGTTCACATTCCCCCCCGGATGAAAATGTCTGAATTCAACACTGATTTCAACGACATAGACTACTGCCATAAAAATGCCCTGTGTGGTTATGCCAACATAGTTCAGGTCAGGTGACTGAATTCCCACTCCACCGACACAATTCTCTGAATCCAGTTCCTAAGGAATAAGTCACCCGAGAGTCGTATGTATACAGCTGACATCAGAAAACACTATCACTTCCATGTTTACGTATCCTATAGTGACTATGCACGTAATTTTGTGCAAACGGGAAATTTACAAACCAATATCCTTATTTACAAGTCGCGTCAGCAATAATGTAGTATTGCAAGAGGTTCTGCTTTTACTTGAAATTTCTTGTATATGCAGAAGTTTTCAAAGACAACCAAAAAGGATAGTTAAACATTATAAAATGTGTATATGAACGCATTTTTAAAATGTTGAATTCCTTGCTTTGTTCCACAAATTTCTACAAACTTTCTTCTCAAAACACATTGTTCAAATCTATCGGAGGATATTTGTTTCTTTAGGTTAGTGTTGCCAGATCCGAAAATCAAAAAGTAGCGAGGTTGTGCTCTAAAAGTAGTGGATTTGAACTCTTTGTAGCCCAAACATAAAAATGAGTTATTTGCAGCTATACACTTTTACTAATCATATACATCGATTTAGTAGAAACATCTGGAGTGGGAAATATGTCAGATGTTTGGGTTGAAAACGGTCAGGCGGCGACGGCATTTCAAACTATTGGCGATGGTGTGTTACAGCGAACTCCATACTACATCAGACGCAGTAGAACTGGAGTGAGCCCCGAACTTGGTAGACGATGATAGTATATGATGGAGATCTTTCTAATTTTCAAGGAGATATGTATGCTTAAGTCGGTTTTGTAGGTTCTTAAATATACGTTACAACATTTGTAGTATAATTTTCCAGTGATATTCCTCACTTTTTAAATTCATTAATAAGTTCTTTATCTGGGAGCTAATTTGGAAACTTTTTATTGTAGTTCTATTTACTCGTTATGTTAATGTGGATAATACAATAACACAATCAAATTTGCGATGTTCAAGTTTACAAAGCTCCGTACAATCATTAGGCCTAGGCATTAACTGAGACATCAACACGGTCAGTGATACAGCAACAAATCAAACTCAAGAAAAGTCTAGTGTTGGCACATCCGGAGATTAAAAAGTACTAAAACAAGAAACTAGTATGCACTATTGTTCGTTGTATTAGAATATTCAGCAAGAGTTGTAGCCTGGAGATAATTAAAAGTAGCCCAAAAGTAGCGTGTCGCTCAATTTAAAATTTTGGTATAAAAGTTCGCCCAATCTGGCAACACTGCTTTAGGTCACTAATTACCAGACATTGAAATATTTTGTTCAGATTTCTCTATATTTTCAGCCTCTTCAGTCTTTACTAATTTTAATACCATTTCCTACACTTGCATCTACCTTATGTACACTCATGTCTATAATTATGTTTTTGTGGGAATGTAATTTGATAACGAATTCGCCCGGTATTTCTTATAATGTTAGTATGTGTATAATTAGCAAAGACATGTATGTGGCAAATTTCATGTCAAAAGAGCAGTAAATAAGAACAATAAAACGAAAACAAAACTTTCTTGTCGATTTAGCAACTTTTTGTTTTAGTCATTCTAATTTTCGTGCTTATAATTCTTTTCCTATGAGACTGGCCACAAATATAAATTTCCCGATTAAACACATAGTATCAGTATTAAAAGTATCCTGCAAAATCATTATCAAATTATATTCTGACTGACAAGAAGACAATTATAGATATGTGACAATCATTTTGGACATGAGTGTACATGCTTTTCAACTACTGAAATTTACTGAATATTTTAAAGGAAGATTCATCTACATTATCAACTTTTACTTGTTGAAGGAAAATAATATTCTCAATGAAGACCAGAACGATTGTAGTGAAACTATTAAATGACACGTTAGTTCTGCTAAAGGAAGATTCAGGAGGAAAAGTTCTGTTTCCTAAAGAGAATAATATCAAGTTTTTAAATGTTAAAAGTAAACTGTTTAATTTGCATATGATAAAATCAACACAAAGGGCCTTCCAAGAATTCTTGGCAGGTGGGATCCTGAAAAATAAATTATCAATATTAGAAATAAGTCCTAACTATTTGTTTTTCTAAATTTATAATTGGGGCACGGTAGCTCAGTGGTAGAGCTCTTATTTCAGAAGCATGGTTCAATTCCCGGCCAAACACCGATAAGTATGAGATAGACATCATGTCCGTAGGTTTTCTTAGGCTATTACCATTTCCTCAACATTTCTATCCCACTAATTATTTTATCATCATTCACTTGCCTTAGTCATCCGTCTCCTTTAGCCTAACAGGCAAAAACGTGGGACGTCAAATTGAAAAAGAAGAATTTCCCCAATTCATAAGTATACTTATATAGAAGAAATTCATCATTATACTGCCTCCATCAATAGAGAGCACTCCATTTAGAGAACTTAAGTTTCTAGTCATATATTATTTATTCTTCTAAGGAAACCAGAAATGTTTATTATAATTAAAGTGATCTGAACCACTCCGGGAGAGTATTTCTTTTCTAATTTGCATTAAAGACAGTTAATGAGTTGAAAAGACTGAATATTGTAGAAGTCAACTTTTGCCCGATGAGTTCTGACACCGTACTATCGAAAATTAGAAACAGGACAAAAGTAGGGCGACCTGACTGGGTTCTCAATGTTCATGTTTTAATACTGAACAGGAAATTTGGAAATGCCACTGAAGTGCAATATGCGTCACAAAGTCCCAACGGCAACATATTTCATAGCATGTTCATGTAGTAAATGTAAGATCATACTAGTACAGTCCAAAAAAAAGTTTCAACTTCATAATCCAGCAACATGACATTATTGTGCTCACTGGATGACCTACATCAACAAGTACAAACAACAACACAAAAATTTGCTGTTTACAAGGAAAGCAATTTTGCTTGCAGCTCTTACTCAACCTTAGGAAAGGACACGCTTTTATCAAGTTGTTTTCACGAGCAATGAAGTCAGAATTATTCATAAAAAATGTTTAACCTGTATAGTGTCCCTACATGAAGATTCATGGGGCTAGAAGTATAGGCATGTTACCTGTCAACCTAAATCGTTGAAAGGTTAATATTATGATGTAGATGAAGCGTTGCCCTACCTATGCACTCCCATTTATACATTTCAATTTCTTGTCTGATGTCGATTTGTTTCCCAAATTATTACGGATAGTGTAAATAAAATTTCACTCCAAATATAGTAATACCTTATGGACAGTTAAAATTAGTATTAAATACAGAGCAACATAATATATGGAATACTTTTCTTTTTTTATTCACGTTTCACATGAAATGTTATGTTTATTATCATCATGCATACCTTTTCCTAACGGACTGTCAGGCTTCCAGCCATCATCCTTTGGCGGAAAACCTGCTTCCAACGTCCCTGCAAATAAAATAGTTTGTGTCACACTGTAACATTTTAAGATATCAGTTTATAATATTCATCTATGAAACATCCTTGCCCATAAAACAAAACATTTATATTACATTACGCTAATAGGTTATCATTGAAGGAAAAGTCAAGTTCAACTTCAAATTTGGATTATCCAACTTGAAACAGAATAATGTGCGAGTAATTATTTTTATTAGTCATCTCTCATTTTCTAGTAACGCTTCAAAACATCTTCGAACACTACTACACTATTTGAAACAAAAGTATTAAAACATCACGGAAAACAATGCCTTTGACATGTGAGTCTTCTTTGTCCGCTCAAATCTATTTTAATTTAAATACATATTTTATGAACTGGTCACTGTACAAGTAGTTTGGCACATTGATTTTTGCGGAACTGTAAAAACCTAGGCAACAATTTAGTAATGTTATAATAAAATTTGGTAATCTAATATGATCGGAGCAACTACCTACTTCACAAAATGTAACAGGTAATTCTTCTGCAAAACTAATGTACGTTAAAAATCGACATTTTTACGAACGTCTTGTGATTATAACCACTTTTCAGATCCGTTCTTGTCGTCCAACCCATTAAGTACTATTTAAATATATCACCTTATCTGGCCAAGACGTGGTGGAAATCTCCAAAAAGGAATTATAGATCTGGTCCTCGGTCGTTCGCAGGTTTCGGCAATAACACAAGTACAAAGCACCGAGTGGCTCGGATGACTCGTCTCAAGAATTTCGTGAACAGCCAGAGAACTCTCTAAACGGCGATACGCAGAGGTGTCCCCAGCACATAAAACAAAACAAATCAAATAAAATAAAAGTATACTTATTTATTAGATGCACTAATGTGAAAAACAGTTACGATGGAATAAAATAATAACAACACAAAACCCTGATATTGGTATCAATAATTCACCACTTTAACAAACATTATATAAGAAACAAAAACACGCCTTCAAGAAAATTTAGATTGATTGATTTACATTATATACACACATTTCAATAACACATTCTTTTCTTGTATCATTTCTCTTTTCATACCTCTTTTTCTTGCAAAAAAAAAAAGAAAAAAAGAAAGAAAGAAAGAAAGAAAAGAAAAAAGAAAAGCGCACTTCGTTTCGTTTAACGCAATATAGCCCTTTAAATCATTTGTAGGATGAATAGCGCTTTTATTTTGGAAGGTCACTATATAAACTCTCCTCACACCACCAAGGAACACACACTGAGGTTACACAGTCACTGGTAGTATTGGAAGTCATCCCACGATGTAGGCTCCTAAATGCTGGTGCAATTATGCAATAAAGATCTCTAAAATAGCATTTCTTCAGAATTTGTCCTCAAGGCTGCAAAATATCAAGGTATGACTGTCTCAAAATGTAAAATTCCGAATTGATCATTGAAACCGGTTACTATGTATATACACACTATGTCAGAGAACCAGAAGTCCGATAAGCTAAACGTACTTGTGAAAAACGTAACAATATTAGTTTGCCAAGTTGAAAGATAAAGCTAAACCACTAAATATGTTTTGAAGTCTGAAGTATTTCAGAATGTTCGTGAATTACGTGAGTGTATACGTATACACATATTAAGACACTGAAATATATATTTAGAAAAAGAAAAATAAGAAGTGGTGGGGAAAATAGAATGAACAAAGTACATAAGTTTTTAGGACCTACCGCACAAACAATCGTAAAGGGTAGGCTGAACACGGTGTCTGTAGAGGACACGGTGGTAGTTCAGTGTACGTAAACTCACAACAGGATAGTTCAATTGCGTGTACGGATCAATTATGCGTGGATTGCAGTGTGTGTTTGCAATATAATACGATTACAAGGAACCGATCGTGCAATTAAGTATCTTGGGGCATGTCCAAGTAAGATTTGCAAAAGGAATCCTGATCGTTCCTCAGAACTACTGCTCACGTGGATCATTATGTGTTACTAGTGTGTGAGAATAAACAATCAGAGACATGGTTCTTGCAGCAATTGTTCCTTCCAATGCTCTCACGACGTACCGGGGAAGCTCCTGTATAAGAGAATCATCCTGGATAACCTAACTAACAGGATGGAGACTGTCCGTGCAATTAGAGTCACTGTGATCACTATAAAGGAACGTTTGCCAAAACAATCGACAGAGATAAGACTGATTTGTGTGGCTGAGAATGAAGGCCATGTATGTGAACCGTAGAGAGCAAGTAATCGCTAATAGCCTCTATATAGTACAATGGTATATAGTGTCAATAGAACCTATATTATCATCTCTAGTCTTCAATGAGGGAAGTATGACTGGTAGGCCGTACATCAAAATGCCGTCAATCAGTTATTCGATGTTGTTTGGACGCTTTGCCGAACACCACGTTACTGCAAGATAATGCCCGCTGGTATAATTTCAGGACCACCCTTCTGATATTAGGACCTAAACCCAACCAACCATGTTGATATATAGTTTGTGTTAAAAGTAAGTATTTAGTATTGGAAACTCAGCCCCATTCAGGATTATTCGACTATTTCGATTAAAAGAAATATTGCCAGGAGTATGTTTTACACACATTACAGGAGGTACACACATTACAGCTAATTGCTTTGGATTAATCTTTGTCCTCGAATGTGTTTTGAGAAAGAGATACGGACATTACAAATAATTGCCTTGGATAAACCTTTGTTCCTACTACATTGTTTCTAGATGTAGTAGGATTAGATCGAAAGACCAGTCTTTGACACACGCTAAAGAAATCCTGTGTAAAGGGGAAAAATATTGAAACGTCATGCACAAGCTAGTAGAGTATTATTGTACAACATTCAGACGTTCGTCATAAATCTAAAAGTACATACTTAAAGGTTTAGAAAGCAAATATTAAAATGCGATCATACACTAGCTCTATTTTAGGAAGATCTACGATGTTCCATGTCCTATACCAGGTAGGTTAAAGTTGGAATAGGGAGTGGGCCAACCAAAGAGGACTTACTGGCGTCAAGAGCCGTACGAAATATTGTTCAACGTTTTCACAAGAATTGAATATCCATATTCAATTTGTAAAATCATTTGTCGTACACCAATATCACAGGAACATAAAAATTGTTATAACGGTAACAAAAATATTTAGTTACTAAAGAAAAACAGAAAAATCTATGTATTTACCATTTTAGTGAAACTCTTGACCTGTCTGCCAATGTTCGGTGGTACACTCTACACTAAATGTTCCAACAGGGAGGATATTTTCAAGGCGGACATCAGTTATCGAAGAAGAACTTCCAGCTCAGTATAAGAGATTACGTATGAAATTCATTTTCAACAACGAGTCAGGAGGACTGGATTAAAGAGCTCAACGGGCCCGAGGTGGCCCGAGGGCAGGGTGTTCCACATGACTGTTCTATACGATTAAGTTACGGAGATAGATGGATTAGGATAGGTACAAATGGTCGAAAAGTTTTTTTTTTTTTAACTTATATTAGTTATCTAGTTATTATGTTAATTGGCAGAAGATTACCTTTGCTTATGTTAAGATTTCAACATAATTATAACTCTTATCGCCGAAAGAGTTCGTTATCCTCTATCTGACATACAGGGTTTTGAAAGCAAAATAGTTGGAGCCACTTATTATACGATCTTGGATTTAAGGTAGCATAAATTATAACCAAGCGATAGACGATGATTAGTAATAATATTTAGTATTGAAGACATTTTCTTACAATAAAGGACCTTTATCATCCAAATAATACCAATTACTTTGCCCAAATATTTCTGAGTTTTATGGATCATGTGTGGGAATCTTACGGCTTTATAACTTTTCTTTATCTAGGTGACGTTTAGATTTGACGCACAAAAATAAACGAGGGTTATGCAGGAATTATAGAGTTTTTTAAAAAAATGGAGGAGAATAATAGACATGTTTGTGAAAACAGGAGCATTTTCTTCTAAAATATATTCATGTTATGAGCTAACGGAGGAAAGAATAGGTCGTGCCTACTAATAGCTTGGAACTGCTGTCATTTAAGGAAATGCTGAATTTTTGTCATAAACATCTCTCAACTTTGTAACTCAAAGTTGCAGGGTAATATAGACTGTTATGGAAAGACCGTCCATAGACTAATTCATACCAATGAGAATTTGAGCTATGAAAGAACTCATAAATGAAACAGAAATCTTGCAACCGTTTTACGAAGAGGCGAAGATCGTATAAATGACTGACCTTGGTACAAATGTCCAAGGGGCTCTTATTTTTAATTAAAAAAATGGTGCGAAATTGAATTAAATAGCTTGCCCTTGCTGGGCGAAAATTCTGTAAAGCTGTATTAGGAAGGAAATTGTTCGATCCCAGCCCCCGCCAAGTGAACATTGTGGTGGACAAACACCGTGTGCGTGGGTTTTCTCGGGGTTCTCCCGTTTCCTCCCACTTTCTTCATTCCACCATTTCATTCATTACTCATTATCACCGTCTCCTTTAGCCTAACCGGCATAATCGTGGGACGTAAAACTCAAAGATTTCATTTCATTTTTAGGTAGGAAATTTAAGCTCCTAATGGATTTCTATCGAATGCAGTAGTTATTAGTCGCCATTGTTTCTATGCATCTACAAAAGTGTTAGAATAAATTAAAGCAAAGGTACATAATTGTGGACCAAAAATTAACATATTTGTTTGTGTGTAGAAGGTGTAAGGACTTCCTTCGTTAGAATGATTAAATAGATTTGTACCTTTAAATACATTTATGAAAGTTTATCATAGATCAAAGAGCGAGAGATAAAAGTGTAAAGGACGAAAGAAACGAATCAGTAACTTGAACCACTTTTGTTATATCATCCATGCTCTGTATCGGAAATTTAGTTGGTATATATGGAAACAATGTTTCTGAACACCAACCAATTGTTAAAAATTCAGAAAAAAGAGAAACTTATAAACGGATACAATTAATGTGTTTTATTTCTGGCTTGGATGTTTGGTTGTCCCTTAAAAGTTAGGAGCCACATATTTCAAAATATTACATGCGAATCACGGTGAGTTACGTTGACAATATTGAAGTTAACAATAGACGAAGTGCAGTGGTCAGATATGGTAGACAAAATACATCAGCTAGTATATAATTATAATGTTTGTAATATTGAAGGGCCTAGTCTATAGCCTATCCAAGAAAAACTATATATATTATGGCAGAAGACTCAAAGACCGTGTAAAGGGGGTTCACCTTGATGTCAGTCACTTATTTGAATTTTCAGTCTTTGTTCTTTTAGACACACACTTTAATTTTGTTTAAATATTGTTGTAGATTCTACCAATTCAAAAATATAAATAGCAATTAACAGTGAGAGTTTTCCAGAGGCTACGTCTCAGAGAAACATCTTCCTTTTGGAAGCTACAGAGCTAGTATTATGGAACACTGCAATTTAAGAAATTTCAAGCAGTTTTCATTGAATTGAATTGAATTGAAAATGCCTTTATTCACGAGGCGAGGTTCAGCCGTAGGCTGCTCTACCACCTAACCTAACAAAAGTACAATTAGGAATGTTACATGGAATATATATAAAGATATTTTACACGTACATATATAACGACAATAAGCATATAGCGTTTGGTTATCACGGGCGAAGGACCTTTACGAACAGAATAAAAGTTACTTAAATATAAATAATTATAGGAAGAAAACGTGTTTGGTCCAGCGGTTTCGGAAATGGTTCACAAACATTAATTATTGTCATATTGGATAGCTTATTAAAATTTATAATAATATAACCTGCATATAACATTTTCAGTTTTAATTCGTGATGGAGAGGAAATTAAAATAGCAATGAAATAAATTGAAAGAATAAGCCAGACAGAAGACAAAGGCAATGAAAAAGATTCTAGCTAAGATGTATGGATAAGTAAGCATGGTATCTTCGTTCCGAAGTTTACTTAGCTTACAAGTAACACTTCCCAACTCCGATTTTGATCAAATTTGGCAATTAGATACTACACACGAAGTAAACGAACACGTGTTTTTTAATTTCTGCGGAAAAGCCCCCCACCCAAAATTTTGAAAGTTGACGTCCGAAAGGGAAAAGCAAGTGAACCGAAGTTAATGAAATTGTACACACATATTGTAGACGTAAAATGAGGGAACACGAGTTTCGAATTTTCCTGAGAGAAACAGTTAGGTGGGACACGGGCCCCTCTAAAACTTTGATCACTAAATCAAAAGTGCTACTAACAGTATGTCAGATGTGTGTGAAGGACATGAAGAATTGCAACGAAACTTCGTATAGAGACAATACGCAAAAATAAACGAACACGAGTTCTTTTATTTTCTGCGTAAAAACGGTTTTAGGGGGCAAAAGCCCCCACTCAAAATTTTGGAATTTGACGCCTAAAAGGCAAAAACAAGTGGACAAAACTGAATGAAATTGTGCACAGATATTGTAGACTTAAAATGAGGGAATGCAGGTGTCATATTTTCCTTATAAAAAAAAAATGCGGTTGAGTGGGGCACGGACCTTCTAAACCGTTGATCACGAAATATCAAAACTGCAAATAAGTATACGTCAGAATTTCTCAAAGAATATGGAGAGTTGCAACAAAACTTCGTATATAATGACAATTTGCAAGCCAATAAACGAAATGTGTTTTAATTTGTGTGGAAAACCAGTGTTGGGGCCTAGACCCCCTCCAAAGAGAAGTAAGTATTACCGTAATAGCGCAGAAAGGAGTGGACCGAAGCAAATGAAATTGTGTGTAGATATGGTATAGACGTTATGTAAAATAAATAAATATGCTTTTCGTGTTTGTCAAGTGTCCCTATCCATTTTGCTTTAAATTTGGCACATCAACAGCAAACAGGAAATTAATCGACAAGTGCTTTTTTATGCGGAGAAACATTGTAAGGATTAAAGGTGCCTGCCGAAATACTATAAAATACGCTACACTGTGCTTGTTGTTGATCTGCCGAATTCGAGGAAGTCGGATGGAAACACTTGTGAAACACGAAAGGCCTTATTTTACATATCCAATATGTACATACAATTTCATTTGCTTCGGTCCACTCCTTCCGCTACTCAGCGAATCGGTCGACTCAACAGTGATTTTCTTTTCAGGAAAATACGAAACACGTATTCCCTCGTCTTACCTATACAATATTTGTGCACAATTTCATTCATTTCGGTCCACTTCTTCTTGCCTTTCGGACGTCAAATTCTAAAATTCTGGGTGGGGGCGTTTGGCCCCTAAAAAAGTAGTAAAACCCGTATTCGTTTATTTTTGGCTTATTGTCCCTACACAAAGTCTCGTTGCAACTCTTCATGTCCTTTACGCACATCTGACATACTGTTATTATAGTCTGGTAGCCAGACCATTGAACATGGAATTGTCGTATGCCCAAAGTTCTTTTTTTTACTGTTTCTTACTGATTGGAGTGTGCTAAACAAGAATCTGCTGGGTGCCACTCTGTCATTGTTGGCCAAATTGAGGTACGGACCCCTGATATCAGGTTTCTCATTAGATTCAAGCTACGCTACTGTTCATAGACATTTCCTTCAACATCTTGGGAACCATTTATCCTAGAACAACCAAATTCCGAATGTAGGGAATAACAATGGTATTAACATTAACCCCATCCCCAATTAAAAAGAAACTGCCAGCAGTGTTGCCAGGTTCAAAATAAAGGTTTACGTTTATTTCTTTGTTTACTTTTGGGGATTTTGAATGGAGCAGTAAAGGAAAAATATAGGTATACCTTTATACTATTTGTACAGAAGAAAACAAAAGAAAAATACATTCAGACTATAGCAATACTGCATAAATTTGAGTGATGCGACTGGGTGAAAAGTAAGAAGAGCCTTTATTGAAATATCTAAACCTCACTGTTAAATGCACCAACCTAGTTTATGATCTCATATACAGCAATTTGCGTTAACTTGGTAGCGTTCCTTCATTTCATATTCCTTCCAGAAATATGAAGTTCACTGTTTTTTAAATATTATTGTTAAACAATTAAACACAGAATAATAATAATAAAAATACACTATCAGAACTTTCTTTGCACTCGTTTCACGTACAATGAATTACTTTTGTTCACTGTCATTTTCTTCATCAGAATCACTGAAATTGTCTTCCACTGTTCTCGTTCTCTATGCATAATAATTCTTTAAGAGTGGATATCTACCTGAACATCCTGAACAGTTTGTAACTCCCACGGAGTTCGCCTTCAATCTTGATGGTGAGGAGCGTGATTACTGAGGAGCGTCATTTTTCATTTGATGTTCCTGGTGCAAGTTAATGGTTTGTTTTGAACATTTCCTGAATGAAGACAATGTCCATTTTGTGAAGTGTAATACATATATCCCATAGAAGGTTGATAACTGCACCTCCGGGACACGTATTTTCTGTCACCCTCCTGCTGCACATGGTGAGTCATTAGCAGCTAATACTTTTTCTGTCATCATTGTTCGCACTACACTTTCAAATCAGCCTTACTAGAGATTGCACTTGCGACCTCGAACTCAAGGGGTTCCTTGTTAGACCTGGAAGTGGAAATGTTCCATCTGGAGTTACATCGATAGGGGTTATATCAGGCCCAGTAACTATCAACTTCTGAAGAGTAGGGAAAGACTTACTCCATTCACACAAGTAGTTGCATATGTGTTGAACTACTTGAATCTTCTTTTCAGAAACTGTAAGATTAACTTATTGTGGTGGAAAGGGAGTATTCATTTTCAGTTGATACTTTCTGCTGACTTTTACAGATCGTTGTGCCCGTGTGAAACTTTTAATGATATTGTTATTGTATCTATCAAATACAAGATGTACATCAGCAGTTTGTAGGCGAGAGTTGATATATTCTACGTACTTTTTCACAAAATCTAACACAGTTTCATTTGATGGCCAGGGTAACACCCAGAGAATTGTACAACCGTCTGTACATAAGCACTGGGAGGAGCTCAAACACGATTAGAGAGTTCAACTGCTAAACTTGATTTTAAGACTGCTTTAGACGTGGATCTCATAGAGCTATCATCAATAAATAATGCAGTTGGAAGTGGTGCTAGTTCATGCTTAAGGACAGTCGGAACATCTACTGATCTGGACACAGGAAACCAATCACACGTTGGTATATGACATTAGTGTCATAAACAGAAATCCCGTCAATGGTTGCATTTCTCTTCATTGAGGCCATGGTTATGATTTTCTTTGAGATGGGCCTGTAAAAACCTTCAGGCCATGATCTTTGGACATCAGTCATTTGCTTTTCTGCTATTGCTACAGCATCCTGAACGTTCACGGATGCAGCTCCAACTCGTCCAGTTACGATATTGATAATTTCAGGAGGGTGCTGCAATGAATCCAAGGGATCAATGTACTGAAGTAGTTTTTCTCGAATTCTTTTTCTGTCTTCGTTGTCCTTTTTCTTCCTGAGTTCACTTTCTCCTTTTTTATATAGAAAAAGCAATTGAAGGTCTTTATCATTTCGTAGTTCTTCAATGTTTTTCTGCAGCTGAGTGCAAATGTGAAGACTTAGTGCCCAAATTGCATAAATGTTTTCGTTGTGAGTAACAACAATAAGCCCTTTATGACTCTTCCCTACCTCATGAAGGTAGTTCCAATAAACATGTCACTCCAAATAGCGTTCCATGTTTCTCGTCTGTATCTTGCACCACGTTCTCCTTTTAAAAACTTCTCCAATACATTACTATCAATGTTGCTCATCGAGAAGTAATAATAAAGGCAGTATTTAACATAGTTGAAATGTCCTGCTGCAAAAAAGTATCTAATCACTTCCTTTACAGCATACATATGTAATGGAAAAACAGCCTCTCGTTCTCCTCTCACATACAGCGTCAATATTAGAACAAACTTCACTAGGAAATTCACCCACAGCTTACGTATCTTGCTCATTTGTGCTTTGCATGAAAGGTATTTCATAAGTAATCTTTCGTCACTGATAGATACACTTAATATTTGCGGTCTAAGTATTTCTTCTGCTAATATTCATAACGCTCTTACATTCTGTGGAAATTTCTTTCCCGACAACAATGAATGAACACCTCCAAATGCACATGATAATATTTCTTCAATCCCACTATTTGCAATAAGAATCCCAACACATCCCAGAAGCTCATTAGGGTATGCATTCCATCAAGTCTAAGAGTGAAATTCTTTAACTCCTCAGGGTAAGACCACATGATATCAACAGCAATCCGATACAGATCCTGATCATCTGTGAAAACTGCATATTGCTGACCTGCTTCCTCAGTAGTCGTTTCGCCTCCATCATTGTTGTCATTCCTGTGTCTGTATTTCCAGTTGTCATGTTAACTGTCGAACGATTTAGGAGATATTTAAGGAAATGTATATAAACAGTGGATATAATAAGGGCCTTGATATCAGGTGCCCGTACCTCAATCTGCTCAACAATGACAGAGTGGCCCGCGACAGATTCTTGCTTAACACACTCAAATCAGTAAGATACAGCAAAAGAACTTTGGGCGTACGACAATTATAAAATAAATAATAATGGGTTCAAAAATAAATAAAATAATAAACGTGAACATTTAGTTTCGAACCTGCTAGCATTTCTTGTATTCTTTCAAACTGGAGACGGGGTAATGTTAACGACATTGATATTCATCTACATACCGAATTTGATTGCTCTAGGATGAATGGTTTCCGAGATATTGAAGGAAATGTCTAAAAGTAGTGGCGTAGCATGATTTAAAAAGACCTCCAATTTTAGGCGCCCATATCTCAGTTTGCCCAACAATGACAGAGTATCACCCGGCACATTCTTGCTTAACATACTTAAATCAGTAAGAAACAGCGAAAAAACTTTGGCGTACCGCAATTCCAGGTTCACTAAATTTTATCCCTTTGGCTACCAGACTATTAGCACTTTTGATATTTCGTAATCAAGGTGCGTGCCCCACTCAATGCTTTTTTCTAAGAAAATACGAAACCCGTTTTCCCAATTTTAAATCTGCAATATCTGTGCACAATTTCATTCACTTCGGTCCTCTTCTTTTTGCCTTTCGGGCGTCAACATTCAAAATTTTGGATGGGTGCTCTTGCCCCCTAAAACCGTTTTCCCGCAGAAAATAGTAGAAAACCTGTTTTTTTTTTTGCTTATTATCCATACACAAAGTTCGTTGCAATTCTTCGTGTCCTTTAGGCACATCCGACATACTGTTATTAGCAATTTTGATATTTCGTGATCAAAAGTTTGGAGGGGTCCGTGCCCCACCCAACCTTCTTTCCACGACGATACGAAACCTGTATTCCCTCATTTTACGACTACAATATCTGTGCACAATTTCATTCACTTCGGTCCACTTCTTGCCTTTCGGACGTCAACTTTCAACATTTTGAGGGTGGGGGGTTTTGCCCCCTAAAACCATTTTTCCAAAGAAAATATAAAACACGGATTTGTTTATTTTATGTGTAGCTGCCAAATTTTATCAAAATTGGAGTGTTACATTTGGGAAGTGTTACTTGTTATTTGAATTGTCTCTCTAGTAAGAACGACAGTAAAAAAAATTAGATTTTACCATGGGAATAGAGACAATCACTTGAAGATGAATAAACACCATCATAAGAAAGCAAGGAAAATACGATGGATGAATTAAATAAGATGAGAGGTACAGTTTGGAATCCAAAGCCTTTTCTGTCCTATAACACCAGAAGAAAACATGCGAGGTCAATAAACATATACATAGACAGGATGAGGTAAATTGCTCAGTAGTTGGAGATATTAATGTTAATAGAGAGACAATATTCTTAAGTAGTAGCAGCGTTCTATTTTTGAGAAGGGCGAGGAAAGTATTAGAGAAAGAAGTACACTTACTTAAAGTTTGACATTAGCGGGACATATAAAAGTAAAAGTTTTTAGTTGTATTCATGAAGTGTAGGCCTCAACAATGGATGTGTTTGAAGATTAAGTTTGTTCAAACAAATGTACATTCTACACAAACAAAGTATTTGGATATTCAAAGTGTTTATAATGAATAACAATTTTTAGAATTACACTAATCCTTTTAGTAGCTCTAATTAATGCATAATAAATGGTTCTATTTAACACATTTAATAGTGGGTCTGAATCTGGTTACCAATATGCTCTGGAAACGAAAAATGAAATTCTTTACTAAGATCTATGACAAGTGAGAGACATAGTGATTCCAAATAAAAATTCAGATGAGAACCTATTTGAATAGCTAAATTATGTGAGGTTCATAATTATTAAAATATCTATTAAGATATATATTGTAAGTTTTCTAACACCTTATTTATGACGTTTGGGATGTCCCAGTGAAGTACCGGCTTAGCATCACTATGACTTACCATGATGTTCCTACGTTTCTACTAGTTGATCTAAAAATATTAATCTGCTAAATATAGTAGATTACGTTTTGAAAGGAGCTATAGTTGAGTCATTTTAAATTTGATTGCAAGTTTTATCAATGTGTTTAAAAGAAGGCTCATGATCCTCGACTATATCTCAGGAGCAGAATTTCTATATTTTTTTCTCTTGAATGAATGGAACGTGTGAAATTGATTACAAACTCCTAAATTACATATTTCTATAGGAATTTTCTTCGTCGGACACAGTCTGATAGCAACTGAAGCCAAAATGTTCATTTAGCTGTGGAAACTGTCACGCAGTTATTATTTTAAAAGAAATGTTATTTTGCTCAGTGATTTGTTTTTCTAATTTAAGTGTTTTAAGTTAGCAAAGCTAATATGAATCAGTTAGTTAAATAATATTCACGTTAAATACTTCGTTCCAAGCTTGAACTCCAATCTCCCTAACTTACCTAACTTACTTATGTATAGATTAAGGAACACAACTCAATGTTTATTCTCTTATAAGGAGAATGTTGAATATTACAATTATTAGTAAATCCAGAAATTATAGGAAAACATTTATATTTTGCAATGTGTTTGAACTCAGAGTGAACAATTGGAAATATTTATTATTACCAATTATGGATAGCAACTTAAAGTTTAGGACTTATAATTACTCTGAATTGTAACATAATTACTATCATACCTGTTATTGTAGGTATTCCTAAGTTTCCACTAATGTGTACACCAGGTGGATGGAGATCTGAAACAATATATGTTTACATAATTTTGAAGCTACACATGATACAGTAGGGAGTATTAATTTATAGGCCTTCTCTTCATATTAGTTGGGTCATTATTTTTTCAAAGTAAATAATACATATAGTGCAATTTCTCGACTTTTAACACTTTCGATCCTGGGCTAATATGACCTTGTTATTAGGGGTTTTTAGCAGCGGCGTAGCGTAAGAGAACGCCGGTATGCCCGGCATCCCCTGTTAATAAGAAAAAGTACGTATTTCATTATATATAAATTGTTTGCTTGTAATTATCACAATTATTTCCACTGCAATCTTCTGGCGCGCTCTCTCGACTTACTTTGACAAGAGGAACCTACGCATGCGCGTCGCTCAGATGCACATTTTCTGTCTTTCCTCCTGCCGTATGCTATTTTCCTCGGGCTTCCAGGCCTACTGAAAGCATCGGGAATATCGTCTGCTTTCTGTTGAATGCGCATGCGCAATACTTCCCTTCTCACTCCTCCTCATCCCTTGCAACCCTACATTTGCTTTAGATATACGCTGGCATATTCAAGTATTTCCAACTGTATATATTTTGAACTAAGCTATAGTTTCTGAACAGAACGTACGAGTCCTAATATAAAGGAAATAGAACAAAATGGAAATGGTTAGTTCAACGCATTTTTGAAGCATGCCGGTTATGTAAATAATAGTATTAAAATAGTTATGCCTTAATCACAACTAAATGCATCGTAATTGTAATCTTCATCGTAAAGGAGCTCAAAGACACAGGCATAAATATAAAGCATTCTGTAGAATTACGCTCACCGATCAGGATCAAGAGAGCCACCACTCCCAGTCACTCGCAAAGATTGTGCCAGGGCCCTTCAGTCACTGGCACAAATCTCGGGGACATAAGGGGAACATGTTCCCTACAATCTTGTCCACCCCCCCCAATAATCCAATTTGAGATTGTGATGATGATTTCTATCCGACTGCCACAAACGAAACTGATGTCCTTTGACTTGTTTCATTTTTAAAAAAGAATCGTATTCTTTAATATTTCATTGTCATTAATTATTAGTAGTCTATTTTCAACTATTTGTTTAATTCCTGTAACAATTCCTATAATGCTATTGTGGTAATCATAATTTTGCTCAGATAAGAGTATTGTTGCGCCAAATATAGGCCTGATTGATTTTCTTTCATAGTTTTGGGGAAGTCATTATTTGTGTTGTTATAAAACAAATGTCCTAAAATTTTAATGTGGATCATTTGGATGCGTAAGTAGAAACATGTCAATTATTATTATGCATATATTCAAATTTCAGAATGTGCTCACGGCACTGAGTTGTAATAATGATATGTACCACTATTTCATCTACATCATTTGGTATATAATATACGAGTACAACAGGTTTACCTCAGAAATCTGATTCATCTACTGTAATATGAGTCTCTTCTCCCCTCCCCCCATAATAAGCCTTAAAATGTACCCTCCTGCCGATGTTATAGACAACTCTGCTTCCCTAATCCTCCACAGCATTTAACTTTGGCATCCCCTTTCGGAATATCACGCTACGCTACTGGTTTTTAGGCCTTTTTAAAACATATAGCACGTTGCTAAACAATAATAGACGCACTAAAATATTGCAAATAAGTTTTTGGACTTTAGATTTTATTATGAATATATACTGTAATTTGGTGATGTAAGAAGAGGTAGTTCGCTACACTACTGTTTGAAACATACGAAAAATTTTTTACAATAGAAAAGTAATACTCCCGCTGCGTGTGAAATGCGAGCAGTGACAATGGTGTATAATAATGCCCTGCTAAGCGAAAAGGCCTTATCTCCATTTCACATACTTTCGAGAAAATAAGCAAAACGCGTTTTGGCTTAGGCTGTACGTTCAAATTTGTTGCATTTCAGTAAAACTTTATTAAATATATTTTCACGCTCTACAATTTGTGTGGTAATACAGTTAAATATTTTTGCTTATGAATTGCCACTTAAGGTCTTTTTGCTTAGTTTCAGTTACAGTTTTGAGCATAAGATAAACACTCATGACGTCATTACCCCCTACCTATTGGCCAAACCACGTCAATTTCACTTTAGATAGATGCAGAATTGTACTACGAACATTCCCATACCAATATCTCGATTTTCGAAAAATGTGGAAATAAGGTCTTTTCGCTTAGGACGGCAGAATAAGGAACTGGAAATCTGCGGGAACTGCTGAGTTCCGTTATTGTGAAGCGATTCTGCATGATGCTTTCCCGAACATGGTCCAGAAGGTTGTCTGCGATGACGGTTGACCTCCCACTGCGCTCTTTATCATGCACATTTCAACGTTCTGCTGCAAATTGTCTACAACAGCAACTCACCATGTGCTTACTCATTGCGTTAGGTCCATACACCTGGCACAACTGACGATGGATTTCAATCGGCGCTATGCCCTGTCCATTCAAAAACTGTATAACTGCTCGCACTTCACACGCTTCGAGAGCTGGAATAGAAAACCACTTCCATCTTCTACGACGTTTCTGAGAGCACTAGGAAAGTTCCGCTGGCGCCATGCTAGAACCATAGTCTCTTAATCAATGCAGTCACTGCGCGCCACATACTGTTTCCTAGCTATGGGATTCGTGGGAGAGTTACTTTCTGGATAGACCTCATACACATATTTTTGTATGGGTGCTCTCATTTACAGTACCGTGCCAATGGGGGCGAGCAGGACGACGGCCCTGGGCGGCAAAGTAAGAGGAGCAAAGAATTCGGGAGGAAAACGAATATATATATATATATATATATATATATATATATATATATATATATATATATATATATATATATATATAATGGAAGGAAAAGTAATAAGTGCTCAAAATCAAGGAAAAGCAGGTTTTATTTTTGAAAAGTTTATTGCGACTCGCGCCAACCGTGGTGGTGCTTCGCGGCTGGTCTGTCGACTTCACTTATATATACGCGGGGAGCGCGCCGTCGTATACTCTCGCCCCGAGCGCTGATTTTCCACTGCAAGGCACTGCTCATGTACTCACCTGCTTTTTGAATTTCGAAATCAGGATCCAAATCTAAATCATCAATTTCACATTCCGAACGAGATCTAAATTGTACTCTTCTAAAATCTTTGATATTTCTTCTATATTCATTTTACTTGCTTCAAAGAAGATAACATCAGTAAGATTAAATAGTTTTCGAAACAAAATATTGCACTATATTATCGAATGTGCTGCAGTCAAACAGAAAATTGATCACAACAATCAACCAGCAAAAGTTCGTTTACTCTTTGCTGGATGTCAGATGAATAGTGTTTCATCAAGAACTGATTCTCAGTAAGTATTTAATAAGGCCGAAAACCGACTGAAACTCGTAATAAGTTACATAGGTGCTATTACGTAAAAAAGAGCTAGACTCGGGCTCAGGCCCGTAGCCAGCCCAAAAATGCAGGGGGGGGCGAACCAACCATATTATAATTCATCACCATATTATAGTTTATTTACCAGCCTACCGTGAAAATTTTAGGGAGGCAGTGAAAATTTAGGGGGGCCCGGCCCACCCTAGCCCCCCATGGATACGGCCCTGCTCGGGAACCGGCATTTTGGAAAGAACATACAAAACGAGACTGACTCGGACTTAGGATTGAAAGTGATAAAAATATATTTGTTTAGTGACTTTCATTATGGAAGCCTAACTTCGTGGCAAATATAGGTTATTACCAACGTGAGCTTTGATAAATATTATTGTTATGTATACAAATATAAAGTGTTAGTTACTTTTGTTTTTTGTTTAGTTTTGGAAAATCCGTGTATTTGTTCACCAGAACATTACCAGATATTTTGTTTTTAACTTTCTTTGTAAATAATAGATTAGATTATAGAATCACATATTGAGGCTAGTTAGATGTTATGTTATAGCTTGTTGTGGGAAAGTTTATTTTTTAGTTTATACAACCTTGGCTTTAGGTTATTTTTATTTTTGGATGCTCGGGGAGCCATAATATATATAAAAAATAAATAAAATATAAAATTGATTTTTAACGGTGTAATGGGTAAAGTATATTATAATAATTGAATGGGTAGTATAGTGGGATTATAGTTATAGAGTATTGCCTGTCACATGGAGACCATTATTTAAATGATTTATAACATTTTATTTAGATGTGACAAATAGTGAAATAAAAGAAATTGAATAAAAATAATTTTAAAAAAGCATAATGTAATTAATTAATATTTAGAGTAAAAAAACAATTATGTGTAAGTTTAATATATAGATATATTATTAAAAGAAAAAAGCATACAATAACTACAAAAATATGTAAACTGTTAATAGATAATTTTAATTTATTATATTATACTTTACAATAGTTACTTTTTAAAGTTTATATTTAGTGTTCTGACGACAGTTACTTAAAGATTTTATATTAAAGTTTTAAATGGAACAAAGTAAATTTAAAATGGTGGAAGCCAAATGAAAAATTGTTAAATGATTGTAAAAATGATTTTAAATAATTGATTTTTGGGTTTATAAAATTTGTTTTCGTATACTTATAAATGTCCTTGTTTGTTATAATTAGTTGGTACTATATTTTTAAATTTCAAAAAGTTTAAATTATAGTTTTTTTAATAAATATTATTGTTATGTATACAAATATTAAGTGTTAGTTATTTTTGTTTTTTTTTGTTTAGTTTTGGAAAATTCGTGTATTTGTTCACCAAAATATTACCAAATATTTTGTTTTTAACTTTTTTGTTAATAATAAATTAAATTACAGAAGTACATATTAAGGTTAACTAAATGTTATATTTTAGCTTGTTGTAAAAAAGTTTATTTTTTAATTTATACAACCTTGGCTTTAAGTTATTTTTATTTTAAAATGCTTTAACTATTCTCTCACCTTTCGTGTACCAAATATTTCTATTGAAAAATATTATTTTAATTGTTTATTTTGTTTTATGTTAATAAAAAACCTCATACATTATCATGTGCCAATTTATTATATAACAATACTGTGATTATTGATATTTTAGCATCCGTACCAGTATCATATCAAACCATTTTATTTTATATGATTTTATTAGCCCTTTGTATTTAAGTCAAATTCAATATAGTTTTTCACCTACTTGATACCCATCGATTTTATTTAAAATTTGCATCAACGTTTATACTAGATTAAATGTTAAATAATCGGAAATATTATTATTAGAATTTATGGATAATAAATCACTGTTCAAAATTTAGAATTACTTTAAATTATAAATAATTATATCACACCTTTACTTGGATGATTTTCTACTCTTCCACTAACGTATACGCCAGGCACAAGTGGACCTAAAAAATATGTACGATTAAGAAATTAGTTTTTCATTTACCTGTACACACCCATTTTATTTAAAATTTGCATGAACGTTTATACTAGATTACATCAATTGTTTCATAAATGTTCAATAATCTGAAATACTTATTGTTATTATAATTTATGGATGACAAGTCACTGTTCAGGACTTAGAATTACTTTAAATTATAAATAACTACTATCACATCTGTACTTGGATGATTTCCTATAGTTCCACTAACCTGTACGCCCTGCAGAAGTGGACCTGAAACAACATGTATGACTAAGAAATTTTGAAGCTGCACATGGAAAAGTAGATAAGATAAATTTATAGATCTTCTTTGTGTATTAGTTGTGTAGTTTTGTTTATGAAGTAAATAATTTCAATAGCACAGTTGAACCTGACCGATATCTATAAGTGTCAAAATTTAATAACGAAAGTTAAATATACCGGTACCAAAAATTCAGAAGTGGTTAGGAAAAATCGTAACTGAAATAATCCTGATTTTCACGCAAGATATTATTGACGCTCGTGTGCGTTTGACAAACAAATTACCAAGTCAAACTAAAGATGTAAAATTAAACATATAAAATTACACATCTACATAACTTTATTCAAAAGTTACTGAAAATAGTTCTCTCACAGTATTAAATACTACCTACAGTTGCCCATTTTGTAGAATTCAACATTTTATAACTGGAGAACGAACTGCAAACTACTAATCAGCTTATAATCACCTGAGAAATATTCTAACTATGAAACACAACTTTGTGGAGGGAAATAATTGAAGAAATATACTACAAGTAGGTCACATCAATAAGAGAAACAGTGAAAACTTTATAGATATAGTAATGTAATTTGAGAATCGTGAATGATTAGGAATGCCTTGTAAGGAATGGAAACAACTTTGAAAAGTATTCCATAAGTTCCCATAATTTCACTAATAATGACAACAGATTTATTTAATTAACATGTTTGTACTCTCCTGATCTCAAAGAAGTATACACATAATTTTCCAGCAGTTTTGGACATATACCTTCTTTGATTACGGTGACATACTAATTTCGTTATTTAAACTGGGATTACCTTAAGATATAAAACGATATTGCCTTGTGTTTTTCATAACAAAAGGACTACAATGTGTTCAGACATAAAATTATTTTGAACTATTTTGTTTTAAATATTAATCTGGAGTGATAGATGTTAACCACCATCTGATTGATTGATAGGTGTATTCTGCAATCCATATTTTGATAACATCTTTAAGTAATATTTTGATACACAATGAGAATGAAAACAAAGAGAGGAAAAGTGGACAGCCAAGACCTTAAGAAAACAGGTGGAACAGAAAATTCTCCTTTTGTGAATCAAAAAAGTTTTGAGTACCATATTAATGAGGTTGATTTAGTCGACAGGTATAGTGGGAATGGATTTGATCCTTTAAAAAATGAAAACCAACGATAGTTCGAGAGTTAAATATATTTGGTTGTTTACCATATTCATGACGTAAGCCCTATTGAAACATTTCGGTCAGAAACAAAAATAATTTCTCAAAAATTGCTGCTAGGTCGATATGCCATACTGCTTGAAATCAACTACCTGATGTCATTACGTTGCTGGGGATAATGCTTGTTCAGTATTTTTACTTTTACTGTAGTCCAATAATATGAATTATCTTTCGAAGGAAAGCTACAATCAACGTTTTTGTTTTCATTATCTTGTTTTAATACTGAAAGGACAAGGAGATATATTTGCCGCAAGTTTGTGAAGAGATTATAGTTTTTTCTACTAGGGAAAACATGCGCAAGAATTAAAGCAAACCTTTCTTTTCCAAATGAACCATCCAATATTTCTATCTTTTAATGTAGCAAAATCAAACTTAAATCAAACTTAAACTCCGTCTTCGTGAAATCATATCTATCACTTCTATAGAATTTATGCTTTCCAATTTTGCTTTCCAATAAGTTACATGATACAGTTAAATTTGTCAAACTTCAGTAATGAAAATAATCTGAATCTACCAAAAGGTACACTTTGTCAGTCAAATTTGATATTTAGAAATGTACTAATATGTGAAACTTATCTCGCTCACCTTTGTGTAAAAATAGATCTGGTCGTGTAATTGGTGGAAACTCGGCATCAATATTTATACCTGAAACATAGTGTAGAAAGTTAGACATTTATTCATTAATCGCTCTGGCGTTGTAATTTGGTGATACATGTCTGTTCCTTGCAGCTACAGTGTATTTTGTATATTTCATCTTTCACCGTCGCTTTATATGATTATCTCATATTTTTCACTTCCAATTGTCTTATTTCCAAGCTCTAAATTTATTTAGGTTTTCCTCACACCAACTCGGCTGCTGAACATATTATTTTTCTACATTTGCACAGTAGGCCACTCCGATCCAAGTCGCATGCGTATTTAATTCCTCTCACATTTGTTTAAGCAGTTGGGCGCCGTCCACCATGTGGGCATAAGGCATAAGGCCGTACAGCAGAAAGAAATGAAATCAAGCAAATGGTAGGTGAGTAATGGTAATGTAAAATTTACTTTTGTAGGCTACTTTATACCGCTATTTACGAAAATTAACATTACGAAGAAAGGATATTAATTCCTGCTAACACGATTTATGTAGCAAGATGTTACGTAGTTACAATTAAAATTTCAAGTGTATGGAACATGTAAAGTCTAACAGCTCCCTATGTTTTGTGCTAGGGATAATACAACGAGCATCCAGTTTACTAATAAGTCGTGTAGTGGATGATAGAGAAGGAAACAAGATACAGGTATACGTGAATTAATCCATTTTGACTTCAAAGGACACAATATTAACAGACAGCTACGATTGAACAGTACCATTCGTTACCCAATAACGGAGGTAATTGAAATTTGAATATTAAATTATGTGGGATACAATATTCCTAGAAATAAAATTAGGTCTGTTTAGGAAAAATAATACAAAATAACTAATAATCTATTACTTAGCTTAAGGAAGTTGAAATAAGTACCAACCATGTAAGAGGGTAAAGTAATATGCTAGAAAAAGTTACGTAAAAGGAAATATTGACTGAAAAGGAAACAAAATCAGTTTCTATTGTCTTTAAGATAATAACCAGTTTTTTCTGAATCTTCAATTTTATGTAACACTCTTAACATTTTCAAGTGGTAACGTATGAGAAACCACGGAATTGTGATAAAGAATCTGAACATTATTGTTTTTGGCACGTTCAATGTTTTTTTTTTTTTTGGCACGTTCAATGTGACATGCAACATGTCGAGGAGTCAAGTGTTGTGCCTTGGTGTGCTCAAATGGTGCCACTCAAAACTGTATAAAACCTAAAGAAGTTGAGTTGCTGATCACTTGGAAACATATTATAACTTAATAAAGCAAAATAGATAAGTGATTGATATAGAGAAAGCACAATACTTTGGAGTTCTCGCCATCCAAATATGAAGACCTTTGAACTTCACGTTTACGTCTCCCATCGATTTTCATATAGTACACGAGGTTTGTCCTATAAACAGTAAAGTAGGCTACAAGACAGTGTTCATACCTTAGATCTATCTAAATAATACAATAGTGGATAGTACAAGTTTAAGCCATTTACCGAGAAAGTATGCAATTACTCATAGGTCACGTAATGTTCCACAGTCAATCGGAAAGTAGTTAGGGTAAATGATGCCACTACTACTTACAGAAACAATTATAAAGCCAAACTGTATTTGATCTTCAACAATTAATAGATGTTGTGTATAATAAAGTAGTATAGTATTATTATGTTTCTATTGAATATCAAATAAAAATGAAAAATGAGGTAAGTTTACTAAAGTATTAGTTTTCTCTGAGAACCATAATGGATTTTGGATGTCCATATTGGTTCATAAATTACGGATTCAAATTTTGGTAATCGTTTATAATATTAATAATCGTTTTTGGTATTTGTACTTAAAAAACAAATTTCGTTTACTCTCATAGTCGCATGAAGAAAAACAATTGTCAATAAATAAGTTACATGATACAGTTAAATTTGTCAAACTTCAGTAATGAAAATATTTTTAATCTACCAAAAGGTACACTTTGTCAGTCAAATTTGATATTTAAAAATGTACTAATATGTGAAACTTATCTCACTCACCTTTGTGTAAAAATAGATCTGGTCGTGTAATTGGTGGAAACTTGGCATCAATATTTATACCTGAAACATAGTGTAGAAAGTTAGACATTTATTCATTAATCGCTCTGGCATTGTAATTTGGTGATACTTGTCTTTTCTTAGCAGCTACAGTGTGTTTTGTATATTGTATCTTTCACCGTCGCTTTATATGATTATCTCATGTTTTTCAGTTTCAATTGTCTTATCTCCTATTTATCTCCTATTATTTTCCTCACACCAACTCGGGTGCTGAACATATTATTTTTCTACATTTGCACAGTAGGCCAATCAGGTCCGAGTCACATGCGTATTTAATTCCTCGTTTACTTTTGTTTAAGTAGTTTCACACCGTCCACCACGTGAGCATAAGGCCTGATATGATCGGTGTTTACTGCCTTAGTCGTGTTTAGTAATGGGCAGTGGTAATATTTCCAGTGGGAAGGAAAATAAAGAAAATGAATATTCCGGGTTTTTCCCTAGCATATGAATTCCCGGGGGAATTTATTTCAATTTCTTTACTTTGTTTTTCAAATTATACAACTAATTATTTTATTTTGATTTATTATCATTTACTTTTAGGTTTTAAATAATTTGGAGGTTAAAATATTAAAATTTGTTGACTGTACTTTATATAACTATTTAATAATATGATCTTGTAAGTTCAATTTACATTTGCACTAGAAAGTAGCAAAGTACTAATTTACAAATGACGAAAAGAAACCAATTTGTAAAGTAATGTAGAAATGTAATGTAAGGTAATGCAGTTAGCATTTTAAGTTCCTTCCCTTCTTCTAAAATAGAAGAAATTTTTTATTTGAAATGAACCAGAATTTATGAACACTTTGGACTGAAAATTTTGTAAACTATTTAAGTTTTGTTAACTCCAAGATATTTGTCATGCTACTTCCAAAAATGATTAAGATTGACTTACTCGCTCTTCTCAATTATGAAGTTACTTGTTCTATATAAAAGTTGTTCATTAAACAATGTTAGGAACGCTGGTTTTAAAAATGTTGTTGTAAAAAGAATGTAGAAATTCTGCAAAAACAGAGATGAAGTACTATCAATACACCCCGAAACAATGTTAGTAATAGACGTCGATCTGTCTCCTGTCACTGACTCGAATTCCTGAATAGGTACTCGGACTTCTCTTACATGTGAATTGACGCATGAAATTTCTAGAAATGGGCAGGAAGAAAGGTCGTGTGTGGCAGTTACGTGCAAAATTCTAAATAAGCTTGCAAATATTGTGGATATAAATATGTATGAGCAAATATTGATAAAATGGTGAAACATACGTTTTCAGGCAGTTATTCAACCTATTTGTTTATAACATTTAAAAATTTAATATGTTCATAATATCACTAGTAGGATTAAGTTTAGAAAATCCACTTATATATAAATTTAAACTATTTTGCAGTGTAAAAGTGTGTGAACTTTCCATACCAAATGTTTTTCCAATATATTTACTCGCGTAAAACATATTGTAAGTAAATATACATTTATCCGTATTCGGTAAATATAATAAAATATTAACAAAATAAGATAATATCGTATATATTTTAAACCCCAAAGCAGAACATACATTTTAAACAATCGTATGGACGGAACAGTAATAAATATGCTGTGATAAAAAAAAAACGAGTTTCATTTTGAAATCACAATATAGTAATAGAATTAAATTTTCTCTGTGTTTGTACGTAAATTCCAGGAATATTCTCAAAAAATATTTTCCTGGCAATTTGCCCATCACAGTCGTGTTACTGAACTGTAAGTAGAAGCTAATATGCTGTATGTACAGTTTAAGTACTTACATGCTCATATATGTGTCTAACAAGGAGACTTACGGAAGTGTCAATCACCGACCTGAATGAAATTTTGCATACTTGTAGAACATTGAAAAATAATCGACACGTATTTCTTTTATTTTCGCAATGGTGCGGGTTTAAGGGTAGAACCTATCCTTTGAACGGTAGGGGTGGTCTCCAAGCATAGACGGAAAACAATCATTTAATGTTGAAGAAAACTTACTGCCTGATTTTTTATTCAGAACAGCTGAAGGAGAAACTGACAACCAAATCACAAAATTGAAACTGGCGGATCCAATATGGTGATTACAATTACAAAACGTTTTCTCGTTTGAAATGCTCTGCACTTAGCCAAGAACAATCATAGTTGGCAGGGGTTACTGCGAGAAGGTTGCTGACCCGTTAGAAACCCCTTTCTGTAAGTATTTTAACGGGATACTTGATTAAAGTGCGTCTCTGCACCTCTCACTATTAGGAGTGCTTATTGAAAGTAAGTCCCCTTGCCTTTCACTATAGTCCAAAACAACCTCTTTAACTCTGAAGAGGTCCTTGTGAAAGCATCAAATTAGGGTAAATTAACAAGTCTTGTGAGATCATGGTTTCAAGAGGTTTCTCTCATAGCGTCTAATACAAAGTCCATTTTGATACTCAATTCGTGGAATGATTACAATTCATCAACTTTTGAATCTACTTTAAGGACAAAAGAGTACCTCAAAACAGAAACCCTGGAACATCTGGAAGGATTCAGCTTCTTGATTTGTTCTTTTTTAAGCCGTGGAAAAACTTCTTGAGACATTTTTCTGGCATTGTCCTTCTCTACAACTATAATATAAATTTACATCTCATAATAATATAATAAAGATTCAATCACAGATTTATAATCAGTTTTCTTCTTCCAAATTTGAAAATCTTATTAGGTGTGCTTTTTACAAAGGAAGTTACTTGGATGAAAAAATACCTGCGTTTGAAAATCACGTAACATTTTGTTTCAAAGATTGTGCAGCATTTTGTGATGTGTGCACACTTATTTCCGTAATAAGTGTGCGTGGTGTAAACGATGTCTATACTTCACATACGTTTTTGCGGAATATCATTACTGTAAAACGTTTTTTCAATAAATTCATAATAATAACAATTGAAGATATATGAAGTTCTGACGTAATGAGAGACGATGGAACTCACTTTAAATAAACATACCGATTACTGAGAAGCGAAAGGACTTTCTTTCAGTAAACACCCCGAATAGTGAGAGAGAAGGAGCTCACTATAAATAAGCACCCCTAGTAGTAAGAGGTGCAGAAACGCACTTTAATCAAGCATGCCGTTAAAGTGTGTACAGAAAGGGGTTTCAAATCGGCCAGCAACTTTCTCACAGTAATCCCTGAAAACTATGATTGTTCTTGCCTAACTACATACCATTTCAAACCAGATAGTCCAGTGAACGTATGTAAAAAAGACAGTTTACCTTGAACAAATTGCAATACAAATGAAACATGCGCCAAACTGATACTGAGCACATTCTAAGTAAACCTGTCCTAAGTAAGAAAGTCCTCAAGAATATTCAGTCTGGAAGGTCGTTAAATCCAATATGGCCCCCATCGGTGGTCATTTACGACAGACATAATAACGAACGGAATAATTATGTGACTTTGTAACAAAATTACTAGGCTCAACATCCCTGGTAAAAGTGTTCACTATTATGTGTCCTTTCGAATGAGGCATTGAACATACCTCTAATATACAGGGTGTTTCAAAAGTCCCCTGATATCGTGCTGTACACTCTTTATGCGCCTAATTTTAAATGAAAATGCAACGTTGCCATTTACCGGAAGGTGGATAAAGTTTGTAAGAGTATGATGAATGGGGGCATGTTTGAGATGGAGACTGGCCATCGACACTTTTGCGTAAAATACAGTAACCTCATTCACTTATATTGTGGGTCCCGGTAAATGTCAACGTGGCATTTTCATTTAAAATTGGGCGTATAAAGAGTGTATAGCCCAAACGGCTCGTCCAATTAAAAAAATCTCTTTAGATTGAAAACATATTTGGAGAAGACTTTCCCTCTTACAGTTCGTTGTAATTCTGGTAACAACAGTGTTACCCTATGTCAAGGGACATTTGAAACACCCTGTACTTTATCCATTATCTACACATAGTAGGCCCTTTATGCTTCTTGAAAGTGTAAATGTAACTCTGTTTATGGTTATTGTTTTCAAATAGCTGAATGGTTGAATACTGAGCTGTAACTGAAGATTTTAATTTTATTTATCTCAGAAGGAATGACAAGGAATTCAGAAAGCGAGTGAATTATGTGCAGCTGCACTGACAGCCATACCTGGAAAAAAGTACATCAAAAATGCCGAAGGAAGTATGTGAGTTTCAGTGAAATCAAGAACGATACGCAACCTAGAATACTGTCCGATGAAGAGACATCTGCTAGTATTCTGCGTTCAAATTCGCCAGCATTTTGCTCTTAGTTTGTTTTGTGGTGAGTGGAAGTATCACTGTCCAATTCCACTAAAAGCTAATACTTTTCAAGAAACAATAGAAAGCATTGATTATTGGGTCATGACTGTAAAACGTTCTATTGAATATGCGAAAGATTTGTTTGCGAAAGACATGGTGTACCACACTATTTGCAGTGTAAATTTTAGAACAGGAAAGATGTTTCCAGGAAAGACGAGGAAGCGAATGTCATCAGGTGAATACGAATCGAAGAAAAAAGGCAGGCCCAAGCAGACTGAAAGAGAGGATGGTTGTAAATTATGGCAAACAGAACACTAGTACCCTGGAATATTAACATTAATTTAAAGCGTTGCTAGCACAGTGTGCTGAATTTAATGTGTTCCATAAGGCATTGTTTGTTCAAAGATAGCAGTTCTACTGATAGTTTCTCTCTTATCAGTATACTAACAAGAATTCTATGACCAAAGTCTGTTTCTGTCGTAGTTGGTGAATTCATATAAGTTAAAAGTCGTCACTAAGCTCATCCTAACTTTTGTTTCGAATTTTACTGAATAACTCAAAGAAACGGAGAATGTAAAATAAATCAAAAGTGAGCCAGATAACACCTAAAAGTCGCTGTTTTATGAGCTAATAATAATTTCCAAGGCTTTTTGTGTAGTGTATAAATTTGAGAGCATAGGAATCATGACGTCATGAACTGTGTACAAAACTTTCTTGCCTGTAGGAAAACACTTGGAAACAGTTACTAATCTATGTAATAGCATATAGCAAATAGCACCTGGCTCTATACCTATTTCTTTTTATACTTTTCATTCTCTAAGTAAGTCACTAACGTACAGGAACCAGGGGTGATCTAATTGAAGATTTCAAAGGTTGCCTTCTCTTTTATGCCCAAGCACTTTCCGTTCATCGCGTACAAGTTTATGTACCGTCCCCCATAAAGCCTTGTAGAACGCTGTTTCAACTATTAGGACATTAATATCCGTAGTAACTAGAAAGCTCTACTTTCCCCTGATTCGTATTTATTTACTTCCCTTACACATACGCATAGATACTTAACATCACATCAGATTCAGAGAAGAGGCTCATCGGAAGAAATTATGGCTTTTAATTTACAAGACTGAATTATCCCGCACACACAGTCATATACAAGATTCCCATTTTTGTATATGTACAGGGTGGAGCAAATAAAACTGGTCCGGACAAGTAAATAGGATTGGACGTGAATGTATGCATGGAACCACACCACGTGATGCTCACACTACGGGTTTAAATCTTAGTGCGGGCTGTGTTAGTATGAGTTGAGCAGTGCACAAGTGAATATGTACTCACAGTGCATGCAGCAGAGGGTGTTCGTTGTGGAAAGTTACCTAGCTGGCCACCCCTGCCACCTGATCTGTCCGTGCGCGATTACTTTTTGTATGGAAACCTCAAATCTAAGGTGTATCGCAACGACCCTCATAGTCTTCAAGATATGCAGAAGAACATTTCTGATGAGATTGCAGCAATTCCAGCAGCCCAGCTTCGATATGCCTTCTGTAACGTGCTAAGTAGGGCCCAAAAGTGCCAAGAAATGGATGATAGCCATTTTCAACATCTGCTATAAGCAGGTTAGCGAACTATTTCCTTTCCTTTGTTGTGTTTCTTTGTACCCTGGAAGTCTGTTCTCCATGCCACTTTTATTTGCCCCACCCTGTATATATAGGTAACAATGAAATGTGGAAACAATTCTAGTAGGTCTGGATTATTGTTGGTTCATAGATGATTAACGTGTTAATTCTTATTTCGAACATTTTCATACTGTGTTTGTGGCAAACGTTTGATGGCATCAAAGATTGGTGTTGGCAAAGAAGATTGAGTTAAATATAATTGGGTGGAAAGTGCACAAAGTTTTATATGCGGATTGGTTGCCTAGAAATTGTGTTTGTGACGGTGAAGAAAGATGAAGATGATGCTTAGGAATTAAATGGTGCTTAAGAATTTTGACAGTTGTATAGTCGAAGAGCAAACATTTAGAAGAATTCTTTGATTTTTCAAGGAAGAAGTATTAATTATGTAGAGTAGAAATAAACAGAGATGTTCAGAAGTGACAAGGGCATTTGGTGATTACATTATAGCTTCAGTCTTAACACGTATTGAACGAAGTTGACATTTCTTGGTCATAATTTAGATTAGGATATCCATTTTTACACATACAGCATTCTAGTTATATCAACACCAAAAACAGAAATAAACATTTGTATTGATAGAATTTTTAGGAAGATAACATATCCCTTGTTTTTCCTCTCTGTGGATTTACACCTGCTAATTATCATCGAAGAATGAATTACATGTTGGATTAAGTATTATATGGCATAATTTTGCATTAACATTCATGCTTTAGTTATGTATAATATACATACAGATAAGAAAGTGAACGAGAGCTGTAATTAAAAAAAACATCTTTTTTCAAATACTTATCTCAAAATTTATACCAGTTAGATACTAATTTTGACTTCCTGTACTTTACGGAAATTCACATTCCTGTATATATTTGAACTGAAGATGTAAAAGAATATTCTGTTTGTCCAATTCGTACGAAATTGAATACGTTGTTCAAATATTTGAATAGTTAATTCTGTTTGATGTTTAATCTTAATAACCGTTCTATTTCTTCTGTATAAGTGCGTGATAGTACAGTATATTTAATACATTCTTCTTTATAAAGGCAACCAAGAAAGTTATATCGCTTTTTGTGGAGGTCTGTATTCAATTGGCCCTCACATCGTAAGTTCAATGCGGATGGAGATAAGGCGAAGGCCAGTTGTTGGTGTGGGTTTATTCAACATACTGCCTGGATGTGGTAGTTTAGTTACACCCTTAACTTGCGTGAAGATAGAGTGAACAGGGGACCTCGACAGAGCGTCATAAGGGAGTGTACGCTGTATGAGTTCAAATTTTGGTCAAACGCCACTACAATGGGGCGGAAGATATGTCAGGCCTTTGGTGAGGGCGTCGTGACTACGTGGACAGTGCAGTGGTGGTTTAACAAGATTAAGGACGGTGACGAACACTCCAGAACGCACCACATGCTGGAAGACCAACACATGTACTCCCATGCGCAAAAAATATTGCGCGTATACTGTAACTCACAATTTTTCGCAATTATTCAATTTTCCATATGTTTATTGGTAAAATTCAGTTATTAGTACGTGGAGATAATAGAAAGGAATCCATCTAAGGAGATATTTCCAAAAAATATAATAAAATAATAAAAATATAAGCAAAAAACAAAATTATGTTCGGTTTTGTGTATACTGGCAATAATGTTTTCGAGGGAATTTTTGGAGTAGCACAGCACGATTGCAGAGGGAATAACAAGATTAGTAGGAGAACAGATGAATCAAGGAACTGGAAATTGGAGCAAAATATTGCATTTATTGGCTTAAATCTAGGGTGTAAATTGTCTGCCAAATATAAATTAGCTTCTGTAAGCAAGATGTTATACTGAAATATATGAACAAAGAGAAAAACTGTTGTCTTAAGTTTGGAAGTGACATGCTCTATAGCCATGAGCATTTATTTCTTAAGAAAAAGATAGGCAACAAAAGAAAATCTGTGTGGGCAAGTGGGTACAATGACGGACTAGTAATTCTTATACTGTTTTGACACCAGATCGAATCCCATCCGGTCCTGTTCATTTTTTTCTTTACAAAACATTGTAGAAAGTGTATAATTTTTATGATAATAAGAAACGAAATAATATAATAATGAAATAACTTTTTGTTTTCCTGATGACGTATTTATTCAGAATTAGCTTACTATTTATTACTAATAGCGATTGTTTTTAGTTTATGGTATGGTATGCTTAACCGTTCCCTCTCCGTTTTTACACAGCTTCAACTCACTGCGAGTGTCTGTGAGTCAGGAACAGGAAAAAACAAAACAAGAGCAACCTGCAGCTTTACACACAGCGTGAGGAACACAGTCACAGCGATAGCTCGTTGTCATGAAGAAAAAAACTGTTCTAGTGTTTCTGTGTGTGTGTTTCTTTTTAAAGTATTGACTCTCTCTCTCTCTCCTTTTGTTTCATATCCACAAGTGCAACAAATGCAAGTCTGTGTGAAAAAAAAATCAAGAGTGCTTTCTTTAAACAAAACTAAATTTTACAGCTCTCTTTGTGAGGAACGCGAATGCTTCCAAAAGATGCCATGAATATTAACTATAATCGTACCGAATTATACAGTAGCGTGAAAAACTAATAATAAAATGATGTAACATGCATAAGCTTTTTTTCTAGAGTAACCACACATTAAACATAACAAATTAAATTTTTGGGATTACAAATTATCACATTACGTGTCGGTATAGGCCTATTCGTTTTCACATTCGAGCGACGAAAGAAGAAAGTGTGGTGATAGTTATAAAAACCGAATACCAGATTTCAATAAATTCAAGTTACATGGCTCCTACATATCGATAAAAATGATTTTTCGATGTCTGTCCATCTATTTGTCTCTCGGTTCGTCACGCTTTTACACGCACTCAAATAGAGGCCATACTGTTCAACGTATCTGCACCGAATTCTAGACATAACGTTTTAATAACATAATATCTTTCGAATTTTATGTCCTTCGACACCTAAAAGCAAGGGTAATTTACCGAAGGATTAAAATTTAAAATAATTCAATTTTCTCAAATAAAAAAAAGCTGTGACGATTTTATTTAGTTTTGATAAATATATATTTTATTAACAAATCTCCACCACATATGAATAATTTTTCTGAAAAAATATATATGGTGTAATTTACTGTATGGTATGCGTTCTTTTTGCACAATTTTCTCAACCACATTTCATAAATAAACGTATCATTAATTACCTAACAATATGTCAACTTGTTGGAAGGAGTAGCTTAATCTTAGGGTGAGCTTTCCCCCGATGGTTTTCCCATTAACGCCTCAGGCAATTTTGTTCATATTTCGTAAAGAAATATTTCATAAATAAACTAATATAGAGCATAAATAGTTTATTCCGATAACATACAGAAGTGGTTTTCTCAAGGGTTGATTTTTTTTGGACAATTGTCTCAGTAATAACTGAGACAAATTTGTTCTAATTTCAGTAAAAATATTTTCTGTAATAATCTTACAATATGGTATAACTCGCTTGTTCCGAAAAGAAAAATCCAAAAGAGATAGTTTACTTTGACAGTGAAATTTTTCTCGACGATTTGCTTAAAAATTACTCGATATACTGTCAAAATTACAGATAGAAGAGTTTACCTTTGGGGGTAAGCTTTTCCCGATGACCTTCCTAAAAACAACTCAGGAGATGTTTGTTGTTCATATTTTATAAATACGTATTACATAAATAACTTAGCTATATGGTATAATTCCCTCATCCGGAAAATCTAGAAATGGTATATTACTTTTGAGAGTAAGTTTTACCCTGCGATTTTCTCAAGAACGACTCAGGCGATTGTGTTCGTATTTCATAAATAAATGTTTTATGAAAACACTAACAATATAGCATAGCTCGTTTATACTGAAAAGATCCACAAGGGATAATTTATTCTTGGGGGTGACTTTTTGCATAATTTTCTCAGAAATTACTCAGACGCTTTTGCATATAGTTCACATACAATTATATCGTTTATAATTCTAATATATGGATCAAGTTATTTCTAACGGAAATATGACCAATGGGTACTTTACTTTTGGGCCTGAAGTTTCTTCTAGCAAAGTTTTCCAAAACATTATTTTATTCGCAATTTCCCAAATAAATGTTTCAATAACAGTTGCAGCCTAACATAAGTCAGTGTAAAATATTCGAGCGAGAAAGTACAGTGCGTTTACTCCGTACCCTTTCTTAAATATATTTTTAAATGTTACACCTAATCACAATTTTCCGAACAAAATCGAAACTTCTTTTTAAATGTACCTTGTTGTGGTCAAATGGTTCAAGTGCATTGGTTCTGGATTAGATTTCCAGTGAGAGCTAGTGTATCTTCATCCAAGAGATGTGACACGTCGGTGCAAAGAAGAAAGTGTTTAAATAAGCCTAACTAAGCTAATCAACAAAAGAAATAATACAATGTTACGAAATTATCGTAGAAACGTTGTTAATATTAGGTAGGTTCGACTGGAATGTCCAAAGAATTGTCAATTCCAAAGGTCTTTTTTTTTCGTCCGGCGGGAGCTCATGTGGTTCGGATTTCACGTTAATCAGTAGGTCCACGTCTCATATAGCCTCGCTGCTGAAAGGGACGATAAACTCAAAATCACATCACACATCTTTGTTTTCGCCTTTGTTCTAGCTCATAAATGTCTCTGTTCATAAGCTCCTTAGTGGTTAGCGTACGCGCCTTTGGTGTGGAAGACCCGGCTTCGATTCCCGGCGAGAGCTCACGTGGTTCGGAGTCCACGTTAATCAGTAGGCAGACGTCTCATATAGCTTCGTTGCTGAACGAGACGTTAAACTCAAACTCAATGTCTTTATTCGTAAATGTCTTTGTGTATGGTTTTTCATATACGTGGCATGGACATTAAATTTTGATTTCTACGCCATATGTATCTAATTACATACACACCTATAGAACGAACACAACAAACTTGGAATATCTACATTGTTTGCGTATGGAAAATAATCACGCTCTACTGTACAGGACAGCCGTGTGTATGGAATTCCATACACATGGCAATCAACGTATTAAGAAATGTATAATAATAAGAATTATTATTATTATTATTATTATTAATAATAATAATAATAATAATAATAATAATAATAATAATAATAATAATAATAATAAACAGAAAACGATACGATCACTTACATAATTTATAAATATAAGTTAACATTTAATAAGCATATAACTGCAATTAATCCAGGCTCTGTCCATAAGAGCTGTAGAAAAGTCGGGGACGACAGCAGATCTCTTCAGAACCTGTTAGAGGGTGATCAATTAATGAAAAAAATCGAAGGTAACACTTCCGCAACCGGGGCCTTCATTGTGAAATTCAATATTCAAAATGGCGCCTGCGCGCAAGTAACAAATTATATTTCAACTGAAATATCTTCACACAGAAACAAGTTAGGAACTTCGCTTTTGTACCAAATTAAAGATAATTGACAGTAGAAGTAAGAAAATTGGATATTTTGTTTACATGTTGCCGCCATATTTAAAAATAACGGTTATTTTGGTCAAAAAATAGTTTTTCTCGTTTCTCTTTTTTCATTTCATGACAAATAACTATGAAGATATTAAAACTATGAAAACGCAGTCCAAACTAATTAAAGGAGCATAATCTTAGCTTTCTATCGTTACTAATATCTTTAGTAGATCTTAAAAAATGACGGAGCTATTTAAATTTAAGTGGCGCAGGGTGTAGCGTTTTTTGGACTGTTTAATAAATTACCGGAAAAACGCTCACTGCGCGCAAAACTTTCAAAGCTATTACTTTTCAACAAATTAAAATAGTCCATTCATTTTATCGATAAATTAAAGGTAATAGGTTGCTGTGTGGTAGGAAATGAAATAATAATGTTATTGCATTTGTCAAATATTATTATTAACATTTTCATTTATATAATATGTAGCTGTGTAATTATTATATTGTTTTATTTTGCAGACTTTGATGTCATGAGAATTTACTTTAATTTGATGGTAATATCATGTGTGCTTGTAAGAGCTAGTACTGTTTAACTAAGGTTTTCTACAGTTTCAAAATTTTTACGAATATATGACTTTAACTGTGCTTTGGAGAATATTTACATATTTATTTTCAGAGCATAATGTAAAATTACTGACACCCACCATGAAACACTCATGTAATTTTTGGAACAATTGAAGAGACGGTGAGATATAGCAGGAGTTGCACCATTTTCAAGCAGTAATTCACTCAGATACATTTCAAAGACGATAAGCTTTGCTTTTGTGCAAAAGTAGTCTTTTAAGACATCTTGATTTTCAATTTTGTTTTCCAAGAAAGCCCAAAATCTCTCCATTTGTACCGGTAGGAATGTGTACATGACAGATTACTTAGTAGTATACGTGAGGCGGTTACCCTTTGCTGTCTTTCCACGTTTTTGACCGAGGTGATTAGATAGTCACATAAAATCCCTTCGGGTGCGTGTTTAAACATTGCTGAAGCTACTGAAGAATACATCAAACAGATCAGCAAATCAGCTAAACCTTTCACTCGAGTTTTACGGAGTTGGCTCATAACATCAGCAATAATTGCTGTATTCATTGATGAATGTCCTTCGAAAACTTCGAAAACGAAAACTCAGATGGACCCAACAACTTTTGCAAAGTAGACAAAGTAGACTGCTTTATTTGCTTGACGAAACAGTGGAGGTTTTCGTCTGTGAATGATCTTCGACAACGGAGTTGTTTTGTACAAAAATCTCTCGTAGCCATATAAGCTTCATGGCTACGTGTCAGGTAATTCAGGATTTCTTCTGCATTAGAATCTGGTACAACTTCATGCGACATGAAATGGTACAACTTCACAGGACTGTGAACTTTGTACGGGATTTCCCTGCGCTCCATAAAATTCTACCATTCTGTTAACAGAATTACGAACTTCATCCAGTACATTACCAAGGAACCCATAGTCTGTTTGTGATATACCAAGAATCTGACTGAAGATTTTGCATGTCGAAAGAACTTCGTGGTACGATAGTTCCCACTCCGTAATATAATTCTTTCTGCGCGTCTGACCCATAATTCCTTCCGATGATTTCTTTGATCTATTTATAATCTGTTCAAGTATCATATCAGCACCAACTGTGCTAAATACATTGTTCGTTCTTCTGACTACGAAGTGACCATTCATGAACTGAGCATTTATTTCCGGGTGTTGTGTCTCCAAATTTCTAATTTGTTCAAGATAGAGGGACGTGCACCACAGGAAATTGATTGGATTGAATGCCATGAATACCGGAAGCAACTGCTGTACAATATACAGATGCAGCGGTCAGTATCCTTCTTGGTCAGCTCTTATAAGACTTTTCAACAGAAATAAAAGATGTAAAAACTGTTCAAGGCAGCGGCCCTGTCCTGAGATTGAGCTGAGTTTCTCTGAAAAGTTCTGCAAAGCTTCGATATTTCATCTGAATTAATGACCAACTCCATGAACTGATAAGAGCACGTTAAGCTTTCTTTCTTTCATAATAGTCATAGTGTCAACGAACTGCTGGATGACAGACGTATAATATTAACCTTCTCCTTCCAGGAAAGCCTTCCCTTTAGCATAAACATATCTGGAATCATAAACATACCTCTCACTGCCCTAACGTAGATAGTTCCTTTTAGAATACTCTCGGTTACTTTGGACCCAAAAATGTTCTATGAAAAGAGACTCCAAACCACTACCAGAAATATACTTTCCTGTGCAAACAACAAGGTCATGTGGAATGATCCTAGCATGAGGACAATGTTTGAAAATTCATTGCTCCTAAGTTGCATTTCGGCAGCAATGTGGTACACCCCTTCGTAACATACTACAGGCATTGAATATTGGTTTAAGTGTATAATTAGGCTCTGGAAGTTTTTTCATTGCTGTGTATATACTATTATATTCCGTTACTGGACACGGCAGTACTGGAAGAAAGCCAACTTGTTTCTAGAAAACATCTGAATCCGTTATTATCGCATTCACAGTACCCCGCGTTAGATTGGATTCTTTAGTTTCTAGCTCGTATGCAGCATGCATTATGTCTTGAGTAAACTCTTTCTGACGCAGATTGTCGATGTCCAAATCATACAGTCAGGGAGAAATTGTCAGCGTGTTTTGAATCGATATAGGTTGTACCCTCCTTTCTTATTTCTTCAATTGCTGAAATGGAAGCAAGGATCAAAGATCTTGGACTGGAGGTCTTGCTAATACCGACTTCGACAATTTCGGTTTTGATGGGAATTTTGTTGGCACTTCCCGGAAAAGCACCATGACTGTATCGTGACTATCACGGATTCACGACAGAGTAGCATCTTCACGGTCGAAATTGTCCATGGCTCCTACCGTGAAACTATCACCCTGAGAGTGGTTTGAAAAAGACAAGGTGGAGAAATACGTCTTTAGTGTATATTATGCAAGGTTGCTTCGTGCTTGCATGATATCTTTATAGCCAAATGACACACCTAACTTATTCATAGCTGAGATCAATTGTCTGATTTTGTATTTCTCATGAATTGAATGTGCCACCATCAAATGCATGAGGGTTGCTTTCCTACTACGATATATGTTATAGAATAAAGTGGGGAAGATTGACTTCAGTAGATTCTGAACATTTAGATTTTGTTGGTCGGAAAATTCTTCAAGATCATTTTCACTGTCTTCGTCAGTGATATGTATATCTTCGCTTGCGTCCCAGATATGATGTTCAGCTTAACCATTTGTAGTACTTCTGCTAGGAAATCCAAAAGAGGTTGAGGAACTCTAGTTGTTGGCCAGGACTTATGAAGTTGCTGACTGTCCCCAAATTCTCCTTCAATACCGAAATTTGTGTGAAGGAGAGCCGTTCGTACTTCTTTAGCTCCACTCGTAAGTATGGTAATCGATCTCCGTTTGTCAGCTACTTCTTCGGCACTAAATAATGACTTGAAACCTAGAATCGGTTTATTTCTTTTCGAAGGACTCGAAAACCTTACTTTTTCTCCAAAAGTTTAACTTCGTTGTTATTAAAAGTTAGTTCACTGTTTCCATTAATGAAGTCTGGAATTTCCGTCAATGTCAATCCACACCCTCATCCAATAGTTTCTCGATAATTGGCGCCACTTTATTTAGCACTGCACTTTTATTAGTTTTCTTAGACTCGGTAGTTGTGCTATTTGATTTCTGAGAATATTTATTGAACTTCAGAAGATAAAATGAAATTTTTGAGTTTTACGTCCCATGGTTATGCCGGTTAGGCTAAAGGAGACGGTGATGATGAGAGATGAATGAAATGGTGGAATGAAGAAAGTGGGAAGAAACGGGAGAACCCCGAGAAAACCCACGCACACGGTGTTTGTCCACCACAAAGTTCACCTGGCGGGACCAGGGTTTGAACCCGGGACCCCAAGCACCAGAGGTGAACGCTCTACCACTGAGCCACCGCGGCCCCAACTTCAGAAGATAGTGTTCAAGACAGGCCTTATGATAATAGACATCTGCACCGAATACAGTTAATTCATCCTTCAAGTCACAAGTTTCTTAAATCCGTCATCCTTAAAGAACATGGTTGCGAATAAAAATGTAGTTGCACGATTTGATTCACATATTCTGTACTTTTGTTTAATTCCGTTGTGTTTCTCTTTCCCACATACTACACATAAAACATTTCTTGCTTTCTTGTATGAAGATGGTAATTGTCGAACTGGAATATGTACTCTCATTTTCATTGCCATTGGTTCAGATTGAGATTTTATTGAACGTTGATCCAGCTCCTCAGTTTCACTACGTTCTCTTAAGACTGAAGAGCCTTAAGTCTTTTCAGAACACCATCCTTGCGAATGTCAGCCGCAGCTATAACATCTTCTCTCCCTTGGAAAGACGACATTATTTTACCTGAAAATTTGAGACGATTCTGGCAATGATTCAGGCATTTGCGTCTAATACGGATGCAGAGGAAGAGGTGTTTCGGGACAGGGAGATGTCAAACAGGTTTTATATAGTCATTGTTTAGGAAATTGGTACCAACTATGGATTTTTATTACTCCACTGTCCACATTAGAGTCTGCAAAATTAGCTACATATTATATAAACGAACATGTTAATAATGATATTTGACAAATGCAATAACATTATTATTTCATTTCCTACCACACAGCAACCTATTACCTTTAATTTATCGATAAAATGAATGGACTATTTTAATTTGTTGAAAAGTAATAGCTTTGAAAGTTTTGCGCGTAGTGAGCGTTTCTCCGGTAATTTATTAAACAGTCCAAAAAACGCTACACCCTGCGCCACTTAAATTTAAATAGCTCCGTCATTTTTTAAGATCTACTAAAGATATTAGTAACGATAGAAAGCTAAGATTATGCTCCTTTAATTAGTTTGAACTGCGTTTTCATAGTTTTAATATCTTCATAGTTATTTGTCATGAAATGAAAAAAGAGAAACGAGAAAAACTATTTTTTGACCAAAATAACCGTTATTTTTAAATATGGCGGCAACATGTAAACAAAATATCCAATTTTCTTACTTCTACTGTCAATTATCTTTAATTTGGTACAAAAACGAAGTTTCTAACTTGTTTCTGTGTGAAGATATTTCAGTTGAAATATAATTTGTTACTTGCGCGCGGGAGCCATTTTGAATATTGAATTTCACAATGAAGGCCCCGGTTGCGGAAGTGTTACCTTCGATTTTTTTCATTAATTGATCACCCTCTAACAGGTTCTGAAGAGATCTGCTGTCATCCCCGACTTTTCTACAGCTCTTATGGACAGAGCCTAGACTAAATGGAATTAAGTTGTTTTTCTCTCTCCCTGAACGCTACAGCCCTTATTGTTCTAAGGCGTAGAAGAGAACTTGTGGCATCCACGATTTGGGTCGGTGTGTGGTCACAACTTGGTATCCCTTTGTTGTTAGTCCTACCTTTCTAGACGGATGCAGTTATAACCGGTAGAATATACAAGCAAATAGACTTTTGTATTACTATTAAAGTAAATAATTACACTCATTCCTTCAATGTGATACTTGTGGTTGCTTAACCGTATACAGACAGCTGATCCATGGAAAAATCGTTAATAATAATAATAATAATGATAATAATAATAATAATATTATTAATAATAATAATAATAATAATAATAATAATAATAATAATAATAATAATAATAAATAACAGGAACTCGACAAATATTCTTGCAAATAATAGGAAAAAGTTTGCGTCACACTATTCACTTTGCTGGACACACCAGTGTGGCGCGTTATACCGATTGTGGCACACTGGAATATAGGGTATGTTTTTTTTTTATTTTTTTTTTTCAACTATTCCAACTGCTTCAATTGAAATGGATCTATAATAATAAGAGAATGAATTTAGTCTTCTTACCCTTCAATTTAGAAATAAGGTTCGCGAGAATTTCATAAAAGAATAATATACTCAGAATTGTGTATAGTAGTTTGTTTTATTCGAAATTACATACTTCCTGCAACTGTTTTTTGATTGAAATGATTTGAAATGAAATTTTTAAGTTTTACGTCCCACGATTATGCCGGATAGACTAAAGGAGACAGTGATGATAAGAAATGAATGAAATGGTGGAATGAAAAAAGTGGGATAAAACGGGAGAACCTCGAGAAAACCCACACACACAGTGTTTGTCCAGCACAAGGTTCACTTGGCGCGAGCATAGATCGAACCAAGGACTCCATGCACCAAAGACGAACGCTCTACCACTGAAACACCGTGGTCTCTGAAACTACTTATGGAACTACCGAGAACTATGCTGTAATATTTGAATGTGCTTCAAGTTTACAATAATTAGTTTAGTTAAATTCATTATTAACAATTAAATAATTGCATTCATTATTAACAGGTAAATGCTGGTGATGCAAAGACTTAAATCTAGCGATACCGCGAGCGTAAGTATTAAAGAAAGGGATTTTAAAGGGCCCCCTGAGCTGGGGGCCCTGGGCTCCATTGGCTCCGCCCTTAATCCGCTAATGCCTATAGATTATAAATTAAAGGGGACGGGCCGGGTCTGTTCTAAAAATTCCGGCCCGTGCAGACCTCTAGCTCCTGTGTATATGCTATCTGAAAATACAGTAGAGTTTCGCTTATCCGACATAAAACAGGCAGGCAGAACGCCGGATAATATGGATGTGTTAAGGAAAGACCTATAAAAAGTCAAACTATGATATAATTTTACACATTACGCATCTAATTATCATCTTTGCAAGAAACAAATATAATGCATTGACTCAGAGACGTATCCAGCGTGAGGTCCTGGAAGCTGTCCCTTACCAAACCTCAAGCACTTTTTAATAAACCTACTTTTTCCCTTTTGAGTTTTTTTTTTTTTTATGTCAGATTACTTTGAATCAGTGTCCAAACTGTGGACAATGCGTTGTTGTTATAATTCTAACAAGTAACACTTCCCAAGTGTAACACTCCGATTTTGATAAAATTTGGCAGGAAGATACTATACATAAAATAAACAAATAAGTGCTTTTTTATTTTTTTTTTTGCTGAAAAACGGTTTTAGGGGGCAAAAGCCCTCACCCAAAATTTGAAAGTTGACGCTCGAAAGGCAAAAACAAGTGGACCAAAGTGAACGAAATTGTGAACAGATATTGCGGACATAAAATTAGAGAATACGTGTTTTGTATTTTCCTGGAAAAAACGGTTAGGTGGGGCACAGATCCCTCCAAACCTTTGATCATGAAATATCAAAAGTGCTAATAACAGTATGTCAGAAGTGCCTAAATTTACATGAAGAATTGGAACAAAACTTTGTGTTAGGACAATAAGCAAAAAATAAACAAATTCGGCCTTTTTATTTCCTGTGAAAAAACGGTTTTAGAGGACAAAAGGTCCCCCGCATGAATTTTGAAATTTGACGCAAGAAAGGCAAGAAAAAATGTACCGAACTGAATGAAATTGTTCACAAATGTTGTAGAGGTAAGATGAGGAAATACGTGCTTCGTATTTTCCTGAAAAGAGAAAAAAAAAACTTTTGAGTGGACCGAGGCGTTGAGTGTCGGAAGGATTGGACCGAAGCGAATGAAATTGTCTGTAGATATTGGATATGAAAAATAAAGCCTCTCGTGTTTCACAAGCGTCTCCATCAGATTTCTTCAAATTTGGCAGATCAACAACAAGTACAAACAGTATAGCGTATTTTGTAGTATTTCACGAGGCAACTTTAACCCTTACAATGTTTTTCCGCATAAACAAAAACACGTGCCGATTAATTTCCTGTTTGCTGTTGATGTGCCAAAATTGATAGGGACATCTTTAAAACACGAAAGTCCTTATTTTACATACAGTCTATACAATATCTACACACAATTTCATTTGCTTCGGTCCACTCCTTCCTGCACTTTTACGGTAATATTAACTTTTTTTTTTTTGAGGGGCTCTAGGCCCCAACACTGTTTTTTCATACAAATTAAAATGCATTTCATTTATTGTTTTGCTAATTGTCCCTATACGAAGTTTCGTTGCAATTCTCCATACTCTTTAGGAACTTCTGACGTATATATACTTATTTGCACTTTTGATATTTCCTAATCAACAGCTTAGAAGGTCCGTGCCAGAGTTGGAGTGGGTCAGTGGGTCAAGTTTTCTGAGTGGGTCAGTGGGTCGTGGGTCAACGGCATGTGACCCACTGTGACCCACCACCCACCATGACCCACTGTGACCCACCACCCACCGTGACCCACTGCGATCCACCACCCACCATGACCCACTGTGACCCACCACCCACCATGACCCACTGCGACCCACCACCCACCGTGACCCACTGCGACCCACCGACTCAGTATGATCTACCGACCCTCTCTGCTCACTGCATTGTAGACAGTATCTTCTGAAGACTGGTAAATTTATCTTCGTTTTACTTCCAAGACCTTCATTTTCCTTCCTTTTCCACTTGTTTCTGTCTACTTACCTGAGGTGAGTATATCTAACCAAGTGAAAAAAGAACTTCAGGCGCTTTTGGATATTGATATTTTTAATTGTAATAATAACAATAAGACTTATACTACTACTTGGCTTTCGAGATCTGTGAGTTTTTAGAGGAGCTAACTACTGGAAAAAATACATTTTTGAATCACTGTAATATATAAATTATTATATAAAAAATTGAATGTAACTATGTGTGCCTGATCATCACGGCCGAATTGCAAAGTCAAATGAAATTACTTTTGGTATGTAGTTAGGCCTTAATCCATATTGGGATGTTGTATTGCTTTCATTATAATAGCTACATATCCTAAGGAGGGTGAGGATCCGAATTTTTGCGAAAAAAAAAATTATTATCTCGCAAGCCGTTATACTTACTGAGCTGAAATTCAGTGTATTAACTCTTTATTGAAAATAAACAAAATGTGTAATAGCATATTTTAAAATTCTCCTTTATGTGGGGGGTGGGCACTTTCTATATATGGAAAATTGGTAGTGAGTTGGTTTGTAAAAATGATCGAAAACGATCGATGTTATTTAAGAAAAAAAATCAGAAACAAAAAATTACAGTGCTTGGCTTCATGTATCCATTGCTTTCTACTATAATAATTGCTGAAGCTTATGTTTATTATATGGAGCGCTTACAGCACAGGACAATCAACTCAAAAATTTGTGACTAAAATAGGCATAAAATTTGTACTGTAAGCTTAATTACACGGAAATTTTAAGTTTGGATTATACGCATAATTATATGGAAAATTTTACACTTTTTTCCCTTTACGTTGGTCTACTTACCTTGATTTGGAACTTCCAAATTTCATCCTTTTTTCCACTGAAAAGTATTGATAATTCAACAAGGAAATAATTATACTATGATAATTTAATTGAAATTCATCGTAATTTGGCACATGGCAAACAGCAGTGTGGTTATTGAAGGGGAAGAAGGAGAGAAATTCCCATTCACCTCTGAACACTTTCCAGGAACCACGTTCTCTTTCGCTTTCTAGACGGGAGAGGGAACTTCGTAATGGCATCAAACCTTCATGTGTAATTACAAAAATTAAATTTATAAACAAATAAGAAATCTTCAGTTCATCAGGCTTTAATTGATAATTTATTCACAAGATTCCCTATCGAAGGCGTGGTAGGTGAAGTTTCTGTTCTCCATGAGTCGACATTGCCAACTGACATGGTCGATATGGAAAAGATGTTGTATGGTGATAGAGAGATGATGCTTCTTGCTGAGTATTTCAAAACTGACCAAGGAAAATCGTTATCAGACTTAAGTCTAACAAGCAGATTGTCGATGAGGAGTTGCAGAAATCGGGTAGAAGTATTATCAATTTCCACGACAGAGTGCGAACGGGTACTTCCCCTTATGAATTTACAGATGACTGATATTAGAAATTGACTAATGCTCAAACATTGTCTAACTTGTTGTTCATCAATGTTAATGGCCCACCGCTAGACAAGCTCAAAGTAGACAAGCTATTTATTTCTTGGCTGAAGGATGGACACCATTCCGCTGCGGATGATTTACCACGACAATGTTACCAACAGGAAATAAACCCGATTTCAGGTTTGTTTTAAAGTGGAAAATTACGAGCTATAGAAAATGTAGAGGCCTCCTTGTATTACTAATGGCTTATTTGTGCTATTCAACTTAGTACCTATTTTTTAGTGAGTCTCTTCTTTGCTTTAGGTAAACTACTTCGAATAAATATTCATAATAACTGCAATTATGCATATTTGTAACTTAAATTTAACGTGGTATTTAGTGATTACACAAATTACAATTATGAGCATACTTTATGGAGATGCTCTCACATAGGGTACCCGAGCACCTTTATACACTATGAAAAACTGATTTTTCAAGTCTTTTATGAGAAAAATACTGTGAACTGAGAAACCATAACTTTTTCCATATTGTACAGAGGTATTTTCCTGCGAATAGAAGTTTCTTTTGGAATGCGATGAGAAATTAACACTTGCAAGAATACTCTCTTAGTGCAAGTATATTTTACGCACACACTAATTTCCCCTCACCTCGAACTGTTTCAATTTCCTCACTGACAAACACTTTACCATTTTATATCGTAAAGATCAGATCCACCGTTATTCTGACAGAGCGGTGCTTGAGCGATTGACTAGAAATTCAAACTCCGATTAGTGACAATTTCACAGTCATGTTTTATTACAAGTGTAAACTCTTTAGTCAGTACAGAAGAGGCCGTGAATCGTGTTCAGAGTTGATGACGATGGATTTTGGTTAGTCAGAATAGGTCACAGTGGATGAGAGTGGTTCATGGTGGGTGGTGGGTCACAGTGGGTCACCGTGGGTGGTGGGTCACAGTGGGTCACGGTGGGTCGTGGGTCATGGTGGGTCGTGGGTCACAGTGGGTCACGGTGGGTGGTGGGTCAGTGGGTCGTGGGTCAAGTTTTCATTGACCCACGCCAACTCTGGTCCGTGCCCCACTCAATCGTTTTTTTCCAGGAAAATACAAAACACGTATTCCTTCATTTTACGTTTGCCATATCTGTGCACAATTTCGTACACTTTGGTCCACTTGTTTTTGTCTTTCGGGCGTCAACTTTCAAAATTTTGGGTGAGTGCTTTTGCCCCCGTAAAACAGTTTTTCCGCAGAAAATAAAAAACATGTATTCGTTTATTTTATGTGTAGTATCTGCCTGTCAAATTTTATCAAAATCGGAGTGTTACACTTGGAAAGTGTTACTTGTAAGAATATACCGTAATGCCATTGATACCAGGTGGAATTAAAGAACACTTTTAAATGGGATTACAATTTCGTTTCCGGTCTGTTTATAACATTACTGTATTAGAACAATACACTCATTGCCATTTGCTATTTTTGTTATGTGATATACGTAGCAGACAGTTTTCCTTACATGTCTCTAGAAAATATTTTTTGATTTCGTGTGAGTTTGACCGGTTCATAAATGACAAGTAAGAAACGTTTAAGAGAAATACAGAACTGTTGCATTATTATTATTATTATTATTATTATTATTATTATTATTATTATTATTATTATTATTATTATTGATATTTTTGAAACATTAGAATTACGTGCTTGCGAGGATTCGTGTCGGGTCCCCTCCGAAAAGAAAAGCTGGATATGTGCCTGCACTCAATGATAGAGTTATGAGTCAAGGTATAGACGTGCGTGCTGGGCGATCGAGTCCGGAGCATCAGAAACAGACTAAGACCACAACGTGCAGTTCTTCGTGCCGATTGATGCTGCTTTTTACCTGCTATGATATGTCGGATAATAATGTGATATAAACGAAGGTCAAGACCATGGCGTATTGGTGTTTCATGCACCTAAACCTGTAAAATATTTGTGCCGAAAACATCTCTCACTCACTAGCTAAATTTGAGAGTATGATCGCTCATCTTGCCTTATAAAGTATAGTCTTATAAAGAATATATATAGCATAATAAAAACCTTAAGACCAAATTCAATGATTTTCTTAGTTTTATTTTTTAATAACGGGAAACTTGTTTATTTCATCACGATAAATCATGTTTGATACTAAGATGTCTGTTTCTGACTATATATATGTTTCATACTTTATTGGAGACATTTTTTTTTCAAGAAAAGAGGATGATAAAGGAAGCTATACAACACCATAAACTGAAAGCAATCGGTATTACTAATAGTACACTAATTCTAAATAAATACGTCATCAGAGAAAACAAAAAGTTATTTCCTAATTGTATTGTTTCAGTTTTATTAACATAAAAAATATACACTTTCTACAATGTTTTGTAAAGAAAAAAAATGAACAGGACCGGGTGGGATTCGATCTGGTGTCAAAACAGTATAAGAATTACTAGTCCGTCACTCTACCCACTTGACCACACAGATTTTCTTTTGTTGTCTATCTTTTTCTTAAGAAATAAATGCTCATGGCTATAGAGCATGTCACTTCCAAACTTAAGACAACAGATTTTCTCTTTGTTTATATATTTCCGTATAACATCTTGCTTACAGAAGCTAATTTATATTTGGCAGACAATTTACACCCTAGATTTAAGCCAATAAATGCAATATTTTGCTCCAATTTCCAGTTCCTTGGTTCAGCTGTTCTCCTACTAATCTTGTTATTCCCTCTGCAATCGTGCTGTGCTACTCCAAAAATTCCCTCGAAAACATTATTGCCAGTATACACAAAACCGAACATAATTTTGTTTTTTGCTTATATTTTTATTATTTTATTATATTTTTTGGAAATATCTCCTTAAGATGGATTGCTTTCTATTATCTCCACTTACTAATAACTAAATTTTACCCATAAACATATGGAAAATGAAATAATTGCGAAAAATTGTGAGTTACAGTATACGCGCAATTTTTTTTTGCGCATGGGAGTACAAAATGACCTTCAGGCAGCAATTGAGGCGAACAGAGGTCGGACATGTGACGAACTGGGACTACAATTCAGTATAAGTGGAGAAACCATTTGGCAGTACATCTAACAACTTGGAAAGCACTACAAGCTGGGTCGATGATTCCCACATGATTTGACTCCGGGTCAGAATGCAACGCGACAAGACATCTCTGTATTTCTGTGCTGTCTCGTCTGAGGAAGGAACAATTTCTAGACAGGGTATTGAAATGTGATGAGAAGTGGGTCTTGTACGAAGCTTCACGGCGTCGTCATTATTGGTTAGCATCCCATGAACCAGTTCAAAAACAGCTGAAACCAGCAGTGCACCAGAAGAAGGTCCTCCAGTGTGTTTGGTAGACTGCTCGCGTTATCGTGCATCGGGAGTGCTACCAGCTGGTCAGAGCATCAATGCAACTGTGTACTGTCAGCAGTTGAGCCATATTCAAGAAAAACTCAAAACTCTGGAGCCAGCACTTCTGCATTGCAAAGGGGTCCTCCTGTTACATTACAACGCTAAGTCTCACGTGGATAGGGTTAGTCGGGACACCATTCTACGCCTTGGATGGGAAACACTATTGCATCCGCCATACTCCCCGGACATTGCACTGTCTGTTTATCACATGTTCCATTCGTAGACAATTACCTTAGAGGAAGCCAGTTAAAATCCCAATTAGAGGTGCAAATTACGCTTGCTACCTTCTTCGGTTCACGGCGCACCAAGCTCTACCTTAATGGAATCCACGGCCTTCCAGAACGTTGGAAGAAGGTTATCGATGCTGATGGGGAAGCTGTTTGATCTTCCAGGGACGTCTTAGGTAATATATCGATGTTGGATGGTGGTGGGTGAAAAAGCGACAGAACTTACTTTGTTACCTTTATAAATTTATTGACTCAAAAGTTTTGAAACTAGGCTGTAGTTCGTGCAATATAAAATGTGGATGTACGTAGATATTGTCACAGAAATGTAACCATTTCACTTAAAACAACTGAAGAAAATTCAATATCTATGTATTTTCAAAACCTATTTTGACATTGCTTATTTACCTCATCCACACTCCGAAATTTATTCCTGAAGTTCTACAATGTATTTTTGTAAGTGTGAAACTGACTTAACTCTATTTGTATCTTGGAAAGAACTTTTCTGGGTTCAAAATCACATGTAACATGCAATTCATTATCAGTCCAAATGATTTTAAATATTCGTTATAATTCCAACGTAAAAGTTTTTTGAAAAACTAAAAACACTTAGTATATACGATCTAGTAAGATTATATTTATAAATTTAATTTGTTTGCCTTGAGCATGTACGTGATACAAAAGTATTCATTTACTCTGGGGTATTTATTTATTCCTTTTATGTTAAATTATGAATAAATAATATAAACGCTGTTATCTGTTTTCATTTAATAACTGTACTCTTTAGAAATTTTATATTGCAATTCAACAACATTGAACATTGGCTTTCTTTTAGATTTCCAAACTATGCTATCTGTAAGTGTCGGAAGGCTTATAGAAGAGCTTTGTCCGTCCGTCTATGGACAGGTATCAGAGCGAAAACGGTAAAATATATCGAAAAGTGGTTTTTCGCAATGGACATTTCCACTGATTTATTTCTATTACTCTAAAAAACTTCAGAGCTAGCTGATTTACGGAGAACACTTCCTTTCGCTCATGCGACGTTTCTAACTAGTCGAAATTTGCGATTGAATTCCGGTCTGCTACTCGTGCGTTTAAAACAACGACCACCATATTTGTACGTCACAGGTCAGTACAGGGAAAAGGTCTGCGGCGCTCACTAAGGAAACGGCTTAGCGAAAAATACGATACATGGTTTTCAAATGTGTACGACCCTGCTAATAACACAAAGAATAAGAAAAGTAAGATAATTTAAGGTTTATTTAAAAAGAAAACTGTTTATTTATTTATTACCAACTATTTGAGTTTACTTGAGTGTCTCAGGACAAAGTTAAGTGTACTAATTTGCTATATTATTGACATTGTTTGCAGCCTGACGTAAGAAACTAATTACCGTCAAATGGGGTGAATAGAAACATGGGGGTGAATAGAAACAAAACTCCCAGATTAGTTTTGGATTTATCTGGACGATAAATTAATCAAGAAAACTGAAATTTCTTATCATAGTCTTATACGGCTAAAGTGTTCAGGGCAGAGACAAAATGTTTTACTGAGTTGGGAACACTGAGGTAGACGGCAGTAGCATTAATGTGTTACTGAAATCTTACACGGTATTTTAGCGCTCCTTAAACTTTCTTGGTAAGTATGACATTTTCATATTTGTTGCATTTGAACATATGCCTATTTTGTAGTTTGTTGTTTCATTTACTGACGTTCATAGTAAAAGTTTTCCTTTTGTAAATTATTTTTAATCAAAATTTAACTTTACTGGGTTATTGTTATAATTTTTAATTAGTGGGGTGAATAGAAACACTTCTTGGGGAATTCTTAAAATTCCTCAAGGAGTAGAAAATTCTTGAGGAGCAGAAAAAAGGACCTGATAGGAATGTATCAACCATCTCTAAGAACAAATTTCCAAGTCTTCTGAAAAAAAAAAAAAAGTGTGAAACTGAAGGAGGAAAATATCAGGGCTGGATTTGAAAAGTGTGGAATTTTTCCCCTTTGTCGAGACCAAATACTGAGGATGTTGCCAAGAAAAGACAATGAACGAGAAGAAACAGAACAGCAAAAGTCATCTCAGACTCTAAACCGTTCCCTTATGGTTCTTCTCAGGAGCATGAGAGAAGATGAAAAAATTAAATAAGGGAAGAAGAGAGTACGAATAGATGTTTCTGGTAAGAGTTTTGGTTTGTTTTTTGAAAATGATACATTTTCATCAAATCACAACGAAACTCAACCTACCTTTGTATTGTCGGAAGAGGAGAAAGACAACACTTCAGAAGACAACATTCCAGACGATCACGAACTAGATGATGGTTTTCTAAAGCTGGTGATTTTGCTGTGGTAAAATGAGAAGCTAAAACTCGATGAGACTATTCAGCACCCAAGTGCGAAAATGGGAACATGATGCATATGTAGGAGTATTTTATAAGAGAGCACATAAACAATGAAATTTTCAGAACGAAACTGTTGGGTTTTATTAGGAGTTCGTCAGCACGCTTTAAGTATATGATAACTTTCGGGCCCCTTCGTGGCTAAGCGGTTAGCGTACGCGCCTTTGGCGTGGGAGACCCGGGTTCGATTCCCGGCGGGAGCTCATGTAGTTCTGATTCTACGTTAAACAGTAGGTCCACGTCTCATATAGCCTCGCTGCTGAACGGGACGTAAACCTCAAAATCAACTCAACTCATGATAAGTTTCCCTGATGATTTCAGTGGTTTAAATCTTATTCAAATATCATCAAAACTATATGGTCGTTTATACCTATATTGTGCATTGTATTGTTTTATAAGTTTGTAACTTATGTAATACTGGTCTTATTGAACTAATATCTTGCAGGTATCAAATAAATAGTCCGTTTCAACAAATACGCTGTTTCTTTTTTACCTTTCCAATAGTATAAAAGAAACAACAATGAAAATAAAGTAATTGTTTCTATTCACCCCATGGGTAGGGGTGAATAGAAACATTAAGAAAAATCAAGGTGAAGAAAAGTGGAGTTGATAAATTAATATGACGTTTACTGAAATTCATTAGCATATTAAGACCTTTCTTTTGGAATAATCTGATACGCGAAATCTTTAACATTACCAGACTTATATTCTCATATAGCCAAAAATGTGTTTCTATTCACCCCATTTGACGGTAATATTTTCATGTTTCGATCACCGACCGACTTTACGAAGCGAATTTTATTCACTCTTAAGAAAAAAATCAACAATATAAAAGCATAGTTATTTGATAGTAGAGTGCTAATTTCTTACATGCAAGCTCATCGTGGATTCGATAGTTATGCGCTCAGGAGGAAGCTCCAAAAATTAATAATTGAAAAAACATTGCTCCAAGTAAAAATAATCTAAATTCTTTATTGAGTTCAACACAAGGACGCACAAACTTATACGACGATAATTATGTTCATGAGCATTCTGATAATTTACCAGTGCTATTATCGAGTTACTTTACACATTAGCAACATTATTTCATCATAATATTTTCGCGCTTACTGTCGTTTTCTTTAGCCCATGGAATATACTCGTTAATTGTTTATATTAGTACATGTGAACATTTACAAATTGGCTGAAGTGTATTAAGCACATGAGTTAGCATTTAGACCAACAAATAATCAGATATGGTCTCACAGTAATGATAACAAGTTAGTTACAGTGGATTATTACTGAATAAAATAAAATGAAATTTCTATTTTTATGTTCTACGAGTATGCCCTGTAGGCAAAAGGAGACGAATGATTAATGAGAGTGAATGATTATAAAAGAATCGGGGGAATGGTCATGGCTCAGTGGGGTTGCTGTTAAACTGTGCTAGCGGTAGGACGTGTTGTCCGGTGCAGTGTTTGTTCGCAGTTTGACGTGCTTAGCTTACGTGTGGTTTATTTGTGTAAGTGACTATATATTGTAAAATATTACGATGTCAGCTCGTTAGAAAAAATACCATCAAATGTGTATTTGATAAGGAAAAACGTAATAATCGCCCGTCACCCATCGCTATTAATAAACGGATCGAAAGTTTATTTCAAGAGGACTGCCATGACATTATTGCGCTCCAACTTCACTCTGATGAATATGTTGTGTTTGTGACTTTTAATACTGATGCCATTTTTGAAAAAGTGTTAAGTAAGCTTGAACCTACGGTACTATTTAAACGTAGTGAAAAGTAGTACCTCTTTTGTCCAACTTGTCAACGCAATGGAAAATATTACCAGGGTAAGAGTCTTTAATTTACCTATTCAACTAGATAATGACGTTATTGGGCAAATTCTGACTGAATATGGAACAGTGAAAAATATAACCAATGAGACATGGTCTCAAAATTATCCCCTTTCAGTGTCCAATGGAATACGAACTGTGAACATTGTCCTTAAAAAAACTATCCCTTCATGTTTACTCTTTAACGCCTTTCGTGGCTTCATATCATATGAAGGACAGCCTGTAATGTGTTTTTCTGTCGATCATTAACTCACCGACTTAGTGACTGTGATAAGAAAAGAAGACAAGAACTGAATGGCCCTCATACGTCTCAAACGTCTGACATTCGATTTACCGAGTTTTCCCCCCACTCCGCCCCGCATCTAGCGCACCTCCACTGCCTTTACAAATGTAATCCCTCGGCGCTATTCCAAAAGAACCTTGTGAACAACATGTGCAATTACAACCAAACAGTTCAGAATCAGTAACTGACACCTCTACTACGATTGCTGCTCATACGGATGACAACTCTGATTCCACATATGGCCTTATCAACAATGCAGCTGAAGAAACACATATACCTAGTGTTAATGTTAATGACCTTGAAAGTGTTGCTAATATCGATACTCCGTCTGGTCCCTCTGGTAAACAGCCTGTTGGTACTGAGAGCTCCCTCCAAGCTATGAAACAAAAACTGCTATGGAATTCATTGTACCTACTTCAGATAGACGGTAGTGACCTTGACCTGGAAAGTGAAACAACAGACATTCCTGATACAACAAGGGAATTACGTTCACGAAAGAAACGTGGCTCGCGTGGTTCTTATTCACAACCTGTGAATGTCATAACAACTCGAAAGAAGAAAAGACGTGGTGCTTCAAGAACTGAATGTTTACGTCACGACGATACTTCATCAGGTGTGCTCACTAATCTTCAAGATTTGTAAACACTTTTTTCGCTTTTTTGTTGTCAGTGTGACTATATTGAAGTTCTCGTCTTCTGTTTATAGTAATACGTTGCTATGTTCCAATCTTACATTTGCTTTTTTGTTTTCTTACTTATAACACTGTACATTACATGTATTGTTTCCCTCAATGTAAACCGTATGCAAAATAGTGTTGAAAAAGAATTGTTTAAAAAATTTGTTTATGATTATGACGCAGATTTCATGTTTTCAGGAAGTAATCTCCGATGAACACTGTTCCATAGCTGGTTATAAGAGTCATGTTAATATTGGTGTACATGGTTTTGGAACTGCTATATTAGTGAAAGAAGGCATACATATTGATTCCCTTAAAATGTTGGTGCATGGCAGAGGGATAGCGTTGTATTGGAAAAATACTGTAATTGTCAATATATATGGGAATTCGGGGCATCAAGGGAAGACGGGTAGAGAGACCTTATATTCTGAAGATTTGTTGTATTTGCTTTCTGAACCCTTTAATAACATTATGCTCATGGGCGATTTTAATTGTGTACTTCGAGCTAATGATTGTGTCGGGACACCATCATATAGTCCTGCACTACATTTTTTGTTTCTCAATATAGGCTGGTTGACACTGCTATCTACTGTAAAAAGGACCATATCTTTACTTACGTGCGCAGTAATGCGGCGTCCAGAATTGACCGTTGCTATTGTAATCCAGACTTGGTTAAATTGATTGTTAAATATGATGTTTGTTTAGCCCCGTTTACTGATCATTTGGATCTAGTTCTTAAATTTAATATTGGTTCGCCGTACTGTGTCTGGGGACGATCCTACTGGAAAATGTCCTGTCTTGGTCTAAATGATCCTTATTTTCTTAACCAGTTTCATCGGCACTGGTCAGTCTGGCTTCACCACCGCCACAGGTATACTACAAGAATCATACCACAAGCCTCAAATCATGGGAGCAATATGTGAAACCCAAAATCAAATGGCTATATATCGATCACTTTCGAGATAGGAATGCCAATAGTAACCATATGATGCAATTTTATATGAAATGTTTACAATCTGTTAGTGGTTTATCGGCTACTTCCCGAATATCGTACCGAGATATGCAGTATTATAAAGGTAAAATTTTACATTTGCAGAGAGAATGTACTGAAAAATTTCGTTACTATTGTAAAGGTAACACTGTGGTAGAAAACGAGCGCATGACGTTATACCATCTAATTCATACAAAGAAACGTAAAAATCGAGCTTTAATTTCAAAGTTAACCTCTAATACTCAGCAAGTACTAACTAATCCGAGTTAAATTAGAGCTCACATTCATAATACATACCGAGAGTTGTATAATGTATCATAGAACAAGACTCCTGTTTGGCAATTTACGCCTCTGCCAGGTTATACAGTGACATCTGATTATAACGACATGTTAATACAACCATATACCAAAAATGAGATCCATCAGGTAACACTCAGTTTTCAGCGTTATAAAACTCCTGGCATTGATGGATTAGTAGCAGAATTTTATTAAAAGGTGTTTCCTATTATAGCAGAGGAGTTTACTACTATTGTCAATGAAATATTGCATTATGATGTAATTAGTGAATCCTTTGCTACAGGTGTCATTATATTAGTACCAAAGTTACCAAATCCTACTTGTCTTAAGCATTATAGAGCGTTAACTATGTTAAATGTTGACTATAAAATAGTAGCAAAATGCTTTTTCAATAGGTTAAAAACAGTGCTCTCAAGCAATCTACACCCAATGCAAGCAGGATTTCTAGAAGGTAATAAACTTCTTGATGTATTGATGGATCTTCGCGATGCAGTGGCATATTTTGATTACAACAAATGTAAAGGTGGCCTTCTATCTATAGATTTACGGACAGCATTTGATTTGATTAACCAAGGGTATTTATATCAAGTAATGGAAAAATTTGGATTTCACCCTGCTGTAATTAATCAAATGAAAATTTTGTATATGTTTGCGAGATCTAAAATTCAGGTGAATGGTTATTTAACACCGTTTGTAACAATCAATAGATCTGTTAGACAAGGGTGTCCGCTTTCTATGTATCTTTAATATTTACATTTCACCATTGATTTGTGAACTAATTGCTATGCAAATAGGTATTTCCTTTGCTGATCTCCACCTTACAGTGCGTTCCTATGCTGATGATCTTTCTGTTTTAGTACGAGATGAAGCTCAACTTAATCAAGTTATTCATGTTCTACAAAATATTGGACAATCTAGTGGAGCATGCATAAATTTTCAGAAAACAAAATTGCTTGCATTTGAGACTTGGGATTTTCAAATGATTACTTTTCCTATTCTCCATGTTGATAGGATAAAAATTTTAGGTGTCTATTTTTATTGCACGGTCCAACAAATGATTTTAGAAAATTGGGCTGTAGACCTCCAGAAGGTGAAAGGTTTATGTCAATCGTGGAAATTTCGTGGCTACTGTCTTGAACAAAGAATTTGGATTGTTAATACATATATTACATCTCACCTTTGGTATTTAAGTTCTGTTTTACCGTTGCCAAGTCGAATTGCCCGCTCTATGCAAGCTGCAGTTTATTGGTTTGTTTGGAGAGGTAACATTTTTAAAACACCCATGTATGTTCTTACTCAATCTAAAAATGCTGGAGGTCTCAACATGGTGGATATATATTACAAAAGCACTGTTTTATTTTTGATTAATTGGATGTACAAATTACAATTAAATACACCCAGTTTTGCTAAAATCTGGGGTCTCTATTGGGTACAGGCCACGGCGGTCAACCCTCCTCTTTATATGTCGATTCTTTCACACACTGTAAAATATTTGTATGATGTACTCTTGAATTCTAGTTACATGGTTCTAGACTTAGATACTCCCAAATGTCAGAATATTAAAATCTTGTATAGCTCATATCAGTGTAAAGAAAATGTTACTATTAAGCGAAAAGACAACTTTCCTAACTATAATTGGGATATGATCTGGAAAAATATCAACAGCATAGTCCTAAATGTCAATCAGCGCTCTGTGAGGTACCGAATTGTACATGACGTCATACCAACTAATATAAAGTTACAGAAAATTAAGCTGATGTCTATCGGAACATGTTCGCATTGTAGCAGAGACGATACTTTACAACATCGGCTTTCAACTTGTAATTTGGTGCACGACATATGGTTGACGTTCGCACGTATCATGTGTATTCTAGTTCGTTGTGGGATCCAGGATATTTCCCCGCTAATGATTTTATTTCCTGCTTTTTCATATTATCCTCATTACAAACAAAATAGTGTAATCTGGTTGTGTGGTGTAACTGTGGAATATTTGATTCAAACTCAAAGACCAACCCTTGCAGACTACTATTTTCACCTGTTGAAAGAACGATGGAAGAAAACTGAAAATATCAAACGTAAACAGTTCTCGAATTATTTGGCTGTTGTTGATGAAAAATTAACAATGATGTATTCATAATTTTTGCATTACTTTTTTTTAATGCTTCTGCTGTTTGTGATTTGGTTCCTTGTTATTTGTTCATAATACAGTATAAGTTATCCTTTTTGAAAAAAAAAGAAAAAAATAAAATAAAATAAAATAAAGTGGTAGAGCGTTCACCTTCGGTGCTTGGGGTCCGTGGTTCGATCCCAGCTCGCGCCGCGTGGACTTTGTGTTGGACAAACACCGTGCTCGTGAGTTCTCTCGGGGTTCTCCCGTTTCCTCCCACTTTCTTCTATTTCACTCATCTTTCATCATCACCGTCTCCTTTAGCCTAATCGGCATAACTGTGGGACGTAAAACTTAAAGATTTCATTTTTTCTACCACCACTAGGAATGGTTGAAATTTGCTACTATGTCTGGTTTCAATATTGATCTCCATAGAGAGAAAAAAAGCGGTAAGAGATATCGAGAAACTGTTTTTGAGATCGATTCAGTGTCTCCATCCTTAAACGTCTATTAAAACCGCAAGTGGTTCAAAATAACGATTTCTTGTTTCAAAGTTTTTCATCATAGAACAAAATATAGTAAGGGATAGCGAGTAGTGGCTTTTGGGCATGAATTCAACATCCGAGAACAGGTTCTATCTCTGATGTGACTCTACTGCAACCAGTAGTTGAAGTAGATTTATTACTTCAATTTTGAGTATTAAATTCGCATAGTTTGAAGGTCTATGGTATTTTCAGACTGTAAAAAGAAACTTACTTTTCTTTGGCTAATTCGTTATATTTAAATAGATTATTGTTTCATTTCATGTCAATGTTATATGAGATGAAATCTATTACTTAAAGTGGAAATCGAACCACTGTTCTGGTTTATAATTTAAGTTGAATTTCATTACCTTTGATTCATCGTGAAATTTCCAGCACATATATCACCCGAGTTAATCTTTAATAACCCATAAAATATTTAAGAACAACACGATGATTGCGCATATAACTTCAGATAGATACGTTAGTTTGTGACTTCCTCAAAAATAGAAATTCTTTCTATATTTGAAAATAGAGATACTTCATAAACCTCATTTTATGAATTTGATTTTAAATGGAGGAAAGAAAACGTTTTTATCCCTTAAGTCGAAGTTTTAAAAAAATATCCTCATTACCTCTTAAAAATGTACAATGAAAAGGTTTCTCTCTTCAAAGTCGCACACAAAACTAAGTTGAAAGAAGAAAAGTTATTCCATTTTATTTTGTTAATTTTGTTTTCTGGAGGCATGTGGATTTTTCTTAATATATTCACCATTATGACTTTGTCGCAAACATTGTTCATAGAAAATATAATATGATAGATATTAGAGGTTATAATATTCTGGAAGATATTGTGATTAAAAGTTAATTCTTTAACTCTTACACATAGAACAAAAAAGTTAAACTTTACGTTTTAAATGCGATTAGTATAATTTTAGAAGGATCAATTGTTGCATTGCTTTGGAGCTTCAAATTTCAAAGAAAAATAAATTACTTACCTTTAATTGGAGGTTTATATCCATCTATATTGATATCAAAGTCACTTGGCCTACCTAAAATGCATGAGAACATTTAATGGCAACTCCTAAATTCAACGGGAAATAATATTATACAATACATTTTGTTTTCTTTACGTAAAAACTTGGAACGAATCGATTCGTTTTATTTATATCTTTTGCATAGAGGGAACATCGTTTTTTTCAGTAGTAATGAAAGTTACAGTTCAATTCGCCCATTTTATTCGGGAATTGTTTGCAAAAATCCGGTGATTTATTATTGTGGAACAGAACCCGCACTTTTACGGATATAATCATATTTGATCACTGACATTCTTCTTTCTTCCTTAACGTTCTAGTAACCTCTTCATAACAGACAGAAACTATTCTCAGTTCATACGAGTAGGTATTTAGTACAAAATATTTTCTCCAATTTGAAATTAAATCTGGCCAACAGTGACGTTCTGAGTATTAAGTGTAGCGAATTTGTACTCAAATGCTCTAGAAAGACATCTGGAGTGTCGGTAGAGCACAACAGATGAAGCGGGGTGCTTCACATATGTGGAAACACTTAACGATAAATGTCCAGAAATGCACTCATACTCAGTAAACGTGAATTCAAAGCGTCGAAAATGTAAGGATTAGCGTCAAGAACATGAAAGCGATTGCCAATTCACAAATAATGTTCCCTCAAACCGTTGCAATATGATGTGTACGGTTGCAACAACAGAGGCTAAGTTTAAGTTATGCAAGGGTACTCACTAAGAAACTGGGTAAACTAAATAAATGTCACTAGTGGGATCGCATGATCGATATTGAAATGTGGCCAATCTGTGTGTTGATATCGATATGTAGGTAATGGACAAATATCAACATATCACACTACTGCTGGGACACCGTTTCACGGCACAATTTCAACTTGGCCTCTGTTGTTGCATACTTATTGGTATGCACCCGTGCACACCATAGTGCATCAGATTGATGGAATATTATTGGTGAATTGGCAATGGCTATCATGTTCTTGATGCTATTCCTTAACTTTTCCGACGCTTTGAACTCACGTTTACTTAGTATGAGTGCATTTCTGGACATTTTTCGTTACGTGTTTCTACACATGTGAATCACCCTGCTTCATCTGTTGTGCTCTACCGACACTCCAGATGTCTTTCTAGAACATTTGAGTACAAATTCGCTACACTTAATACTCAGAACGTCACTGTTGGCCAGCATCTGTACTTGGCGATTATGCAACCACACACAACGAGCATGTGGGTGTCCGCCATTTTGTATTTGTTCCAGATATCGACTTAATACAAACGGATTTTTGTTACCTGGTAGAAACCCTATGAATTAATATCCATTTAGACCAATTTTCATTTGGCAGATTATCCGGGACTCCCTACATTCCTTTGGGGAATCCCTTGCGCGTGCATGGTAGGATTGTGAAACATGCAAAATCCAACACAGCAGGTATGACTTCTTCAGTGAATTTTTTACCCGCCCTCTTTACGTTGGATAGTTTCTGAACTATTGGCGTCCGAAAGTCATTTTCCCACGCTTTTGGCAGCTTGTAGATCTGAAACTATGTCCAAAAGCCGAAAGTTCAAGAGAACTTTTTTTCTTGTCTGAGTGGCAGGAATCACCTCCCAAGAGTTGTAACACTTACCTTGCAACACCCGATATATACACGTACACATTACTGCAGTGATCATACCTGTTTTCAGTTTAAAATTTCGGTTATCCCAAAATAGTAAACTGAAGACGTCAGGTACAAGCCACAATCCAACCGTCGCAATCGGGAAATTTTGTGTAAATGCGTTTTCCTTCTTTTAAGTGTAGAAACTGTAGAAAAATTATAATTCATTGAAATACATTATAATGTAGTATTTCGAAACTATGTGTACATACGAGCACAAGCTGGTTTTGTCGCCTGCATTTCCAAACGTAAAAGAACATTTCCAATGAAAGGAAAGACAGTGAACATAGTTCTCGCATCCATAATATAATAAAAGAGACAAGTGAAAATAAGCAACATTTACAGAGGATTTTTAATGACAGTGTCTTTGAAATTCAGTTATATTTCCTCAGCATCACTACACAGGAGTGTTCATGGTAGCTCAGCAGTAAATTACGGTACTTCTTCTGAGGTGATGAGTTCGATTCCAGTTTGGGTCAAACTTTATAATATTTAATGATACTGTATATTCTTCAATGCATGAATGTTTATATACAATAATTACCTCAAAATATATCAGTTGCATAGATATTCATACAATAATTTCAAAATCTAAGTAATTATTATGTTTAAAATATAATATCTCAAATGTGGTTGGTGTTTATATAACGTCGGAATATATACAGTATGTTGCCAAAAGTCAATGGATACCCGATACTGTTGTTCGAAATACACTATATTTATAACTAATAAAAGGTTGGCTTCCTTTTGCTTGAATTATAGAGTTTTCGGGGTAGACTAGCCAGTAATGTCTTGTACACTGTTGGGAGAATTGTGCTCCATTTCTCCCTTAGCATGGCAAACAATGTTTATTTGATTCTTGGCCGAATGCGTCTGGCACGCATCTGAAGTCCCAATTCATCCCAAAGCTGTCCTGTAGAGTTTGGACCGAGGTTCACGCCGAGCAGGCAAGCACTTCCACCTGAATATTGACAAACCACGACTCAATGGGGCATACTCAATGAACAGTTGCATTATCGTGCTGATATAGACAAAGGCCTGTCTCGAACTGTTTCCATAGTTCGACACTTTGCTATTGTCTAAAATGTCTTCGTTCACACTAGAAGTCATCGACCCATCAATTAAAACTAACGGGACCATCCCAAACCAGGATAAACAGCCCGAAACAATGACACTACCACCATGAAATTTCGCGGTTGGCACAACACAGTCCGGTAAAAACAGTTCTCCAGGCATTCGCCAGTTTCTTACTCGCACATCAGAGTGCCTGGGTATGTATCGTGATACACCACTCCATATTACACTCTTCCACTGCTCCAGAGTCCAATTACAATGATCTCTGCATCATTCCAAACACCTCCGCGCACTGCTGCGTGTGATTGGGGGCTTTCTGGCGGCAGCAAGACAAGGAAAATCAAGTGCCATCACCACTCAGCAGGCAGCCCTGTCACTGGCCTGTGTGCCTGAGCTGAGATGGAATTCCTCTGCAACATCTGACAAAGATGTCTGTTGGTTGCTTTGCAGAACAGGCTTCTGGGTTCTCCAGTCTCGATCAATTGGTTTCTTGGGCCTACCAGAGCGATACTTCGATTCAGTAGTTCCATTACATTTCCCCTTGATTATGACATCCTTAACTGTGGACTGGAGCACGTTTAACTACTGAGAAATCTCTCTGACTGTATGTCCACAGTTATGGCCACTTAGAATTATGATCCTTTCGAATGCATTCAATTCGTTCCGTTGATCATCGTGAGAGGTAACACGTGTTTCATGCTCCAGAATTTCTGCCTTCACTGATATATCGTCGATGAAGTGTACTGACGTCATTCCGGGTTCGTTTACTTGACTTGAAGGGATGTCCGGTGACTATATGTGAATGACAATATGATGTACTATATGTGAAAGTTAAATACAAATTAAGTAAAACATATAATGGCAATGTATAAGCATATGTTGTATATTTTACTGCAACTGTTTGTACACGGAGGTTACTTCTCAATATTCTGATACAGCATGAGCTTTACGTTTTTAAGGATAGTATTGTAATAGTTATATATGAGACATTTGCATATAATGGGACTGTTTATTTAATTCATTGCTAAATTTGTGTATTATTCTAAATACATTTTATTCCTCTAATGCAGTACTTTTGAAACTTGTCCCCTTCATACCCATAACTGGCGCCCCTTCTTCATAAAACAATTTATACCCTTATCCAGGCCGATAGCCAGCCCAAAAATGTAGGGGGGCCCGGCTGAAGTTAGGGAGACCCGATCCAACCTTATGATAGATCATCACCATATTATAGTTCATTTGCAAACCTACCGTGAAAATTTAAGGGGGGTCCCTAAAAATTTAGGGGGGCCCGGCCCTCCATAGACCTCCCTGGATACGCGCCTGCCCTTTCCCCCGTCGTTTTTTCTCAATGACTATACGTGGTTTTAGGCTGATCTTTTCTGCGACATTGTATACAGCTTTGAATTCTCAAATCTTCAATAATAATAATAATAATAATAATAATAATAATAATAATAATAATAATAATAATAATAATAATAATAATCTATTCTCACTAGTTTATAATTGGAAGGGGCGCGGAGGCTCAGTGATAGAGCGTTCACCTCCGGTGCTTGGGATCCCTGATTCGATCCCAGCTCGCGCCGTGTGGACTTTGTGGTGGACAAACACCGTGTTCGTGGGTTTTCTCGGGGTTCTCCCGTTTCCTCCCACTTTCTTCATTCCACCACTTCACGCATACTAATTTGTATATGTATATTAGATGAAACGCCAGTCCTTCGTACAGAAAGAATAAGTTTATGGAAAATATATGAATCCCCTTTCCCTTAGGATGTTTATTTGAATGAAAGTTTAATAAAAATAATACAGAAATGAAATCTGTGAGTTTTACGTCCCACGGTTATGCCGGTTAGGCTAAAGGAGACGGTGATGATGAGTAATGAATGAAATGGTGGAATGAACAAAGTGGGAGGAAACGGGAGAACCCCGAGAAAACCCACGCACACGGTGTTTGTCCACCACAAAGTTCACTTGGCGGGGGCTGGGATCGAACCCGGGACCCCAAGCACCAGAGGTGAACGCTCTACCACTGAGCCACCGCGGCCCTAAAAATAATACAGAAGACACTACTTTTGACGTAGATGTTGAAATATCCTACCCTCACAAAATATACCTTCAGTCAATGTCAGTATACCTTCTAACGTCATTGAAAAAGAGTTGGACGTTCTCTCCACGCTGAAAACTACGAATACGAAATTTTTGACATTTTGTTTTCTCTTTCCCGTCACCCTCTCCCGATAGGGATAAACTTGGACTTAAACGCCATTACAAATGTCACTATTCATTTCAGCGACCGAGAAAACTATGGCTTACATACTAATATCAGTCGTTTTGTATTGTAATTACATGTCACTTCCTCAACTCACATCCTTCGGAGTGTCTTACTACGACAGTACGCTGGAATATATATTCGGAATTACGCTGGAATATATACCGTAAATACGCGCGTAATTTTCGCCCTCGCATAATTTTCTCATCCCAATTTTGAAGGGCATTTTCTGTATATTTTATTTTCCTCGCGTAATTTGCGCACGCGGAAACTTTTTGTGAAACAGCATTTTTCCAGGAATCAATTACGCTAGCTAATGAACAATTGGAAACGCAGCAAAGCCATTGTTGTAAGGTAAGAAACCACACGACTTCTTAATCAATTTTTTTGTTATTTTTCTCCAAATTTAGAATTAGTTGTTTGTTGTCAATTCTTGCTACAAAGAAAATGTATACCGGTATTTTCGTGTTATTTTGACTGGGAGAAAAAATTAGATGATGTTCACTGATGTGGCTAATTTTTCCCCTCGCATAATTTACGCACCCTTGTTTCAAAACAACTTTTTTCGTCTAAAAAAGTGCGAAAAGTACGGGAGTAAATACGGTATTCGTACGCATATATCCAAATATATACAACTGCGCGAGCGATACCTTGGGCGCTGTCCTATAAATTCCCAATCTAGATGAAATGCTGATTTATGTCTCAACTTGCAAATCAATGTCATTGCGAATGCAATCTAATAGCTTGACGAAACCAAACTATGGATTCCATACTAATATCAGCCATTTGAGAAAATTTATTTATTTTTCACCCTTTCTACACCGAATGCAAATAGGGGCTGAACTTGGACTTTAATTCCATCGGAATTATAATTATTAATCTCAGCAACACCGAAAATGATGAATTCTACACTAATATCAGTCGTTTTTTAATATTATTTTTATATGTCAACCTCTTCCCACATAAGTAGGGGTACTAATGGAAGTTAAACGTATACTTAAATGGTATAAACAGTGTCACAATCAACATTGGGACCCTGAAGACTATAAATCCGATACTAACATCGATTTTTTTTATTTTTTCATGTCAGGAGGGGCATTAATGGGGTTCAACTCGGACTTAAACGAAATTAGAAGCGTTGCTATCCATTTCAGCGACACCCGAAACTATGGAGTCTACACTTAATCGGTCGTTTTCTATTATTTTATACGTTATTCCCCTCTTCCCTTCCTAGGTGTACTAGGAGAGCTTTCTCCTACTGGAGGCTGAACCTAAAATTAGGTCATCAAAACTACTACCAATCAACTTATGGATTCCGAAAGCTAGATTGACGCTAATATTGGCCGATTTCGAAATTTTTACGTCATTTCGTTACCCGCTGGGTGAAAATGAAAGATTAAATAAGAGTTTAACGGCATCGAGTACAGATGGTCCAGAGTTATGGAACAGGAACACCCATATACATATATATATATATAGGGTGTCCCATAAATTCGTTTACGTAGGCCATCTCGGTAACTATTAAAGATACGAAAAAATGATACTGAGAGTGCAGTGTTGTTGGAAAGTATGTGTTTTCAATCTAAAATGTGGGAATTTTCCGAATTGACCAACCGTTTGGGCTCTACACTGGTATAGCGCCCAATAGTAAAGAAAAATGCAACGTTGCCACGTATTTCTAGGCCAACAATGAAGGTAAATGCGTGTGATTTGAAGTATACTGGACCAGGAGAATGGAAGGGGCGGCCAGAATGAAGAATATGAAGAAGGATGACACGCAACGTCAATCCAAGGCAGTTGCGTAATAATCAGAATGGGGGGGGGGGGCAGTAAAGAAAAAGAAATTGAATTGAATTTATTCACGGGAAACTGGTATTAATTGCTTAGTGATGCCAGCGAGATGAGACAAGAGGACAATTGAATAAAATTAAAAAGGGCCTAAATCCCAAAGCTCAAAAACCAGAGGAAAGTTGATAAGCAAGAGTTATTGTAATACACGTTAAACGGGTATTGCGACTATGTGAGTGCTTTAAAACAGAAGCAACAAATTTTAAGCTATAAAATACTTACAAACGTATTATGCTTGGTACTAAAACAACTTTCAACGATACAATTCAATTCTACTTATTGCGGTCTTTAGATCCTGTCTCATTATTGCAGGGGCCATAGTTGCTCAGTGGTAGAGCGTTCACCCTTGGTGCTTGGGGTCCCTGGTTCGATCTCAGCTTGCACCAAATTAAATTTGTGGTGTGGATTTCCTTGGGGCTCTCTCATTTCTTCCCACTTTTTCATTCCACCGTTTTCATTCATTTGTCATTATCACCGTTTTCTTTAGTCTAGCCGGTATAATAGTGGGACGTAAAAATTAAATATTTCATTTCATTTCCTGTCTCATTATTTAATTGTGGGCTCGTCTAGAAACAGAGACACCAGTTTCCAGACGAGTTCAAACGAGACAGATTAATTATCGTATCCGGCTGTTGGTGTACGGGTAACGTGCCTGCGTGCTATGCGGCATTTGGGTAGGTCGAACTTGGCACGGAACCTGCTCCGATGGGCCATACTGACTAAGGTATCTCCTAATTTTTCTCAGTACCCTTCTCTCAGAACAACGCCGCTTCCTTCTCCAGTCCTAGACTCACCTAAAGGGTAGATATGACCTCGGAGTGAAAACCCAATCTCTTCTTGTCACTTCCTTGAACAAATAAATAAATAAAGTTTCCTGGTTGGTGAGCACCATTATTCTTGTTTCAACTCGTAAACTTGTAGCCTCATCTCATTTCATTGAATGGTTGTCTAGTGTCGTGTATGAGTTTTCGAAACGAGACGTGGCATGAGAACGTTCTGATCTCTTGAGCAATACTACTTATGTCATTGCATAGGGATTAAATATGTAGAAGCCAGCTATTTGAGATGTACCATCCCAGAATTCGTCTGATGGGCACCAATGGCATACCATCCTTGGTCCTTTGACAAATGAATGATATGAGGAGAAGAAACGCCTGTGGCACTCACACAAGGGATACCGCACCTTATGTAGCTCATTCACTTGAAGACACCTTACCTGTTGGAAGATCCTGAAACAGGTAAAACAATGCTGCAACTGTGCTCAGCGTAGAAGATGTTCCAAGTGATGTTCATCGTGTTGTGCACAAATCGCCACACTTTGTCGCCCACTGTCCCTAACACGTTGCACAGTCTCAGTGGTAAAAGCAGCGCAGAGCTCGCGAATATTGTGTTGTAGAGCAGCAAATATACGGTAGCAGTCCCTGTAAAGAACAGATTTTATGTGGTCCCGTAGCGATCTTGGTGAACATTCCACCAGACCTCCAGGCCCTATCCCACGTCCACGAACCTGCTGCATCCAAAGTGCAGTGACGCACCATCGTGTTGGCAATAAAAGTGCCGGCAGTTTGCAAGAGGTAAGTTTTCCAAATAAGGTTCGTGGGAGCTGTAGATAGCGGTGATGAAACTGTTCCGCAGCAGCACGTATACTCAAACCGGATGCGTGAAGGACCATTTCCGCTTTGTTTACAGGTAAATGCATAGTAAATATTCTTCATACACACGGAGATGTAAGGAAGCCATTTTAACTCACCATCTGAATGCAACACACAATTCAACACCAATTCAACACACAACTACACAAACAGAACTAAACGGGATGTGAAAGATGAGTGGCTTGTTGCTCATGTTTGATTACGTGGGACACTGCCACTCGAACAAAGTAGGCATATCATGGCAAGATGCTCATTTCAGAAAATCAATCAGCGGCGCTTTCTGAAACTTTTGACGGTTTCCTTAACTCCTGTTTCAGTCTACCTTCAACGGAATTTCCCGTCAAATAACGCACATTCGAACAGTTACTAAGTCCCAATTCAGACATTTCCTTTTCCTTTCTTTGTTTATCTCATTTCGACTGTTTCCCAGTTTCTATACAGTTCACCGTAGTTCAGTCGGTAATGCGTCTAATTACGATACAGGCTATTCATGCGGTGATGGTTCAAACCTCGGTCAGGACATTGGTTTATCTTTAAGCACTCTCGTGTCTGGCGAAACTGAGGTAAAATTCAGCCTCCTATTAAATTGCGTAACAGTGTTTTCTGGATCAGTGCCCTTTTTTGTTCTTTCATTTATTTAACAAGTAGATAATGAGTACTAATATTCCTTGCATGACTTGCATTCTCTTGATGTCATTCATTTGCCAAAGGAAGAAGGATGGTATGCCATTGTTGCCCATCAGACGAATGGTGGGATGGTACATCTCAAATCGCTGCTTCTACGTATTTAATCCCTTTGCGATTACATAAGCAGTATTGCTCAAGAGACCAGAATATTCTTGTGTCTCGTCTCGTTTCGAAAACTCATAGACGACACTAGACAATCATTCAACGAAATGAGATGAGGAAACAAGATACGAGCCGACTTCAAGGTAACATCGACTCTTTAGATGATTCTAGGACTGGAAAAGAAGCGGTCCCAGCCTGAGAGAAGGGACCATCCCGGTATGCACCCGGGGACTGAGGAAAACCAGGAGAAACCTTAGTATGGCCCGTCGGAAAGGGTTTCGTGCCAAGTTCGACCTATCCAAATACCGCGTGGCAGGCAAGCACGCTACCCCTACATCAAGGACTGGATACGAGATAATTAATCTGTCTCGTTTGAGCTCGTCTGGAATCTGGCGCTACTGTTTCTAGAAGAGACAACAATTAAATAATGGGATATGATCTAAGTGCCGCAATAAGTAGAGTTAAATTGCATCGTTTAAAGTTTTCTTAGTATCAAGCAGAATACGTTTGTAAATAGTTTATAGCTTAAAACTTCTTGCGATAACTCATGTTTATCGACTTTTCTCTCTCTTCTTTTCTTTTTTTTTTAGCTTTGGGATTTAGGCACTTTTTAATTTTAATCAATTGTCCTCCTGTCTCATGTCGTTGACATAACTAAGCAACTAATACCAGTTTCCCGTGAATGAATTCAATTCAATTTCTTTTTCATTACTGTCCCCTCCCATTCTGATGGTGACACCACTGCCTTGGATTAACGTTGCGTGTGATCCTTCTTCATATCCTTCATTCTGACCGTCCCTTCTGTTTTCCTTGATTTAGGATACTTCAAACCACACACACTTAGTTTCATTGTTGTCCAACTAAGACGTGGCAACGTTGCATTTTTCTGTACCATTCGGCGCTATACCAGTGTAGAGAGCAAACAGTTGGTCCAATTCGGAAAATTCCATCATTTTAGATTGAAAACACATACTGAGTAAGAGAGAGCGACCAGAGCCTTGCCACTTCCATAATATACAAAAGCATTTCATAGAATTGAACTGAAAATCTATATAAAGAATGTTCGTTTTCTTCTTACTAAAGCATTATTTAATCTCTTGTGGAGATCGTAACCTGCGGTGGGGATCGTAAAATTATTGTGAGGGTTTTGGGGTATTGAGCTTTTCCTCTGGAACCACGAACCGATTTTGGGTACCGGTATCCTCTGTTTATACCCGCATGGTCTTCTTACACCTCTGACTATATTTGAAGAATGCTGTAATCAGAATATTGAGAAGTACCTTTCGTATGACAAATAGTTGTAGACAATACACTACGCACACTTATTTATTGCTATTGCAAGATTTTCTTAATTCGCATTTACATATACACATAAAATACCGATGTTATGTTAACTCCCACCACATCTCAGATGTTATGTATTAAACATAATAAATTGAAAATGTTCTTTTGCGTATGAAAAGGTAAATTACAAAACCAGCATGTGCTTACAGTGTACATAATTTCGAAATACTGTATCATTAAGTATTTCAAAGAATGTTACTTTCTTTCTGCACTTTCCGAAGATCCCATAGTTAGACTTACAAAATATTTTGCTCCAAAACATCAAAAATCAATGCGCTAATTATTTTTGGAATATGGTGCACCTCTGAATATTTTTTTTAAACTTTAGTTGATAATCCTTTCTACTTTATTTTGCGTTTTACGTCCCACGGTTATGCCGGCTAGGCTAAAGGAGACGGTGATGATGAGTAATGAATGAAAGGGTGGAATAAAGAAAGTGTGAGAAAACGGGAGAACCCCGAGAAAACCCACGCACATGGTATTTGTCCACCACAAAGAAAACGACTTGCATTTGAACTACAACAAATTCCTGACAAAGACTGACGTTTCGTCTTTGTTAGATTCCAAAGAAAACTATGAATCCGACTAACTATTAATTTTGGTACTGATTGTGTAGCATGCTAATTTAATAACAATAATGCAGCGGATCATTTTATAATTTTTGTAATTTTATTGACTAATGTTAAAGCACAAGACACAAAATAATTAGTTACATTTACTTAAGTTACTTAATGTTATTGTGGAAATCGCAGTATATAACCCTGCTTCATTTTCTTAGAAAGAAATTTATTTTGTTTAAGAAAAAAAGTCGGTTACTAAATTAACAACGGTCACACAACGGATGAACTGCTTCGTTTTAAATTAGTTTGAGTTCTAACAACATTTTCAATGACATTTAAGAGGGTTTATCACTGCCCAGTCAGTTATGAATTTTTTCTAGAGTTAATTTAAATGAAAAGGAAATATATAATAATGGGAAAGAGAAACTTAACGAGGCAAATAGAAAAGAGGAATAAAGAAAGCTAACATAATGAAAGTAACAAAATTTAAAAGATTTCCATAGTTCAGACCCAAAATATAGGTATCTTATATGTTTCTCATATGTTTTTGCTAAGTTCAAATTCCTTATTAAAAAACATAGCAGGAGTAATTTTTTCTTTTTATGGTTGTCCGTAGTACAGTCACAGGCCCGTATCCAGGGCGGTCTAGGGAGGGCGTCTACCTAAAGTTTTGCTGGCCGCCCAAAAAGTTTCACGGTAGGCTTGCAAATGAATTATAATATGGTGATGAACTATAATATAGTTGGATCGCCCCCCTAACTTCAGCAGGGCCCCGCTACAATTTTGGGCTGGCTACCAACATGCAGTGTCAAAGATTAGGATGAAGTACTCCTATGATTTACCATATGCTATAACAAAGTTATGTGTAGTAATAGAATTTAAATATATAAGAAATATTCCTTTTAACGAAATAGTGTGGTAAGTGATATGCATTATCATATTTACTGATTTTAATTTCTTTGGGTTCACACTAAAGAACACAACTTTTCCAACCCTGAATATGAACGTTTTCTACGTGATATCAAATATTAATTGTTTCATGTATTGTAAAATGCGACTTTGCGGACTAAAATATTCAGAAAGAACTGTGAAACAAATAAATAAAGCATAAAGTGATCATATTCTTTCTTAAAACCGTGGGATCAAAACATGATTAATGAAATCATCAACAGTTCACTGGATCTGCTACATCAACATTATAAAAAAAGTCAGTACAGTGTGGTCCGAAAGTGGGCGTACTTCTAATTGGTGTTTTCTGACGGTTTTAGGTTTTACCCACGTTTGTTTGGTAGCATTGCCTGGCATTGTCTGGCAACATTGCTGTCCATGTTCATTTGTGATACAGCAGAATGGAGCATCAGCGCACTTCGCGATTCACGTGTGCAATTACCTGAATCAGCCGTTTCCTTTATCCTGGATTGGAAGAGGTTGTTCATCTTCACCAGCTCCCTTTCCCTGTCCTCCAAGAAGTCCCGATCTGACGACACCAGACAATGCTCTCTGGGGTTTCATAAAGCAACGAGTAAGAAACACTTGATATCACACAACGCAGGAATTACGAGGAGCTGTGGAACATGCTTTCACCCTCGTGACTCCGGAATATCTCCGCAAAACATCTGCGAGAACTTGGAGCAAAATTCAGCTGTGTTGCGACATTGATGGGATATTCTTCCGCTGTGTTTCTGACTTTTAAGACTTTAAGGTAACTGTGTACAGACATTCTACCATAACTAACACTATACTGTTGAAACTAAAGGGGAGGTACGCCTACAACCGGACCACCCTCTATAACTACATTAGCAGCTTAACAGAACTTTAACTAATTAAAAAAATGCTTTCCGCCGTCTTCAAAATTCCATTAAACAGTTTAATATTATGAAGTTTGTCAGTTTTACAAGTCAGTTTTCAATTTCCAACTGAATGTGGCTGTTGATTGTACTACTCATGAATCCTGTACTTGTTACGTATAAATTTTTACTGTGGCACTTCCATATACTTACCATGATTTGGAGGCTTATTTAGATGTATATCTACATCCAATCCTGGTAAGTGGTGACCGTCTGATATATCTATTAAATATAAAAAAGGTATGTAACTACATTATGATTCCATAGAACATAAAATCAAAAATCAAATCCATAAGTAAAATCATAAATAGATAAGATGATAAAATCATAAATATAAAACTGAAAAAGGGGCCGTTGCCATAGAAACCACCGTTTCCATAACAACGAATCCTGTCACCGCTCGTCAATCTAAAACTGATAAAGGGCATGAAAGAAGAAAAGAAAGAAAACTCTGTAACAAATGTGATGCATGGAATAAGTCGTGAGTGGGAACCCTTCACCCCTGGTGGGGATGTTCATGAAGCTATCAGCTTATGTCTAATCATATTGGAATATAATATCCATTTCTTAATTTCGAACATACTAGGTTCGATCGAAATGAGAAAACTTTTTATCGGACTTCTAAAGAAAATAAAAATCAAATGAATACATGACCGTGTTTATTACATATAGAATTCCCAGTCACGACCCCCTTTTCAGTTTTATTAAAAATAGAAGAAGAAGATGAAGAAAGGAAAAGGAAGATAGAAGAGGAAAAAGGTAAAGTAAGAAAGGTGATAAAGAGGAAACTGTTACTGGATATTTTGAGAAATATGGTAAAGGAAAAGTGAATAATTATCGAATTGGGATCATTTCCAATAGCTATTGGATGAATGTTTGGTATTAAGGTGATTAAAGGTAGACACATGTTAACCCATGCATCCCAGATCTAGATCCATTTAACCCAAACTACCGAATTATCCCGATCTAGCTCTGAGATAGATGAGAAAGTTTAATTTAACCGTTTATTCAATATTTCCAGGAGTTCTAGACTAATATCCAATATTTGAAAAACAAACAACGAAGTTGATGGCATGTTAGAATCGACCACAGAAGAAAGAAAAAAAATCAGAGTATCACATATTTGTCGAAGATTTTGACTTTCACAGTTCTCCCATGATGATCGTTCGTTCAGGCTATTTCCGTCCTTTTTACTTCCTTCATAGAGCCAACTTAAGTTAGTATTGACATTCAATGACTTTAATTGCCAACTACCATTAATTGTAATAAGTCACACATATATGTCAAAATAATTGGTGCACTTAATACTAAACCTACATTTCACTCACACACACATTCATACAGGACAATGTATACTTCAGGTTGTATTTAGTTGAATTAAACTAACCTAACTACATTTCTATAGACATTTATTACATTTCAATAAAAGAAAACTTAGTTTGACATAACAGGAAAAATTTAATACATGAAAAGGATGTTTCATAAGCATGCACAGAAATAAGCTACTTTCAACAAGATCAAATAACACATTTCTCTTTCTAGATATATTGAAAGTTGGATTACATTAAAAAAATTCGACAAAAGACGAAAGACAAAAATAAAGGAAAAAAAAAGAACATTCAAAGGTCAATATATTTAAGATTCAGTGCAATGAATACATATCATTGCGGAAAAAAGAAAGAAAAAAAATATAATTGGTTAATCATTCTTTTAAAAAAACACTTTAGTAGCATTTTATTAAGTCTCTGTTCCAAGAGGAGACATTTCGACAATTTTATGAGTCTTTGTTCTCACGTCGATAATAACTCCTTTTTCAACTCTCTTTTTTCACTATGATTTGTGTCCATGAGAGTATTTAATCGTTTTTGTTTTAACTATAGACAAATAGTTGCTTCATATTATATATATATTTTTTATTTCGTCACTTGACGCACTTGATATAAAATTTCAAAGTTTATCGAGATTTAAAATATTGAGTCCAGTCCCAAACATTGGGAACATATTTCCATATTTCTGTATTCACATTACTAAATTATTGACCAAATTTCAGTTCATTGAATTTAAGATCACTAATTTTTTCTTCTAGTATAGATCGTGTAGTCAAAGATTCTAGTCACTGAATAGTTAGGTTTCAGATCGTAGGGGAAGGATCTGTTTCATAGTTTTCTGATAAAAGATTCGTTGGTGGGGCACACTGTTTCGTAGCTTACTAATTTCACTATGATCTCGCAAAATAAATTTGGATAAGGATTAGGGTTATTTTTACTTTTCTTACGACCTGCTACTTGTTTTAGTTACATGCAGTATTTAACATGATATTCAACTTTAATAGTCACAAACATCAATAACAACTCAACAAAATGTAATTTATTACAATTTACGCGGTAATACTATATATCACAAATAGTTGGTCAATATCGGGTGTCAAAAATCTATGGCAACCTAAAACAACCAGGGTAAATACCGAGCCCTTTACATACATACTCGCATATATATATATATATTCATATTACTCAATATAATAAATTTCATTTTAATATCCATCTTAATATTTCGTCGACATTTAAATTCTACATAACCTATTTATATTCGATAAGTATTCATATTTTATTGGCTCAAAATAAACAAAAACCCTGACTATCAAAATTCACTTTTTCCCTCATAAGGTTGCAACATTGTACTTTATATGTAAACCCGATAATCAATAATCATTCTCAATTTACTAAAGATCCGCGTATAAAGAAATAGTTGGTGTTATTTAATAAGTTGACATAAGAGGTGGAAATACAACAAATAGAGCAGGCACGTAACTTTTCAAACTATGTAAGTACATATATATAGATGTATATACAGAGAAAGAAAAAAAATCGATGTTATTCGAAACTAGTGGGCCCAAACTACTAATACATATACCATATAACCAATCAATAGAAAGAAAAACCAGAAATCAGTAATCAATGGATATAATTTGTTCGATCAATGAATAACAAATAGGTTTCTAGGAATCTGAAAGCATAGTGTACCTTCTCGTCAGTTTCTCCCGTGGTGGATTGAATATCGCGAAAATGGTCTGAGTTGTGCTGCAATACCTCCACGAATTGCATCTCTCGATGTCTCAGTTAGTACATACGATCGAAATAAGTGATATGAATATTGTATGTTTTAATGAGTTTCAGAAATCGGGGGGGGGAGGTTGAAAAATTAAAAAATAACTCTAGAGGAGAAGTAGAAGAAGAATAGGTAAAGAGAGAGAAGACAGAACACTACAACTACGAAAGATAAGTGGTCGAATTTGCGTATACAACATATTATAACCAAATATTCTCTTTTATGCCAAAAGGGGTTCGGCTTACTCAATTACGTAACCTAGGGGGCGCCCTGCTGCCAAGGATGCAAGTCTGTGTCCATCAGATCCCAATCCCACAAGAATTTGCTTGTAAGATTGAAATCTGAGCCCCGTATCCGGCCCAAACCAGCAGGATAAAAGGAAAGGGGGAAGGGACCAGGTAACTGCGTCCCCAATTTTGAAATCTCTAAGTAAGTAAAAAAAAATATTCGACCCCCTCAGAAGAACTAAGAAGGTTCAAGGACAGTAAAGAAACGAGAGTAAAAGTAATAGCTAAGATATCCCTAATGATACTTTGCCAAAATAAAAAAAAATTTAAATAAACTGAATTTTGGATCGGTGATTTCTATTGCCAAACCTCACCGATAGCTCCCCTTCGCAGAATGCGCTAAATTCTGAGGCATTGATTAATTTCCGTCACTATCTAGTTTGGAAACTGAGAAAAGAAGACGAAAATATTCAAGGGGGGATGGGGTCGATGCCCGGGTACGGAAATGACATAAATATTAATTTAGTAGCAGTTGATTTAATCGGATAGTCCGAACTGAGGTGTCAGCTATATGAACACTGCACAATAAATGCACAAGGTAAGCAACGAAAAAAAATCTCGGAGAGGCAATGAATGTTAAAAGTACAAATGACCGAACCTGTACTTTTCGAAAATCATAGGATATAGCAGTTAGTTTTCTTAATTATCATTTCTGTCAACATTTAGAAGTAATTCCCACATGATGCTACCCTATCTATTGAAAGGCTTAAGATCCGGGGCTGTTATTATGAGGTACTTAAATGCGAAGTAACACACAATTCCCAACTACAATTTACTATCCAAGTAGCAAACTCGGTTGGATGAATGTACTGGTGTAGAAGTCAAAACGCGAGAGATTTTTAGTAAACATATTCATATTTTCACTATATAACATACACTAGGCCTATCCATTTAAATATAGGTGTCATATCATCTCATTCACTTCACATCATAATCGCATTATTATTATATCGTTACATTTAATTATTATTTACTCATTTCCACACGAAGAAATATTTTATAGACACCCTATTTCATACATTTTACACGCAGGCCATACACATATTTATATTACACACTAATAAATATATAATTATCACAATCTATCACGCTCAAACTACCACACGACAACATTCATCGAACCACGTACTCTTTGTTTCGAAGCACCCAAATTGTATTTACTTCGCAGTAAAAAAAAAAAAAAAACAATCATACGTGCGTATTCACTGAAAGTTAAATTGTCAATATTTACTCTGGTTTATTTATGTCAGAAAAATGGTACTAAATTAACGCATATTTATACACTGTCCTAACCGAAAATTCACACACTCACACAAAACTACTAACTACATACACCACTGTTAGTACTATACATAAAGACAACTAACTAAACCAAACATGCACCATTTAATTACATGCATGTTGAGGAAAAATACTCCCTTGTTGGTATATACAGTTGGCTCTATTTAATTTAGGGGGGCAAAATGAGAAGGGTAACCCTGGGTCCAACTGACCTAGCCAATTGTTCAAAACATGTTTACTAAAGATTGATGCCCTGGGGGCCATTTAACGAGGTTTATGGAGGGACCCTTCCCCTGAAAGGGGAAAAGGCCCTAAAACAAACAATAACTAACCCATTCCCCCGCTAGAACTGGTTCAATTTCGAAAAGGGGATAGGAGCCCTTTTACGCTAGCTTAAGCTGCCATTATGATTATTGATGTTACAGCTATGAAACCTACTAGGTACATGCACTTACTGAATAATAATAATAAAAAAAATCACATTTACTCTATACACGGACAAAATACACACAAAACCAGGTGGTATTTCCCCTAATCCCTAACTGAGTTTTAAAAGATCAAAAATCACTCTCCTGTAAATAACATGGCGTCCTGTCAACCAGAATTGGATGTTTCACTAACTTATTGTTTCTTTACGAAAAATGTAGATTTTTTTCCTTTTTTGGGGCTCCTACACAGCCTTCAATGTTCAACTATGAAATTAAATCAGATTTTTACCTGAATTCTATTAAAATCCTGGTCCTTTTACCGCAGATATGTAGGAGAAATTACAAGCTGCGCCTCGCATAAGTGTCCTCGACTATTCTGATAACATTGCGCCGAAAAAGCCAGAGGTAGGAGAATTCCTCCAATCAGAACGAAAACTTTAGCCGCGGAAATTACAAAACAAATAGAAATTTGGCAAATCCAGATATAACCGGATCTGAAAGTGACTATGGACTAGTGAGAGGGGGCGAGGGAAAGATTAGGTACCTGATTAAATTCTACATTGGTCTGAAATTAAGAAAATTTATATCCAATGACGGAACTATGTTTCAGTATGACGTCAGAATGGTAAATCTTGTAACTATTCGACTTGTATATGCGAAAATGGGATTTACACTTAATCAAAATATAAATAAAATATATTATTCAGTGGGAATATGGTTACTAATGAAACCTTTCGATTCATTATATTTAATTCGAAGTAAAGAGAGTAAATAAATTGTGTAACTAAACCGAAATTGAATAAAAAAAATTACTAGGTACAGGGTGCGTAAAAAAAGTTGCCATTACTTTCAACTGTAATGGTACATTACAAATAAAAAGCTTCGGTAGTGACAATCATATTTTTTTTTTAGTTATTTCAGTTAAGGAGTTTTATCTAGAGCTGATTTAAATGAAAAATTAATATATGAATAGAGGGAAGGACAGATCAAGAATAAATCAAGCAAATAAAAAAATAAGATGAAAAATGCTAAAATAATGAAAGTAACAAAACTGAAAATTTTCCCATGGCTTTGGATCTACAAAATGTTATATGTTTTAGCTGTGTTTTTGTAAAAAGAAAAAGAAAAAACTATTCAAAATCCTTACTAGAAAGCATGGTATTCTTTTTCTGGTTATATGTAATGCAGTATCAAACATGAAAATGAAATATTTCTATGATTACATAACTTATAACAAAGGGTTGGGTCATTACCCAAGAACCAAGAAAGTTCTTTCGTTTTTTTTGGTATGTGTTCAATTGGCCCTCACACCTTGAGTTGGATACTAATGAAGATAAGGCGAAGGTCATTTTATCCAACATGCTACCTTGTTGTGGCACCTCAGTTACACAGAAACTTGCGTAAGGACAGAGTGAACATGGGACTTCCACAGAGCGTTGAAAGTATGTGTATGCTGTATGAGTTCACACTTTGGTGAAACGCTGTTGCAGCGGGGCGGAAGATATACCCAACTTTTGGTGAGAGTGTTATGACTACGCGGACAGTGCAGCGGCGGTTTAAGAAGTTTAAGAACGGTGATGAAACACTCGAAGACGCACCACTTATCGGAAGACCAACACATGTACAAAATGAAGATCTTCAGGCAGCAATTGAGGCGAACAGTGGCCAGGCATATGAGAAACTGGGATTACAATTCAGTGTGACTGGAGAACTATTCGGTCTGCACCTCCATCAACTTAGGAAGCACAAGAAATTGGGTAGATGAATCCCAGATGATTTGACTCTGGGCCAGAACGCAAACGCGAGCAGACACCTGTGTTTCTTTGCTGTCTCGTCTTCTGAGGAAGGAGCCATTTTTGGGCAGGGTATTGATATGTGATAAGAAGTACGAAGCTCTACGGCGCTGTCATAATTGGTTAGCATCCTATGATCCGATGCCAAAGCTGCCGAAACCAGCACCGCACCAGAAGACCGTCGTCCTGTGTGTTTGGTGGACTGCTCGCTGCGTCGTGCATTGCGAACAGCTACTAGCTGTTGAGTGCATCAATACAACTGTGTACTGCAGCAGTTGAGCCATGTTCAAGAAAAACTCGTAATTCTGCAGCCAGCACTTCTGAATCGCAAAGGAGACCTTTTGTTACAGAAAAACGCTAAGCTCCACGTAGCTAGGATGACACGGAACACCATTCTACCCCTTGGATGGGAAACACTATTGTATATGTCATAATCCTGGACATTGCATCGTCTGATTATCACCTGTTCCGTTCGTTGGATAATCACCTTAGAGGACTCCAGTTCAAATCCTTAGTAGAGGTGCAAAATGCACTTGATACCTTCTTCGCTTCACGGCTCACCAAGTTCTACCGCGATTGAATCCACGGCCTTCCAGAAAGTTGACAGAAGGTCGTCGATGCTGATGGAGTCTATTTTTGATCTTTCAGGTATGTCTTAGGTGACATATTGATGTTCGAAATTGGTGGGTGAAAAGCGACAGAACTTTCTTTGTTATCTTTATAGGATTTAAATCTATTAGAAACATTGTTAACGAGAAAGTTTGGCAATCAGTATTCATTATTAAACTTGCTAATTTTAATTTATTTGAGTTCATAGTAGAGTCCCACTTGGAATATGAACATTTTTTTTATATAGGAGAAATCAAATATTAATTGTTGTATGTATTGTAAAAGGCAACTTCGTGGATTACAACATTTAAGTTATGAAAGCAAGCGTGAAACAGATAAATAATATCTTTTCTAGAACAGTGAGATCTAAACGTGATTAATGTATACACCATAAGTTTACTGTTTTAGTAAGGTCAGCAGTGTTGCCACAGTCCAATCTCTGGAGTGGGCTGAAAAATAGTACCAAATTGAAACAAAAAGGGCTGAAATCATTATTTTTTACCACTGTAATACATGGCTCTATAATAACACGAGACTAAAAGAGGTGAAGTTCTAGAACACTCCCACCCACCTCTCCCAAGAGTGCAAGTCGAGAAAGTACTCTTTAAAAAAATACTTTTTAAAAACATCTAAATAAGAGGAACCCGAACAACCTTGGAAGTAGAAGAAACTTTTGTTGCGTATAAGAAGTATAACAGAGGCCGCAAATTAAAAGGGAAAACAATTATTATCTTCGGTATGCATTGTAACGAAGCCAAACGCGCCTCTATTTCAAAGTGACAAATAAATCAAAACGGTATTATAGCCATATATGAAAAAAATATAAAACTAGGAACAAATCAATCATCTCAGAGTTTGTGTACATTGTAAATAATAAAATATTAAAATATAAATTATTGCACTTTATTCTCGCCTGTTTCACGACCGAAGGAGGATAATAGACTGTAAGAAGAATATAAGGTAAGTAAACTGACATTTGTAAAAAGATGTACAACCGGTTCAGGGTCCCAGAAGCTTCCCTGAAAGACATCAAAAGGAAGAGATGTAGAGAAAGTCTTACTGACACTTTTGAATATGTGACAAGTATTTTTAGATGGTGCTGAATTCGGTAGAAATGTACCAAATTTTTCACGAAAGGGGCTGAAAATGCCAGCGTGGTACCAACGGGCCGACGAAGACAAAAAGGGCTGAATTTGGTACAATTGTACCAACTGTGACAACAGTGAAGGTCAGCATTATAGTGGATAAATGGAAACTCTAGTAACAATGAGTGAAAAGTAACATTGTCAGACAGAACTTTAAGTAATTCCAAAGTGTTTTTTTTAGCATGTTAAAAATTTCACGAAACAGTTTAATGTTATGGAGCTATTCAGTTTTACAATTAAATTTTCAGTTTCCAACCAACTAAATGTGACTGTTGATTGTGCTCCTCATGAGTCATATAACTGTTATGAATTAGCGTTGTTGTCTCAGTTCTACATAACTTACTCTGATTTAGAGGCCTATTTGGAAGTATATCCACATCTAATCCTGGTGAATGGGGACCATTCGGTCTATCTATTAAATATAAAAAGGTATGATATTAAATTTTTATTACATACAACATAAAATCATAAATCAAAGCGTAAGTAAAATCATAAATAATAATAATAAAAAAATCATAAATAAAAGCTTCGGAAATCAGAATAATGATTTCACACTTCTAATACCTTGTATGTGCTATCAGAGGATAAAGGATTAGAGTAATCAAGATCAAGTTCAAGACTGTTATCCGAGTTCAAGTGCTCATTCAGGTATGGACTCAAAATGGAAATTATATTTCTGATCCTTACTAAAACGTCCATATTTACACTATTGAATGTCCTTATTTATGAGCTACTTATTGTTGATATTTTGATGTTATTAATTATTAATAACAGTAAAAATATTACAAAATATAAGATGCACATTCGTTCCACGGACTGAAGAATTCGGGACAAACATATTTACGCAGTTTTTGTATTAATCTTCGTTTCCTCCCATTTTCAGTTTTACCTAATATAATGTGAAATGTTGTCGAATATATACAATTTTACAGATTGTTTCTGCAATTTATATTCGTCAAGAGTAACATTCTTGAAATGCCTTAAAGTTAGAACTATTAATGTGGTTGATCAATAGGTCTACTACATATATTATAATCCCAAACATTCTGCAAGTCAATTCAGTTGAACAAATATTATTTCCAAGTGACTGAAATGAACGTTTACTTATAGCTTAAAATAAATTTATAAATAGGACTACGAAGGACGAAAGCAAAGCTCAAACTTAATGAAATACCTCAAAATTCACATACATACATATAAATCATCATGATCAAACCAAATCGTTGTTGCAACAAAGTTTTCTCTCGGGTGCTACACTTACAACACAATGGTCTGGGGTATATACGTATAAGCAACGTACTAAATTATAACACCATAATCTTGACTTTCCTGACTTGACTTCGCTATTTGTTAAGGAAAATTGCTTAAGCGTAATCTTAGATACTTTTGATGAATTATGACATAAATTTGAAATCGATTCATGGTTCATAAAGTTGTTCATCAAATTCAGTATAATAATTTATAAGTGTAGTAGCAAACGAGAACTGTCTCAGGATTTGCGTCATGCTAATCCTAATGATAAAATGTCATGCTAAATATGTCACTACTTTTAATACATGTAGTTATCTGCGTTTAAAATATATAAAACGATAATCATGCCTGTTGTTCTGTATGGTTGCGAAACATGGTCGCTTACTCTGAGGGAAGAACATAGACTGAAAGTATTTGAGAACAGGATCCTGAGAAGAATATTCGGACCCAAGAGGAACGAGAATGGGGAATGGCGAAAGCTTCATAATGAGGAACTACATAGTTTATACGGTTTACCCAACATTGTTAGGGTCGTCAAGTCTAGGAGGCTTAGGTGGGCAGGTCATGTAGCTAGAATGGAAGAAAGTAGAAACGCTTTCAAAGTCTTGACTGGTAGACCCATAGGAAAACGACCATTAGGAAGACCTAGGCGCAGATGGGAGGATAATATTAAGATGGATCTCGCAGAGATAGGAATACAAAGTAGAAACTGGATCCAATTAGCTAAGGATAGAAGTCAATGGAGAGCTTTTGTGAACACGGCACTGAACCTCCGGGTTCCATAGGCCATAGAGTTAGTTAGTTAGTTATCTGCGTTATAGCACGAAGAAATTAAATGTCAACTAAAAGCAAGGAATTCGTGTTATTATTCAGTTCAAAATCTCTTGTCGTCGCGAATTCTTCCGATGAATTCGAAACTTAAAATATATAATCATGCCTGTTGTTCTGTATGGTTGCGAAACATGGTCACTTACTCTGAGGGAAGAACATAGACTGAAAATATTTGAGAAGAAGATCCTGAGACGAATATTCGGGCTCAAGAGGAATGGGAATGGGGAAAAGCGGAAACTTCATTACGAGGAATTGCATAATTTATACAGCTTACCAAACATTATTAGGGTCATCAAGACTAGGTGGCTCAGGGTGCAGGTCATGTAGCGAGATGACCAGATAGTAACACTTTCAAAGTCTTAACTGGAAGACCAATCGGAAAACGACTATTAGGCGTAGATGGGAGGACAATATTAAGATGGATCTCGCAGAAATAGAAATACAAAGTAGAAACTTGGTCCAGTTGGCTAAGGATAGAAGTCAATGGAAAGCTTTTGTGAACGCGACATTGAACCTGTGGGTTGCATAGGCCATAGAGTTGGTTAGTTAGTTATAGTTTTCATATGTAAGAAAGTTAAAAAATTACTGAAATATGAAATAAAATATGAATTGAAATGTGTGTCACAATTAACAAACATACTACATTTTAAATAATGATTAAAGTTTTGATTACTCATGATTTTAATCTATACTTCATATCGGGCGAAATGCTCTGGCGGAACAACTATTCTAATATTATGAATGAAGTAATGCTTGTTCGATGTAGATATATTCTTTTATTCTTTTGATGAACATTTTCTGGAAACATTGGATAAAGTGTACTGATCTAGGATCGCTTATGAAACAAGAGTTGAAGCTTTCTTGTATCGGAAATGTGTCGTGGGACATGGAGAAAGAAGAGCTTCCCAATTGAAGAATATTAATTGGGAGGTTGTTTGGGTGCTAGAAATGGTTCTGGGGCTGTTGTACTTACCTGATAGATACGTATAAGTAGTCTCCAATTTGTTAGTTTTGTAAATGACATGGAATCAAGACGGAAGATGGATTAGAGAGACATAAAATTGTATGTATGACTATTGCATAAGCGATGTGGTTGGATTTAATATATATTGAAATAGAATATGGAATCTTTAACCAAAAATAACTATTGAGAAAAAGGAAATTTATCGTTTTATTGTGATTGGAAGTGTCTCGACAGATGAACATACTAGCTCGCGATAAAGATAAATGCTATAAATAACACCTGCAAACTATATAGGCCTACTTGTACAAAATTCTTAAATATAACAATCTTGAACAGATTCGAATGCACTTTTAATTCATTTATGCGTATCAGCCATGGGACAGCGTGAGTTTAACGCATGCAATGTTGAGGCACAATGTTTTCAATTCCATTTTTCGAAGCAGCGATCCAAACGAATATTATGCAATTTGTGCAAGTATTGGATCGAAGGTCAGAGCATGCGATTTTCAAAACTATTATGTGATCAATTTAGCTTTGGATTATCAAGTTAGAAGAATATTAACGGTCAAAACTATCTAACCTTTAACGAGGCACTAAAATCTGCTTGTATTGTAAAGAGTGTAGCTGTACAAACTGTAAATACAAATTTGCCAGTAGTTTCTCACAAAACTACTTTTTAACTCCCAACCTTCATAGTTCAATTATGGTATAAATTCCATTACCTATTTCAATAGATATTAATTCCAATTACATATATATACTTTAATATTTATTATTATACATACATACAACAACTCATGTAATCCATATTCTATATTGATTCGATTTCAGTTACAGCAGAAAATAACCAGAGCATTTATACTTAACTACCACATAAGTGTATTAACTTCCAAATCATTCCCATCAATCTTCAACAGTGATAGGCTATAGTATCTGAAAACTGCAGTCATGTGAAAAAATGTGTGTTTAGGTTAGGAATTAAGATTATTCGAATAAAGAAGAAATATAATCTTAAAGGATATATTTTAAGAATATAAAATTGTATGACAAATGACGAATATTTAACTGCGTATTAACATATGAAGGACAACAAAGAATTACATAGTTCAACGAATACTATTACCCCATTTCCTCTTGATTTCTGACGTAAGGACGAAGAAAACTGAAAAACGTGAAACTTTAAAGCTCTATTCTAAATCCAAATTAGGAGTGACAGAAATATTGGGTCAGCCTTAGTATACATGTGCTACCTAACAACTTCTTACATTCCATACTGTATCTTTTTCCAATTTGCTTCTAATTTATTTTGAAACCTTATTTGTAGTGTGGTCTTCCAATCAGACTTATGTGATTTTCAATAATAAAATTTATTTCTAAATGTTCTTCAGTTCTACAACGTCTCCTTACTAGAGTAGCGTTGATTTTTCCAGCCTTGGTCTCTTGAAAGCATGTCTCTGATGATTCCGCGATTTACACATTTTTATGTATCTATGTACCTTGTATCTTGGAAGTCTTAAGAAAAGTTTACGCTTCTTAGAAAATAGTTGTTGTGCTAGAATATTATTCAGACTCTTTTCACCATAAAGAGTCTCAAATATTACGTCTAAGGAAAATCCTCAAATTGGTCTGTGCTTTCTGCAGTTAATCAAAATATATATTGGCCAATTATAATGCTGCATTTTGCACTAGACTAACATAATTCTCGGAATATATTCGAAAATATTTAAATAAAAAATTCTCGACATTTCAACTTAATCAAATTGTCTGTATGGTCTGTATGTTTTTAGTAAAGAAGTATATTTAGAGAATCAAATCTACAGGCCAATGTATTTGCATTAATTATGTAGTTTATATATTAACTCTACGCAACCTCAAGAGAAAATGATTCATGAAAAGTGTTAATATGATGGTATAGTAGGTTAATTTATTAGAAGTGACACGAAGTACACTCTGTTTTGATGAACAGTTCACATTTTCCTTAATTAGAATTAATTTCTCTTTCAACGGCTTGAGAGAATCGAATTTTTTCGACTGTTCATAATATACCTATTAGACAAATAATGTAGAGTTTTCGGTGCTTCTGGTCACACATTTTATTTTGGATGAAAAATACTCTGTCATTCGCCAAACAGGGAAACATTAACCTGAAAAATATAAAGTTGTGGATTTTACATATAGCATATTATATGGCTATTTTTTAGTATTTACGATGATGTTGTACAGTGATATTCGAATAATTGATATCTTGAGTGAACCCGTCGTATCTTAAAGTATTGAAACTTGTACGATATATTGTATTATCAATATATCAAGTATCTTTAAATTCCATTAAAATTCTCCGCATATTTTCTATAATTGCTATTATGTAAATGAAATATATAATTATTTTTATCTATAAAAAACGAAAAATGCTTTGAATCATGTACTTTAAATTTGCCATTAATATTGGGCAAGAGTAAGCATTGTGTGTTGATTTCAACAAGAAATTTCTATCGTAACAAACTTCAGCGATGAAATGATCATAAGCGTATTATTCTTATGCCATGTACCTATGATTAGTTAAAATGTTTGAGTAGCAAAATATTATTTTGTTCCTGTATTTGATCATACCTTGACATAAACATATATTGTGAAATTTTTCCTTGATGTTCTATGCGTTCCAAGTTCATTTCTGGCAACATGTTATTCCTTCGTTGAAGATAATAGCATTACACTAAACATTAAGAATTTCTAGATTTCACTGTTAACATTATTTTATTTTTATATTTGTAGCATATACTGTGTACGGTCATGTGAATTTATAGTGATAACTAAATTGTCTTTTGAGCGATAACTTTCAATTTAAAAATGTTTATGAAGAATATTGTTTTATAAGTGTATCTGATTTTTAATTCTCTCAATTCTAAACATATAGTTCTCTTACAGGACCGAGCTTTTACTACTGACTTTATTATCTATGAACACTTTGTTTAGGAAATGATTGCCAAGTATTGTCATTATAAAACCAATAATATTACGTATAGTTACGTATAGCAGCTATTACATATAGTTATTGAGTATTAATGAAGAAGCATATCATGCAATTTTCTTGTTTAAAATTAGACATTAGCTAAGAAATACAGTTGTTATTTGAAAACAAGTAAAGTATTGAAACAAAATGTTCAATATGGGTAATGATTGTGAAGATTAAATGAATGAAATATAACTTTACGACAAAAACAAATGCATTACCATCGCTTAAATGGAAGAGGGAAAGTGACATACATTTTATACTAAATTTCTTTTTGAAAGTGAAATATGGAATTATTTTCTATCTATATTTGTATGTTGAGGAAACATTGACAATCAAAATCGTAATTTTCTGAAAGATAAGTGTTTGCCCATAAGTTATGTAACTGATATCATAAACCAAATACAAACTAAATCTTTGGAATGTATTTAAAATAATAATAAGGTAGTTTGTAGTTTCATACAAGTTCCATTGCTGAACAGAATCTCACCCGAAACAAACTACACAAATCATCTCTCCCATGCTTAAGTACTTCTTGTGCAACAAATACCACGCACATTTAGGTCTTCTTCCTTTAATCTTTGGAATTTGTGACAGGGAAGAATGAAATATACCTTCTTTAAAATAATCAAGTGTACAATTTTACCACTAACTAGTAAGTGAGTATTGTCTATTGGCATAAGATAGGGACTACATTAAATTAAAATACTGAAAAGCACAGTGGCGGAAAGAAGTGGGTAAATAATGAATTCACTTAGGTTGCTGGAAATACTAGATACAGAAACGGGCAGGTTTTAACACTCGACACCTTCTTCTATTCACTTTTTTAAATTAAAAAGCAACAACGTTTTCTTCATTGTTTTCACTCTCGTTGATGACAAGTTAACAAACTGTTCAAGACATGATAACGTTCAGAATTACACTAATCGCTGAAAACATATTTCTCACAATTTTGTAAGAACACAAAATGTTTAGCATAGAACAACATCTGGAGACTGATGGTCCTTAAATAAATAATCTTTGTTTGTAAAAGCTTTCCTTCGAGAGCATTCGAAACAACTAAAAAAATATAAATTGTAGACAACCCAGATAAGCTTAAAAATTCTTCGGAAGTGTGGAAACCTTTAGAGGGGACAAGATGTCCATTGAACAGTCTCAGTGTTGCCAGGAATTCAGGATATACAATTTTGTAAGCGTTCGATATTATCCATGTACATCATAACAAGAGTTCCCTTCAATGAAATCTTACAAACATTTTACTTTTCTGCACGAATAATGATTACTTTACTCATTCGGTATGATTCATTAGCGTATTAATGATTCAATTATTATGAAGCAAAACATGCAATACTTTACAAGTCACTGAACCAGCATAATTTCCTGTAAAGCTGTATATTAAAGTATGAATTCTTCATGTAATTCCGCTGGATATTAGCTATTCGTGTATAATAAGTAACGAACACTTCTACTCAACTAATTTGCTATATGGTAATAACTTTCATGAGAGATGTAATGGTGAAACTGTGAAAAAAAGGGAAATGATTATTACTCAAGTCATGTGGAGACATTCAATTTATTTCTGGGATTGTTTAAACACGGATCAATCATTACTAACTCCTATTTTCCTTCCTTTTCCATAATATAATACATACTGCTACTCTGGTAAGTTTCTGAGCTACTAGCTTTCAGTACTACAAGATTATCAGTTGACGGTAATATGAACAGGAATCACAAAAATCCACACTTTAATTATTATAACCTGTCTTTGTAAAAAAATAATGCACTCTGCCTGTTTTGAAAGTGATACTTAAAAATGAATACTACCGTATTGTCCCATTCAATACCCTCTTTAAGCATACGTAACATGTTAATTTTATTAGCTTCATAGCTTATCACTCCCATTATTTTGTTAGCTTATCATTCCCACTAATAATCGCAATGGAAAATACTAAGCCATTGCAACAGAGTTTACAGCATAAAAAGAGGAGTGGCAATATTAATACTTACATTAGAGTAAAGAAAAAAGCACGCAGCTTTGTAAAGACAAAGTACTTCTGTAGTTTGCACATGTTTTGGAATGAATTCCCGTTCGCTTCTCATGCTGATATACATAAACAATGCTTACTATCAAATTAATAAAATTTACAAACTCTCACCTGGCTTCCGGAAAATATTTTTTATCAAGCCAATTATTCCATGAGGTCTCTTCTGAAGATCTGAAATTGAATTGAATTGCTCATTATTTCAGGGTCGAGGTTCAGTCGGAGGCTGCTCTGCTACCTAACCCTTGTCATCATTAGAAAGAAAAAATATACACTCAGTAAATGTTTTTTTTTTAAAAAAACACTATACTCATACCGCTAATCCAATTTCATACCAATTTTAGTCCAATTTTATACTGTAGTAAAGCATTCATGTGGGCCAATGTTTTGTCTCTGGTCTCTAAATAATAAAGTTTGAAGTGATTTAAATGAATTGTACGGTTTGTCAGTGATTGACTTTGATAGAGAGTTCCAGATTCTTACTGCCGAAACTGAAAATGCCTTCTCTGTTATTTTTAAAGAATGCCGAGGCATATTCAGTTTATTACTTCCTCGTGTATTGTAACGGTAAATCTCTGATCTGCATATTAATTTATGATGCAAGTAAGGTGGTGTTTTATTTGAATTATTTTATATAGTAAACAGTACCGGGGATATCTTCGGGACATGGTGAGGATATTGTTTTCATTAAGTACTGGCAGTATATGCTGAGACTTTCTATAATTGAGAGAAAAGCGTATAGAGTAGTTCTGTATTTTCTGAATTGCCCTAATATTTTAAGTGGAGAGAGAGCTACCATATATTGAATCTCAGTAATCGAACAGAGGCAAAATGAGAGTGTTAACAAGATATAATCTTGTTTCTTGCGACAAATAGCCCTTCAATTTATAAAGCTGTCGCAAGATACGCTTAGCTTAAATACACTGTTCAGAAATGTGTTTATTTACGCTAAGCCTTTGATCTATTATTAAGCCTAGATCTTTTACAAAGGAAGAAAATGGAATATTGGAATCTACCACAGTTACTTTTAGGTCAACAGGGTTGACCTTGCTCAACTGATCCGATGTTGCCAATTCAGTGAAAACACATTTTAATGAATTAAGAAAAGACAATTCTTAAGACACCCGTTGCTAACAGCTGATAGACCCCTATTAAGTAACTCTATGGTGTGCATAATATTTTCAGGTGTACTATTGATGAAGATCTGTGTATCATTTGCATAGAATTGAACTGATGAATGCTTAATGACTGTAGAAAGATCTGCAGAAAAGAGTGAAAATAATAGTGGGCCTATTATTGAACCTTGCAGAACTCCTGCTTTTATCAGGGATGGAGTAGATACCTGAGTCTTTGCTCCACTTAGTATTACTTGTTGCTGTCTACAAGAGAGAAAGCTGTAAAACCATTTAATAACTTATTCCCAGAAGTTGTAATATTTCATTTTGCCAGTAGGAGTTTATGATTTATCAGATTGAAAGTCTTCGAAAGATCCAATAAGACCAACATTGTTGCCATTGAATTTTCTTTTGAATTTAAAATTGAATCTGTAATTTCTAAAAGGCCTGTGGTTGTGGAAGCCGGATTGAATGACAGGCAATATTTCATTTACGTTCATATAAGTTATTAATTGCTGAAATGCTACCTTTGTTAGTACTTTGGAAATAATTGGGAGGATACTGATGGGACGAAGTTCATCGTGCGACTGTACAACTGTCTTCTTGGGCAATGGAACCACCTTCGCTCGCTTCCACAATTCTGGAAAACAACCTTATGTTAATGAGTAATTTAATATGTGAGTAAGTGGAGTCAAAATAAACGGAACAGACAGTTGATGCATTTTTTTATGTTATTCCATCAAATGCACATACGCTAGACTTGATACTGTATATTGCAATTTTAACTTGTGTTTCGTTTACAATAATAACGTTTCAATACTGCTATTTCACTTACGCGATGCAAGGCAATGCGTTTGTTGATCAAGTGTTTCAGTGCTTGTCTCAGACATTTTATAGACACTTGTGAATTTTGAATTTATAGCTTCAATGTCGTTTACATCATCCGAAGAATCAAGCATGAATCACTTGTACCTACACCAAGATCACGCAAAGTTTTCGATATGTTACGTGCATCATTAGTAGATCTCATGCGATCAGAAAAATACGCAGTCTTTTCCTGTCGAACAATAGCAGTTCTGAAGTTACGCAAGCGTCTGTAATCCTCCCAATGCAACTGATTCTGTAATTCTAATTACCAAATTGTAATTACCAAGTTTGTATGAATGTTTCTTCTTGTAGTAAACTAGCTAAAGTACTTTCGCTACTAATTTTCAGTTTTTTACATTTGCAAAAAAAAAAAAAAAAAAAAAATAGTATAGGGTCTGATATTTTAGAATGTAATTGAATTATTGAATGCTGAAAATGTTGCATGAGAATTTCGACAACCAGCAATGAACTTGTTAACGCATCATAAGATGTAACTAGATATTGATAAATGGAAGATATAGGTGACCTCACTATCTATAATCTTCTTTCTCGCTTCGCCTAAGAAAATCATGAGGTTAAACCTTATATGTAACAAAACCATTACTATGATCCAGGTTATAAACTGCAGAAATTGGAAGCATTTATTACATGTACAACATTTAATAAATACCTGTACATGTAATAAGGGCCTACACACATACAATGCACAATTTTTATTATTCGCCTTTCAATGCCATCATTTATTACTGATAATCCACATTAAAGACTCTTCGTTACACGAAACTTCAAATTTATATATACTGTTTCAAAACAAAACTGGCATCGTTTTGGAGCTGATTCCTGACACCAAGATAAGACAAAAAGTATAGACCAACCTGGGTGCACAAATGCATCCTTTCGAAATTATAAGTTGCCGAAAACATAAAAAAAATGAACTTTAAAAGTCCATAGCTCCAAAACCATGGGACCTACAATAGGCAAGTCAAAACTTCACTTAAGAACTAATATGGCGCTATCGAAAAATACATGTTTGGGAATTCCAAGGTACTCACGCAACAATTTTTATAGAAGGAGTTTGGCTACGTGCATATAATCTGAAGTACTCATATTCATACCTTTTAGAATTTCATACATAAAGGTAACTAAAAAAGTTCTGTCGCTTTTTTGTGGAGGACTGTATTCACTTGGCCCTCACACCGTTTGTTGAATGCGAATGGAGATAAGGCGAAGGTCAGTTGTCTGTGCGGGTATATCCAACATACTATCTGGTTGTGCCAGCTCAATTACACCGTGAATTTGCGTAAGAACAGATTGAACGTGGAACCTTCACAGAGCGTCATAAGGGCGTGTATGCTATACGAGTTCAAACTATGGTCAAACACTGCTGCAGTACGTCGGAAGATATGCCAGGGCTTTGCTGAGTGTATTGTGAATACGCGGACAGTGGAGCGGTAGTTTAACAAATTTAAGGAGGGTGACGAAATAATCGAAGATGCACCGCATGCCGGAAGACCAACACACGTACCAAATAAAGATCTTCAGACAGCAATTGAGATGATCAGTGTCCAGACATGTGAGAAACTGAGATTACAATTAAGTGTGAGTGGAGAACCATTTGGCAGCACCTGAATTAAGTTGGAAAGCACTACAAGTTGGGTCGATTTGTCCCACATGATTTAACTTCAGATCAGAAGGCAACATGAACAGACAATTATGATTCTTTACTGTCTTGTCTGAGGAAGGAGCCATTTCTGGACAGGAGGTTGACATATGAATAGAAGTGGGTCTTGTACGAAGCTCCACGGCCGGCGCCATCATCATTGGTTAGCATCCTATGAATCGCTTCCAAAATAGCCGAAACCAGCATTACACAAGAAGAAGGTCCCCCTGTGTTTTTGTGGACTGCTCGCGGCCGTGTGCATCGGGAACTACTAGCAGCTCGTCAGAGCATCAATGCCACTGTTTACTGTCAGTAGTTGAGCCGTGCTCAAGATAAACTCAAAACTCTGGAGCCAGCACTTCTGAATCGCAAAGAGGTCCTCCTGTTACGAAGAACGCCAAGCCCCAAGTCACTCGAATGACTCGCGACACCATTTTACTCTTTGGAAGGAAACACTATTGCATCTGCCATACTCCCCGGACATTGCACCATCCGATTATCACTTGTTCCATTCATTGGACAGTCACCTTAGAGGACGCCAATTTAATCAATAGTAGAGTTGCAAAATGCACTTGATACGTTCTTCGCTTCACACCCCACCAAGTTCTATCGCGATGGAATCCATGGCCTTCCAGAACGTTGACAGAAGTTCGTCGATGCAGATGGGGAATAGTTTTGATCTTTCGGATACGCCTTAGATGACATATCGATGTTCGAAGGTGTTGAGTGGAAAAGCGACAGAACTTTCTTTTTTAGCTTATAGTATTGCGGGTGTTGATCAAAAACTTGTTCTATTTGGTTTTAAAAACTGTCTCTTATTTCATCACATTTATCTTCTGTTTAGGAGTGTATATTTAGAACAATAACATCACACTAGTGTCCCTTAAGATTAATAATAGAAAGTCTATCATTTACGAAGCCAATTAATGTAATTGCTGATATTATTCGTATGTGATCGAAAAACACTATATCTTGTTGGTGTTTTCTATTTCCTCCCCCTAAAAGAATGTAACATTTCTAGACTTCAATGCTCGATTTCCTTTCTATCTAACTTCCCTAACTTCTACTAGGTCCATCCTGTATTTCTCTAAATCACACTTTACGGATTTTTATCGCGCCTGCCGTTTTAAGACTTCTTACATTCCATGTTCCAATTTCAAGTCCATTTTACTTTCCTCAGGTCATGCCAAGTTTTCATTCCGGGTTCGAGCCTTCTGTGAATATTTCTGAACAAGTTCTTATAGGATGAGGTTGTTAGGTAGAGGACCAACGACCCAACAGAAACTAATACTAAATATGACTTCAAGAAAGTTTATGCGAAATCTTAAAACATATTCTGCATATTACCTAACAGAAAGACTTTATTTAAAATTTTTATATTAGGTTACAGTGATCACATCTGTGATTAAGTATCATCACTTCTTATTTTATATTTCAAGAACATATTTACATAAACTATAGTGCAGTGACTGCACTTTTTATTCATATTTTATAGGGAAGATGTATCTTTATTAGTCACTTAATGTTTTAAGATGCGTTCTTAAAGTTTCCAGTTCTTCATTCTGTTAGTAAATTTTTACCAGTACCTAGTATCATTTGAGTCAAAACTAAACAGGACCCTTTCATACAACGAAGTGCACCAATTGTCAGAAATCAGTCTTGACAAAAACATTTGTTTTGCTAATTATTGAATATCTATAATTTGTCATTTTATTAACATTGAATGTGGTTTGCATTGAATTTCATACATTCTTAATGTTTGATTAGATTTTAAGTCAATAACGATAATTAACCTACACCATAATTAATCTACTATATAAGTTGAAAAGACACTTACTTATTTCACCATTAACTTCTAAGTTTGTTTCTTTCGAAGGATGATCAATTTCACCTTCTGGAAATAAAATAAACATTATATCATGCTGTTTCATCAAAGATATTGTTTGCCTAAATCATTTTGATATGCTATATTCATATCCTGTTCCATCCATATTTGTTTAATAAGATTAAACATGGTTTAAACAAGCTATTGGGCAGGAAGCTACGGTCTGCTTTAACCTTTGGATTAAAATCGTGTTTATTTACAACCAATAACTGTTCATACTATAACTTTGCTTTTCTGTTTTATTCTTCTTTCTATCTTTTTTAGTTACCCATAAACTAACTAGCATGCTAGTTACACTAATATTAATGTTGAAAACTCGAATTGGTTACAGTGCCTGCCATAATAATAAATAGCAAAAACTGTCCATTTTCAGTGTCTATTCCGACATTATTAAATTAAAACAGTGCAGTGTAAGTTACAATTAAATCGTCTTTGTATATAACTGTAGAAATTCACAAATGAAATGTTAAACGCACATAGGAGTCAAGTCTATTTTTGGTCACTTTAGACACACTCGTTTATCAATATCAATTTATAAAGCCTCTTTGATTGCTTAAGATACACCCAATACTTAGTACTTTATTTAAAGTTAATATCTTCTCTTTACATAATGAACAAACTCCATGGCTCTGGATAAGTAGAGTAACAAATAAAACACAGTTCTGACCAGAACAGAATTACAGTGTTTGTGTCTGATGAAGAGGATGTTAGGTCCTTGAAACTGTAACACATTTTAAGTATAGTTTTTAATATATTTCATTCTGCTCTGGTCAGTACTGTGTTTTATTTGTTTCTCTTTACATATATGTCTAAAAGTAGAACCGAATATATAATATTCGTTTACTATTCATATCTAGATATTATTTATGTACACGATTAGCTTATTGTTTTCCTACTAATGAAATATTCGTGTTAAAGAATTGTTCGAGTTTGCTAATATACTGACAGAGAACACACTAATCATCTTTTCTTGGGTAAAACTTAGCCTCTCTCAGAGCTGGTATTGTATTATCAGTGGCGAAGTATAGGTTACGTACTTTAGAGAAAAGTGCAAGCACACTCTCTAGAGGACTAACATAAGGATATTTCAGTCCTTACAGAAAGTTTCACCTGCACTAGTTATTTTCGACCGACAAAGTAAGGAATTTTGCTTTTCTAAAGTCTTAAAGACGACTCATGCTTCGAACACCGAACTTTGCATCTTCCAGCAAGGGGAAACATTCAGGACAGTCACCAACTATTATGGAACACCAAGAGATCCTCGACGGGAGACAAGTTGTCCTATCAACCGGCAAACTTCTGGCTCTTCACTCTTTAGAGATCCTGATCGTTCATGATCTCCTACTCCTCCTAGCTACATTGAAGCTCTTCAAAGGCCACCGAAAGCTGTAAGAATAACTTCGGACTCTCACTCAGCAATTGGCACTTCTATGTTACACTAGGGTGGCAACGAAAATTCACTTTTGCATTTTCAATGACCTCAGTGTCGAATTTTATTTCTTTTTAATCATATATAAATACTATGAATTTAAAAAATATGTTTGAAAACATCTTTTAGTAATATTTATGTTCTACGAATATATATTTCTTTCAGTGTTAAAGTTTGTGAAATTATATTAAACACAGCAAGCAAAAATTGCTTTGACTCCCAATGAATTTATTTGGGATGAGGAAATTCATTTCTGTGCTGCTATACAACATGAAGAAGAAATTGGGCCAGATCTTCTAGATTGGTCAGTTTTCCATTGCAGTTTTGAATCAATGCAATTCCTCTTTCTGCAAAATCATTTACAACATGCAGAGCTTTCAAGTGCTCTTGACACTGAAGAAAAGTATCGTTCGTTTCCCATGTTTCAGGGTTTTCTAATAAAAACAACCCGTGGAGATCTCCAGTGCTTCAAACAGCTTTTTGGTGTTCCTGGGAACGAAGTCATTCAGTGTTTTATCCTTCGTGGTCTTCTCATATCTTAAGCGCACCAGTTCCTCTACTTCACTTCCATCCCTAAATAACGCGTAACCATCTATCTTCACTGCTGCGGGGAGTTCAAGATCAAAGAAACTGAGACCAATAAGTGGTTCGCCTAAATACCACAAATGTCGTGAGAAACTGTGCATTGCTGCTTCTGCGATTTTTGCATTGACATTCTTGTAGGAATGAATGCATGTTAAGAGATTCAGGTCATTTCTTATAGCTGAAAACGCAAGAGAAGACGAATACCTTGCTTTCAAATACACTACAACGACAAATATGTTGAAGTCGCGAAGCCTATTCAGATCATGAGATGTAAATTGAAACAGTGATCGGAAAAGATATATCTTCAGGCAATAAATCAATTTCGTCATCCATCGTGCACGATGCTAGACTGCAGGGACGTAGAATGTAATCTCCTGGAAGAAGTTTGCCTAGAAATATGAACAAGTTGTAGAAGTTCCCTGTAATCATCTTTGGGGTTATAGTACGTCAGTTGCAGCATGAAGAAAGATATCACTTCATACTTTATTGACGTCAAAACCTCTGCGACAACTTGTATATACCTGATATCCTGACTTCCGGTGGAGAACCTTAGATTGTCAATTGAGTTCCATGCCTCAAAAAACGTTTAAACAGTTTCATGTGTGGACCCATTGAAGCACCGGAAACCACGTCGAACACTCTCGAGGCATTTAGTTTCATATGTGATTCCTGCAAGGGACTCTGATCAGATCCTTCTGCATTTTCTGTTTCAGCAGGGTACAAGCTCGATTTTGTGACTCCGTGTTAGATGCTATTTTGTCAAAGCACATGAAATGCACAAGTGTGGTTAAATTCCAATCCTCCAGCAATTTCCGTCGATTATCTCCAAATTTGTTTTCCAGAAAATAATCTCATCTAAGAAATAGAGTCCCGCAGTGAGTTCTGCTTGGAAAGAACAGACATATAGCGACCACAGTCTTAATAGAATTACTTTCCCAGAGCATATTCATGATTCCTAAAGTGTATTTCAGATCGTATCTTGTTTTTCAAATGTCAAATAATTGTTAGGTTTGAAAGAAATTTTCAGGTAAAATGAGAAAGTTGAATGATGCAACAAGCGCCCAATGTAATATACTCGTCACGCACCCTATATATGAAACCTCTAAACATATCATCATCGGACTTCACAATATGTCGTGAATACATCCGGAAGTCATATATAGGAAGTGTGAAAACCGTATCTCAAAGAGAAAAAGTTGGCCTGATCCAGGTTAAGACACGCTGTTTCGCATGTATTGCTTAAGTAGCGTAAATGTAGCTATACGCTTGAGCGCGTTGAGCAACCTTTAAATATTAAAATACTTTCATGAAATTTTGCACGCATGCTTAAGTAACCAACAGGAACACATTTAGGGATGAGACTCTGCTAAAATAAATTTCGAAATTTTCCCATATAACTGATTGCCACCCTAATGTTACACCCATGGAAGGAATCGCTTTCAGCTGCGGAATCATCTCCATACTTTTCATACAACTAGAGCCTGCTTTACATAATGTTAAATCCTTCTACATGAAGGGTACTCTATTCCCTTCGTTTAGATTTACAAAAATTAACCAAAACAACTAACGGCACCATTCGTAAAATCACTAATCCAAATCTCTAGCAACATCTCATCTACAAAAGTCGGTAAAGCAATATTTGTCACAAATGCAAAGGTCCGATTACTGCAATCTTCGAGCCACAAAACACCACCTCCACCTAAACATACACTGCTGTTATCAGTAGTGATCCGATCCTTGATGTTGATCCCGTGATCACAGAGCAAGAAGTCCTGGATGAATTTAAGGCCGATGGTATCCATCCTTCTCGTAATATTAGCATTAAATTTGTCACAGGCCAACATACATGATTCGTTTACTCACTACCACCAATACTCTTATCTACGACCTACTTCAAAATGGAGTTTTCACACACACACACACACACCCACACATAAACCCGTGTGTGCATGTGTATGTATCACAGAGTTGAGCCATCTCGAGCATTGTCGCCTCTATCTTTACGTTGCGACAATTGTCTCAATTATAACTCTCATCTAAGCAATAAGTGTACTCTTTCGCCCACCTGTTCGCATTGCAAAGAACCACACAAACTTAAAAAGTGCACAATATTTAATCAGCCTTCTGTCTGCAACATTTGCAATGGTAATCATCCTATTTATTGTTACCAATGTGAGAATATGCCTGAGAAACCAGAGACTGCTATACCACCACACATCTTCCTCTTTAACCAATATCTCAACAGGAACTCAAATTTCGCTTCTATCTCCCCTAAGTGTAGAAAACGTCTTAAAGTTTATGACATTGGTACTCCAAAATATGTTTCCGTTTCAACGTGAAGCTAATCTTACATATATCTCAGAAACAGCATAGGTGATTTTCCACCTTCATATGACAGCCACCTATTAAGGCCTTTACTTACATTGCAATTTTCATTCAGGATCTAACAGTCATGGACAGGAACAGGGAAAACATAGCCGTCAATGTACTATTTGCAAATATCAGATCATTTAAAGCTAATAGAGTTGTGCTCGAAACCAGGACATCCTTTCACAAAGTCGATTACATTCCTCTCATTGAAACCTTCTTAAAAGCCTCAGAGCGTTTATACTTTCCTTATAATCATATGGTTCGTTCCAATCTACCTCATGATGTTGCTCATGGTAGAGTCGCTCGTATTATCAAGCATCAATTGCCCCATCATCATATCATAACTCCATATATTGATCAATACTCTGAACACGTCCTCAACACAGCCTATTTCCCTGCACTTACTCTGACTGTGGTAACCATCCATGTTCGCTTCACACAGCTATTGCCTCGCCGTTTTCTTACCTACCTGGATTTTAACTTTAGAACTTATATTATTGTAGCAAACAATTATTACCACTCTTGAACAATGACATACCAGCGTTTCCAGGACTTTCTGTAAACCACTCGCAGCTATTGTGTATCTTTAACACACCATAGCCGATCTGAGATTAGAACCACACATGATGTCTCATAGTCAGTAACCATCTCTTACTCAAATCTCCCGTGGAGGTACTCAGCTCATTGGGAAGCTATCACTTACCCATTTTTCTTTCCATCATTCCGTCTGGCACTCGGACAACGAACCACAAGTTTCTTCTGCGAAATATAACTTCGCTAAAGCAGACTTGGATAAATACCGAGTCCACATCTCTGAACAGATTTCATCTTTAAACACTAATATCAGCTCCTTAGATGATATAGACGATATCTCTACTTCTTTAAGTACATCGTAAATGATACTGAACATGAAGTTCCGAAAAGTAGCTCGCATATTTAAGGGCTTAGTTTATCTTCGTACACCATCTCACTGTTCTCATGGTTATTTAGACGAATACAAGAAGACTAACTATTACCAGTCTCTACTGGTTCATCGTCAATTCCAGCGCATGGTCAAACATTTTATCATCGCTCGAAAACGAGTAAATTTGATAGTTTCTTCCTTTTAAACTAGTTAGTTTCTTTCTAGAAGCTCATCCTTCTAGCTACTGAAAGGGATTTAATAAACTTCCTGGCCATAGCACTTCGATAACCTACTTATTATTTGCAAAAGAGATTTCTCTGTTCTATGACGAAGAAAGCGCAAACGCCTTCGCTTTATAACTAGAGACTGCTTTTACAAGAAAAGCTACCTCGAAATGCTCTGAACGGAAAGAAACTATCTTGCCTTCCTGCTTTACAATCTTTCACAGTTCATGTCATTGAACAGGAACATCCACTCCCTGCACCCATTGCTACCAATGAATTCTTTACTGCACTAAAGTGGGAAAAGAGCATAGCACCTGGGCGTGACATCTCTTATTGATACACATAGGAAGTTCTATACTCATTCCTGCTAATCCTGGTAACATATAATTTCATACTTCAAACTAGTTTCTATTCCCCTGATTGTATGTTCATAAAAAGAATAAACCTGTCAATTCGGTTTGTTTTTACAGACCAATGCAACTTACATCGATATTAAGCAAAATCTTTAAAAAATCATTGTCTCCTGACTTCATTAATATCTTGAAACTACCATTCTCTACCTTTTCATCAATCAGGCTTTCAGCGGCGATTCTCTATGAACGATCAACTGCTTCGTCTCAGGATCATAATTATAAATCCGTTTAATCGAGGCTTTCCATCCTGAATCATTCCAATGAATTTAAATAGGCTCTCGATAAGGAATGGTACCATGGTTTAACTCAAAAAGCGAGTCATTCAAACTTAATATTTTCATTTTAAGGCTAATCTACTGTTTCATTACAAATCGCATTGCATTATTATATATTGTTTATGCTTCCTTCAGCACCACGTAATGTCTTTACTTTCCAATTTGTTGATGACAGTATTTCTTGTACTTCATATCCGTTCATCAAATTATGGTTGATCTACAAACAACGCTCGATAATCTCATCAAATGGAGCAAGAGATGAGTTTTATCTATCAACAACGATATAATGCAAGCAATGGTATTCCCACTGCCTAACAGATGTTCCAGAGTCCACCACTCTTACGAGTAACTGTTGATGAGTATGTTGTACGTATTACCTCCACTGGGCGCACTAGTTGGGCGTCATCTTCGATTCCAAACCAACTTAGAATGTAAACTTGCAAAAATTTAGAGCCAAGGCAAATACTTGATTAAATCTTTTACATTGAAACGGGTAATCCACTATTATTGGACATTCTTCAGTCTGATGCTCTCACTGATGCCGATATTGGTACAAACATTCCCCTTTAAGTGTACCCATTTATTTTATGTCCACAATATAAACTTGACTGCTGCGGAACGTGAAATCTATACCATTTATATCATTCATGATCATATTTCTCATCTTTGTACATCTTAGCACAGAGATACTCACAATTAACAAGGGCTTGCCTAGTGATCATTAGTTCTGACTAGCAAATGGACAGAAGATTTACCCATGCCAGTAACGGCGTCCTCCACAGGGGACATAAAATATGACGATATTATTCTTTCTTTACAACTTTAAAATCAGACTGGCAACATTGAAACCTGTTTACAGGGGATGATCATAAATGGATCATACAGTTTGCTCAGCCTTAACCTTAACTTTATTTAGACTTGTCCGCAATTCTCTACACCAATGTCTTGCAACTTTTGCCTTATGGCGATCCTCAATTAGTACACGCAAGTTTACTGTTTACGCAACACCGGATGCACACCCATAGAAAGTTTTGGTAGAGGAATCCAAAGTAAAAGAAAATGGAGGGAGCCTACGAGTGTGCCTTGACACAGGTAAAACACATGCATATTATTTTAAAAATTACGAAATTTTGAGAGTGATCGGAGCTATTTAAAACCCCAGTTAGTGCAATCCTGTACAGTACCCATTCACGAGTTTTTTTTCATATTAAACACTCCGTTATAGGACAGACACCCTTCATCGACACAGCATGTAAAATCCATTTTTAAATATCCCTCATTATAGTTGAATATAGTTTTCTTACAACAAGAACAGAGACATCTAGTGGTATCATTGAATGCTACTAATACAAAATTGTAGAAATCAACACGTCAATAATGCACTTATTGTGCTGAACGAAAATTAATCAAGATGTTTAGTAATGTTTTATCACAAGTTATTAATTCCTTTAAAATTGTAAATTTCTAAGAAAAACTCACGAAATTGGAAAATTCTTTTTTAAATTCTCAATCCTAAGTTAATCTATCAGTCATTGAATTATCATTCCTTCCTTTTACATATTGCTTCTCTTTTATAATGAAATCGAATATTTTTTTTATAAAATCTGCTTTAATGCACGATAGAAGCTCAGTGAACTGTGAATTGTGCCGTGCTGTTCTTCCATTCGTAATATCAATGCATCTATTGCTATCAACAATACGTCTCCATTGCTTCAAGTATCGAGAATCATTTCTACATTCAATAACAACTATGTAATTTATGGTCTTCTTTATTAAGCGGAATCAGATAACGCCACTTATAACATCTAAACTGCAACTTTGAAAAACGGTTTATATATAATGAAATAGTGACAATCTCCGCTTCCTTGTTCCACTGTGCCTATTCAGTAATTAAGGTCAACACAACACCATTGCCTCCAGCCAAAATCAGTACTGCTAGATTGGTCAGTAAATACAACGTAAGTTTCATTCATTTGTATATTCTTAACTGTAAGACACAGATATATATAGGTTCATACTACTTATAGAACAATTACAGAGTACAAAACAAATGGAAGAATTCCCTTAGGAAAGGTAATTGAAAATGTAATCCTGGAATTACTTTATCATAGCATTGATTCCTGGCAATGTTTCTGTATTGGTGTGAACTGAGGTAATAAATGTCTGTAACCTCTACTAAAATATTTACTTTTGTGTTGGTTAATGTATTCCATTTTTGCTAAAATATATCAAAAGTCTTACCAGGATAGAAAGGTTTATCAATTATTCGATTTATTAATGCTCCTATACCGTGCGGTGCAGGAGGAACACCTGAAATACAAATTAATTTTAAGTTTGAAACAATACATTGCTAAAGTACATTCGGTATAATTATATTACATTTGATATTATAAAAACAATGGAAATAAAAGGGTTATTGCCCTAAGCTGGTAGCCTTTATCGTTTTAAACTTCGAATTGTTAATTTATCCATAATAATTTCAACGGAGAGTAGAAAAAATATAACTTTATTTATTCAATTGTCATCTAATATTTTCAGATTTATGCTGCTTTTGCGTTTTGCATTACGATGATTTAAGATAGAGGTGTCAGAAATTCATCAACTAATATTTGCAACATCTGAAAATCATAAAGCTTATACCAATCGTTAGTGTGACGTTAGTACTCGTTAATGTCACGGGTACAACGTTAGTACTCCTATGTTCGGAAAGTTATTAACAAATTAAAATGCGTTCTAGTTTGACGTGAAGCCAAAATCGTCACTTTTACAAATAAGCTTTGCGAGAAACAAACAGATGTCAACCATTAGTACTATAAGCACACCGTTAACGCTTCTACATGCGAAAAGTTATTAACAAATTAAAGTTCAAATTCTGGCTTGACGGGAAGCCAAGATTACCACTTTTACAAATAAGCTTTGTGGGAAACGAAAAGAGTGTCAATCACCACTGTTATGTTAACTTTGCTAAGTGCTAGTACAACGTAAGAACTCCTATGTATGAAAATTCATGTGAAAATAAATGTGAGATTCTAACTTGACATTAAACCAAAACCGCTTGTTATTTAATGGTGCGCGGGAAACGAAAATGGTATACATCTCTAGTGCTACGTTAGTGGTGAATGGTGCTAAACTCACAACATTAATACTCTTATTGAAAACTATCAACAAATTAAAGTTGGAATTTGAGCTTGATATTAAGCCAAAATTACCACTTTTATAAATAACCGGTCAGAAAAACAAATACATTCTCTTTCGTTAGTGACATATTAGTACTGAGCTTAACAAGCACATTGTTAGTGCTTCTACGTATGATAGTTGTTTGAAAAAAATAAAGTACAATTGAGAAGTTTAATGTAATAACGGCGTAAGCGAGGTTACAGCCTTTTTGGATCAAACGCATAAGTGGCTTTTACCATGTTTGTTTAGGCTCCTGTCAAAATTTCAACTGAATATTGGAAAAAGAATGCTGCATATTACATTGTTTTATGTAAGTAAAAAAAAAGAAAACTACTTAAATTTTCAATATCGTTTTTCTAAAAAGGCATATTTTAGACTTACTCTTTTATTGCATCAAACTCCTCAATTATGGCTTGACGAAAAGTACGATTAAACTTTGTAGGAAAAGTAATCTGTAGTGTTGGTCAGTGCTACAAGCAATACGTTAGTGCTACTACGTATGGAAGGTTAACAACAAATTAAAGTGATGTTTCTGGCCTGACATCGAACCAAAATCGCCACTTAAACTTTGCAGAAAACAAAAAGAGGTTGCCGTACTAGGTACTGCTACTAAGAGCTACAAGTACCATATTTTTGCTCCTACGTATGGGCAGGTATTGTATATTTCGTAATAAAACTATTTATAATGTATGTAGCTAAGTATGATTGGTTATTACAAGTAAGTTGTATTGCTACTTTCGTATATCGTATTTTACTCTTCCCCTTTCAGGAGATAAGTACGAAATTTAAAACTGACGACCTGAAGAATCTAATATTAAAAATTTGGTTCAGATATAATAAATTGTATGATACCTAGGCAAGTACACACATATACCAAGAAGAATTGACAGAATACAATAAATAGTTTTTTCAACAAATAAGAGCCTGAAGCGAATAAACCCGCTGAAATCCTGAATTTCACTTTTGTCATGATCACTATGCTTTCTTCTTTACTATCGTTGTTTGATAGTAATAAAAGACGATGAATTGAAAATAGTACTATATTCTGAGGTCCATAATTCAATAGGCTAGTAATTGGTATAATCAGTTGGAAATGCGTTACTGTTTTTTATTGATGTGATTATATAGAAGGTTCTATTTCATACCACTACAACCTGTAGGATGAGTTTGAACAGCTGCGCAATAGGAGTCTGAGAAAGACCCCCATTTCAGAATTCTGGGAAATAAGAATTGTGTTGGCTCCAATATTGCTGAAATCAAAATTTTAAAGATGTTGATTGTGTGATGTCATAACGTACGAGTGTAAAGAAAATATATTACGTGAGCATTATAGAAAATACTGCAATGTTTTTACATTCAATATTGCGGATTAATACAAAATTTTTGACACTTTAAAGCTACTATTAAAAGTATGGATAATGATAATTATTATAAAAGAGATTCATTACCTGGAATTGGAGGCCTTCCCAGTACATGTGCGACTAAGTCCTTTATTATGTGTGGTCTGGGTAAACCTGAAAAAGATAATATCATATGTTTAAACATATTCTTTTATGTTATATTGTAAGTAGATATACGAAGGTCACTACGAAAGTTTTGAGATACGCATTGTTTTGGCACAGTATTTGGATTCCAACAATTGCGTTCGGTAGTGGTATCCAGAGCGAAGAAGCGAAGCAAATTTCAACTCGCCTCGCTTATCGGCGTGGCCGTATCGCCTTCACTTGTTTGTTGATGTGAGCAGTATTCGGCTGTCTAGAATGGAGCTCGAAAGGGAACATTGTTGGGCAATGATCCTTTACGATTTCAAAAGTGGTTTGAATGAGACACAAAGCCTTGACCGTTTGCAGGGGGCATTTGGGGACCTTGCTCCTTCTCGTGCTATAATTTTTCGGTGGTTTGGTGAATTCAGAAGAGGTCGGGCATCGCTTAAAGATGAAGAGAGAGCTGGACGTCCGGCAACAGCTGTGTCAGATGAAAACATTGCTGCTGTGGAACAAATGATTCGAGAAAATCCTCGAACAACTTTCAAGAACATTGAATCTACAGTGAACATTGGATTGCCAGCAGTAACAAAAATGATCGTCTTCGGCTCAGGAAGGTTTCATCTCGTTGGGTGCCTCACATTTTGACTGAACAGCAGAAGCGCATGCGTGTGGAATGATGTGAAGAAATGCTCGCAATATTTGATGGAGGCAATTCTCGACGCGTCTCTGACATTGTTACTGATGACGAGACTTGGATCTATCAATTTGACCCTGAAAATAAACGTCAGTCTACAGTTTGGATCTTTTCAGACGAAAATCTACCCACGAAAGTGAAGCGACCGCGAAGTGTGGGGAAGAAGATAGTCGCAACTTTCTTCTCCAAATCTGACCATGTTGCAACTGTTCATTTGAAGAACAAAGGGCTGTTGCTGGTCAGTGGTGCACCACTGTTTGCCTAACAAAAGTGTTCCAGAAGCTTAGGGAACGGCGTCCAAGAACTGGATTACGTGGGGTCCTGCTTCATCAAGACAACGCGTCCGCACACACGGCCAACATCAAAATTCAGTTTTTAGAATCTACGGAGGTCAAACTTATGATTCATCCGCTGTATAGCCATTACCTGACCCCGTGTGATTTTTTCTGTTCCCCAGGATCAAAGATCGCATGCGTGAGAAGAGATTTTGCAGCCCTGAAGAAACTGTTGTGGCTTACGAGAATGAACTTTCAGCACTTGAAGAAAAAGACTGGCGACACTGCTTCCAAAAGTGCTTTTCTAGGTTGCAAAAGTGTGTACAGTGTAATCGTGAATAAATTGAGAAAATGTAAGTGTTAAATTGATTTTGGGTATGTAAGTTATTTCACATCTCAAAACTTTCGTAGTGACCCTCTATGATGAACAAAAATATTGCATATGATAGTAAAAAGAGAGCCCGAGTGAAAGCAAAATATTTGTTGTGTACATTCATGTCTTTTTAAATAAAAAAATCCTTGCAACGCTTTTCTGTTTGAAAAGCTCCTCACTTTTACCTACAGTTGGAATTAAATCAAAAGTAAATTTTGGTTGTGATTTTTAATTCGAACCAATGCACTATCATTCCTAATGTACATTTGTCAGAATATGGCCTTTTAAAGCAAAATGGGTGGCCACTTTGTAGAGAACGCTGTATACTTATCGACAGAAATAATCACCTGAAAATTGTAGAACGGAATAAAGTGCATTTTAATGCATTGTTACTCAATCTAATCTTTGAATTGCAATTAACAGAATATTCAATTCTTGTCTCTACTATGGAACCCTATGTTACATTCTATTCAATTTGTATTAATTCACTCGACGGTACACTATGAAAAATGAGTGTACAGCGAGCCATAGAAATTCTTGGTGTACAAAATCCGTGAGATAGGCAACCCAACTAACGCCTGCTCCAAGATTAATTATGCCTGGTAGTAGCTAGCACAGCAGAGTGAAGTTGTCCCCAACTGTTAAAAACACAATTCGTAAAGAGTGTTTTCATGCAGAAGTGGAGCGAAACGCTGGCTTACGAAATGACAAAAGGGAGTCTTTGAATACTTGTACTCACAGTACTTCTTGTTTGTATGATACACATGTAAAACTATACACAGCCACTTGAAAAAATATACGGACATTAGAGGCGCTGATGAGAAGATAGTAGTCGGCGGACTTAGTTAATCTTATAATTAACTCAAGTGAGGATTATATAAACAAGATTACTTATTTAAAAAAAAAACTATACATATCCGCGTATCAAATAATATACGGGTAGATTATGCGGTACATACGGTAGGATTTTTTTTAACTAACTCAAAGCTTTGCGCTGAGTTTTGAAACTATTAACAATATCCTACCTGCAAAGCAATTAAAAGTATGGATGGCTCGTTTGGGGTGAAGAACCCAACCCCAATGAAAATTTTGGGTGTCTAAGAGGGCGTGAGCTTCTAGGTTCCGGCGCTACTGATTCATACGTAATAGTACTTCGAAAGAAAAAAAATAGTTTCATTATTTGTTAAATAACTTTTGAAAATGCTAACTATTGGTAATTTATTTGTAATGCAAAACTTATCCGCATTACAGTAGGCCTATTTCCGGTTAACTTCCAAATATAACTGAGGATTTGTGATTTGTATAATATTTGTGAAATTTTACACATTGGAACACAAAGAAAAAAGGGGAGCATATAGTGTAAATAAACAACAACTTAAAAATGCACGAAATTAACGGTTAATATATATAAGTATAGAACCATTGATAGAATTATATCCGGAACTCGTTTTCTCCATTCATTTTTCTTGCTTTATTTTCAAGATCACAGAATTTCTTTACTGGAGATTACCTTTCATTTAGCAGCATCTAACTGGAGATCAGCCTTGTAAAGGAAACATTTTAAAAAGGGTAAACGACGAAGGTGGGAATCGAACCCGGGGCGCAAGATTACAAAACTGAAACTCTAACCACTCATCTAAAGCGTCACGTGTTCCGGCTCACCTAAATAAAAAGCCTTTTCTGTTCGTTCGAAACAGTAGCTTGTTAATAGATACACTGGCAAAACACATGGATATGTAATTGACTCGGAGGCCATTATATCACTGTATTCACTAAATTATCCATTTTACAGATTTTTTTAAAAACAAAATACAAAACTCCTTTATTTTTAATCAAATACGGCGTGTGTTTTATACTCATAAACAAACTAAAGACAAATCAATTGCTGCGTAGTAATCGTGGTTAAGTGCTTCGATCAGTAATTTGAAGGTAGTCGAATCAAATCGGATACATGAATGATCAGTACACTATTTTACTTTACAATTTTTGATGCTGATTGATCGGCGATGACACACATTTCATTTTCTTCTGATATTTGAATACTCGGATGTTTCAATACTTGAACTATCAAATCTTCAGGAATAAAATAGTAATAATAATTATTATTATTAACTTATAGAAGATTAAAAGTTAGGAGCTTATTATCGCTCAGTTCATAGCATTACAACCAGAAATGTAACATTTGTCAAGAATATTTCTGTTTTGTATAGTGTTGCTCATGACAAGAGGAATTTGTCATCTCGCTTCTGATACAAAATGAACAAAATTGAGACAAGAGTTAACATTTTACATTCAAGACGAGAAAAGGCTAACTGAAATTGTCGTCTCGCTTTGGAGATGGAAATGAAGACGAGACGAAAGGTATCGTAAACATTTCTCGTTTTATCTCGATTCTAGAAATAGTGTATGTCCATTCTTTAAGTAAAAATTGCTTTGTTAAGTGGTCTGTGTAAGTATTTTTGTAGCAAAGCTTTTATAATTACTTCTGCATATCTTAAAAGATAGTTTAGTATATGCTTTACTGTTCAGTGATATTAAGTTATTTTTATTACAGTTATCTCCCTCAAAATGTACAGTAGAATACTTTCTACATGAAACTTCACTGGAACAATTTGGTTTAAAATTTTGGTAGTGGTAGAGGTGTATCCTGGAGGTCCAGACACCCTCCCAAAATCCCGATTTATCTGTAAGTTCTGTCTAATTTTAGGACACCTCTAACAATTCTAATAACATAATAATAATAATAATAATAATAATAATAATAATAATAATAATAATAATAATAATAATAATAATAATAATAATTATTATTATTATTATTACTGGAAATTTAAGACTTCATTATTACGTCCTATTGCAATGTAAATAAGCGTACTGAAGTTGATAGGAAAAGAAAAAGAAAGAATAAGAAATATTGATAGAGAGAGGATAAGAGCGAAAGGAAAGGAAATTATAGGTGAGAAAGAAGGTGTCAGCTCCTGGACAAAATTAATATCGAAACTTCGGATGAATAAACAGAAACTAAGTAGGATTTGTCTTCAGCACGATACATAGTAACACACTTTCTTTGGCTAAAAGACTTTGGATTATGTATGCGTTATATTGATATTTTAACAAAATATACATACCAATATAAGAAAGAATAGTTCCTATTTACAAATTTTGGTAGAACGGTTATATGGAAAATGTTGGAAATCGCGAACGAAAATATTATTATTTCTAGCAGTATGAGTAAGAGTGGAAGACGTTCGGAATAATTGCTCGGATAAAATATCGTTTCAGACACATTTATGACTCATACGAGGCCCTAAGCATTCCACCACATTACGAATCAAGGTTGTAGACAGAAATGTGACGTCAGTTTGCTAGTATTTCCCCTGTGAAGAAAGCAGTCTACACTCTGACTTGTAAGACCGAAAGATATTGAGCATTTTTCATTTTGTTACACATCAGAAGTATGAATATAAAAACAACTTACCGCAGTGAGAATCGAACCCGGGATCCCTGAATAACGGAATGAATGCTCACAGCACTACGCTAAGACCTCTCTGTTAAGTAAGAGTCAAAAATCACTCCTTTATGAAGCAAATTTCACACGTTGACGATAACGACGAAACACACTGATTTCTGTCATGATAAAATATTATAGTCGAGAGACTTTAAATTTAAATTAAAGACAAAAATATACATATAGTGCTTTAGCCCACTTTCTTTTCTGATTCACCGAAAGTATGTCCATATCTTTTTATTATTGCAATTACAAATATCAATATCCAAAAATTCCTGAAGTTCTTTTTTCACTTACAAGGAGAAAACAGATTTTGGTAAATTAACATCGGGGCCATTTTTTGCAAGGTGACTGTGAACATTTAAATTGTTCATATTGCAAACTGGGAGAGCGCAATGTCCTAATATAGCATAGAAAAAGCGTCTTAAATTTTTCCACCCGCGGCATATGTCGTACATAGCGCAAATTTAATAAATGACGGCGTGGTAGAGTCAGAAGCATTTGTGACTAACGTTCCCAGGGTTACGGGTTCGGTTGCCGCTGGTGCCAACTTACTTGTTTTTTTGTTTTTTGCTTTAACCAATAGAACAGCCACTTGTAGCTACAAATAAAATGTTAATTCTCCATATGTTTATAATGAATTAAAACAATAGAAATATTCAAATCAGTTGTAAAATCTTTCAATACTTCATGGTAACTGACAACAAAATATAATCTATTTCGTAAATATATTGATATCACGAGTTATATTATGGTTACCACAGTCGTGTAAAATATTTTTATGCTTCGTGTCTACCATCTGTTGACCGTGTGTGTATTACAAGCACTGCACAAATGGCACGGGGAATGAGGAGGACAAGTCCCCTCCAATCTTGGAATTGAGGGATTGTGCCCGCAATAATCCGATTTGAAATGTGTTTCTTTGGGGAGAAATGTGATGAATTGTGTCCGATTGCCATATGGGAAAAAAGTTGAAATTATATCTCCAGAATAAGCCTCAAATCTGCCCACCTCACAATGTTGAAGACAACTCTGCTCCCCTGATCTTTCACAGTATTGGTTTTCAACATCATAAATATTTTGAACATCGCTTTAAAAAATATGGGATCGGTCTTACCCGTCCCCCAATATTGGAAACAGATTTTCGCCGCTTAATAGAAGTGGAATAAGGGGTAATTTCTTTTGGTTATAGTAGCATCCAGTATTACCAAAGAGGATTTCCTTCTCATCCCCCTTGTAAATTTCACACTGTCAACAGATGTAGGCAATAACTCGTGATATCAATATATTTACGAAATAAATTACATGGGAACAGTTGGGAAACACGAATTGCCTTATTTTACATATACAATGTCTACACACAACTTCAATAGCTTCGATCCACTCCTTCCCGTACTTCTACGATAATATTTACTTTATGCGGAAGAGGCCTTGGCCCCAACACTGTTTCTTTGCACAAGCTTAAAACACATGTTTGCTTATTTTTGCATATTGTCCGTACAAGAGTTTCGTTGCAATCCTCCATTTCTTTAGGCACTTCTGACGTATACTTATTAGCACTTTAGATAATTCGTAATCAAAGGTTTGGAAGATTTTTTTTTTTGCTTTTTTAAAGAAAAATATGAAACACATATTGGCTCATTTTATGTATACAATATCTGTGCACAATTACATTCACTTCACTTCACACTTCTCGCCTTTAGGGCGACAACTTTCACAATTTTGGGTAAGGATTTTTGCAGTTTTTCCGCAGAAAATAAAAAAAAAAACAATATTTGTTTCCTTTTTGCGTATTGTCCCTACACAAAGTTTCGTTGCAACTCTTCACGAAGGTATTTAAGCACTTCTGACATACTGTTATTAGCAATTTTGATATTTCATGATCAAAGGCTTTCCGGAACCTTTTTTTCAAGGAAAATATGAAACACATTCCCTCATTTGGGGTCTAAATATCTGTGCATAATTGCATTCGATTCGGCCCACGTTTTGATTTTCGGGCGTCAAATTTCAAAATTTTGGATGGGGCTTTTGTCCACTAACACCATATTTTTCCACAGAAAAAAAACACATTGGTTTATTTTTTGCATATTGTCCCTACACAAAGATGCGTTGCAACTCATCATGTCTTTTAGGCAATACTGACATACTGTTATTAGCACTTTGATATTTAGTGATATTTGCGTTTAATGTCCCACGATTAAGCCTTTTAGGTTAAGGGAGACCATAATTAAAGCAAGTGAATTGTGATGGCCAAATTAGTGGGAGGAGAAAATGGGAGGAAATTGGAGTGTCTCGAGAAAACCCACGAGCACGATGTCCAATTCAAGCTTACTTGCTGTTCGGGATGCATGCACGAAAGCATTTCCCATTATTTACTAAACCTTCCCTGCGCCTCGCTACTTGTTGTTTGTTTAGAGGAATGAATCGTGACCTGATTAAAATATAGCTAATTTAATTAACAAAATATTTAATATACACTAGTGGACACAGGTATGTACTGTATGTGAAGTTCTCACTGAATGTTTTATTGCACCACAATAGTTCGACACAAGACACATCCACCACACACGTTTCGACTGTCTAAAAAACACACACACACACTGCCCTTCGTGGCGGCTCATGTTCATTTTCTACAAAAAGGGGGAGAAAAAGGCCACCCTCCGAGAGCGAAGGGAGCCAAGGACACTGACCATAGCCTGATATGTATTCTGTTTCGTTAGCTGTTCAGACTTAACATTTTGTAAAAGAAAAAAAATACACTCAACATACGCTGCCCACCTTGAAATATCCATATTTCAACACAAATCCCAGTATCGAAGATCTTAATATTGACAATAGATGAAATAAAAATACTAAAGTTACAATACTACGCAATTAAATCAATTAAATGTTAGAATAAACATACTAAATGATCAATTACTTGTCTTCAGATTGAACTGTTGATGTCTCCCTTTCGTCGAAAGGCAATAGGGACAACTTCACTATCGGCCTCTTGTAGAGTCCGTCAGATATTTTCACTGTCACCGTACGCACGAGACCATCTTTTCCTGGGTGAGTCTCAACGATCCTGCCAAGTTTCCACAGTTGTGGGGGTTGGTTGCTCTCGCGAAGGATCACCATGTCATTTGGTTTGAAGTTGACAGTTTCTTTGCACCATTTTGGTCTTCGTTGAAGTTGCGACAAATACTCGGAAGACCACCGTCTCCAAAAGTGTTGCGTTAGTTGTTGAGTCAGTTGCCATCTTGTGAGACGATTCACCTTTGTACCTATGAAATCCTCTTGTGGTGGAGCTAACAATGCGTCGCCAGTTAAAAAATGACCGGGTGTGAGGGCCCTAAGATCACTAGGATCAGCTGACATGGGAGTTAATGGTCGCGAATTAAGACATCCTTCCACCTAAATTAGCACAGTTATCATCTCTTCATATGTCAGCACTGCATTCTTCAAAATGCGTTTCAAATGATACTTCATCGACTTGATGTTGGATTCCCACAATCCCCCAAAATGGGGTGAGGCTGGAGGGTTGAAATGCCACTGGATTCCAAGTGAGCTCAAATAATCACTTGTTGAATTTGAAACTCCTGTCGGCGTCACTATTGTCAAAAGATCCTTCAGCTCACGGTTTGCACCTACAAAGTTTGTTCCGCAGTCACTGTATATGTCACTTGGCTTCCCTCTACGCGCCACGAAACGTTTAAGCGCAGCGAGAAAGGCTGAAGTAGATGCTTCGGTCACTAGTTCAATATGCACGGCCTTTGTACTGAAGCATACAAACAATGCAATATAACCCTTATATGTCTTGGCTGACCTCCCCTTTGTGTTCTTCAACAACACTGGACCAGTGTAATCTACCCCACACTGGTTAAACGGCCTACTTGGAGTTACACGTCCAGCGGGCAATTGCCCCATGAGCTGAGTTGTATTAGCTCGAGAGAATCTGTGGCAGGTTATACACTGTCTCACGATCTGGCGCACTACATCTCTTCCTCTTAGTATCCAGTACTTCTGTCGAATAACTGACAGAAGTAGCTGTGGACCAGCATGTAAATTTTTTACATGTTCGTCACGCACAATGAGTTCGGTTAAAGTATGTTTCCGTGGCAGTAGAATAGGATGCTTCTCGTCAAAGTCTAATTGTGCCCTTTGCAGCCTTCCTCCTACCCTAAGCAGACCTTTATTGTCTATGAATGGATGCAGACAAAATAATTTACATTGTGCTGGTACGTCACCGTTTTCCTTAAGACATTTCAACTCTAGAGAAAATTCATCCTCTTGTACCAACCGAATCCAGCAAGACAATGCTTCATCTAACTCACTCGCCGTCAAGGGTCCGTGTAGCCTTGCGTCAGGTTTACTCCTTGAATTATTTATGAATCGTTTGCACCAAGCTGTCACACGGTTTAATCTTGCTACCGAAGAGTAGTTTGAGAGAAGATTAATATCTAGCTTGGCGTGCATGGTAGCAACCGACGTCTTTTGTTCAACAATCACTGCATCTGAGGTCTCATCGTTAACCTCTACAGCTGGCACTATTTCTGCTGCTAACCATTCTGGACCTGTCCACCACAATCGATGATTGATCAGCTTGGACGGTCTAACACCACGACTCGCACAGTCTGCAGGATTAGTCTCACTGTTCACGTGATACCACTTGATGTTACTTCGTTGTTGCACTTCACTTACTCGATTTGCTACGAATGTCTTCCATCTACTTGGGCATGACGCAATCCAAGCAAGGGCTACCGTCGAATCAGAATAGGCACTCGTGCTGACTATTTCGACTTTAAGGGATTGAGACACAAAGTCCAATACTTTCACCAGGAGCACTGCGGCACATAGTTCAAGACGTGGCAGTGTTTGTCTTTTGATAGGGGTCACCTTTGTTTTTGCACTTAGCATGTTCACAGCAATGCTTCCGTCACTACGCACACATCTCACATACACTACAGCAGCATACGCAGCCTCTGACGCGTCACAGAACCCAACGAGATGGACTTCCCTTGTATCGTGTGGAATGGCACATCTTTGGATTCTCACTTCCTGCAGCAGTGGAAGTTCATCGCAATAGTCATGCCATTGTTTGATGATATTGCTTGGAAGAGGGTCATCCCAGCCAATTCCTAGCTTCCAAATCTCCTGCATGAGAAGTTTGGCCTTTATGGTAGTAGGAGCTAGCCACCCCAATGGATCAAATAGTTTGGCCAAGTCAGACAATAACTGTCTCTTCGTAACACTATGACGAGTCTTTGGCACGGTGATTTTGAAGCAGAATGTATCTTGAGACGGACACCACTGCACTCCTAATGCCTTGATAGCATCATTATCGTCCCAAGGATCTATCGCGTTTGTTTCTCTTAAATGGCTTGGAATGAACTCTAAAACACTTGGTTCATTACTCGCCCACTTACGCAATTCAAACCCTCCCTTTTCTAACAGTTGTACTAGTTGTGACTGTAGGTGAATTGCTTCTGTCACCGAGCTACTCCCAGTCAGACAATCATCCATATAGAAATCGTTAAGTACAGCTGGAGATGCTAATGGGAAGTTGTGTCCTTCGTCGACGGCCAGCTGCTGGAGACATTTTGTTGCTAAGAATGGTGCACATGCGGTTCCATATGTGACTGTGAGCAACCTGTAGTCTTGAATAGGCTGTTTCGGATCCGATCTCCACACAATGCGTTGAAAGTTTGCGTCTTCTTGCTTCACGCGAATTTGCCTGAACATCATTTTTGCGTCTGCACATAGGGCCACCGGGTGAGTTCGGAAACGCAGCACAATAGACGTGAGATCCTCTTGCAATCTTGGACCAACCATGAGAGTTTCATTCAGTGACACACCTGTCGTGGTTTTTGCACTAGCATCGAACACTACACGCAGTTTAGTAGTTGTGCTACTCTCCTTTAAAACGGCATGGTGAGGAAGGTAGCAACTTGTTGTTGGGGACACACTGTCTTCACTTGGCGAAATAGGTTCCATGTGACCGAGTTCTAAATATTCTGCCATAAATCTGCAATATTGTTCCTGATAGCCAGGCCACCGTACAAACTTTCTCTCTTGTTGATGGAGTCGTTTTACTGCTATATCACGAGAATAGCCAAGGTCAGAATGATTGGTCTTAAACGGTAGGCTAACTTCATATCGACCATTAACTCTTCGATGCGTCACTGCAAAATGTTCTTCACATTCCCTTTCTTCTACTGTTAAGGGACGCAAAAACGGTACTTCTTCGATTTCCCACAATCGCCTCAATGAGACATCTAGATCACAGCACACATGAAAGGCGGACACTGCCGATGAACCACTGCAATTCACTTTCCCCGATAACACCCAACCCAGTGCCGTTTCCAATGCGATGGGTGCACCTTGAGGGCCTATGCGTTTGCCTCCTTGGACAAGTAATGGAAACACGTCCGCACCGAGTAGTATGTCCACACCACTTGTTTTGTAGAACTCCGGATCAGCCAGATCTAAATCCTTGATATGGACCCACTCATTAGCCCTAGTGAAAGCCTGTCTAGGCATATCTCCGGTCACTTTTCTCACTACCACTGCTGTTGTTGAATATTCATCGTTATTGTATCTTGATTTAAAAGCAAGATCTACAACTGCACGTGAATTGCATGCACTACTGGAAGCTATTCCCGAAATAGTTATATTTGCACTACGTCTTGGGAGTCCCAGCGCTTGAGCACACCGTTCAGATACAAAACTTACCTCTGATGCACAGTCAAGTAACGCTCGAAAAGATTGAAATTGCCTTCTGTTGTTTCTAACCTTTACCACTGCTGTGGACAGCAACACTTGAGGAAGAACAGTTGTCATTGTTCCCCCATCAGCTGCTACGTGGGACGACACATCTTGAGCGCACTGAGAGGAAGAATCACCTTCGGGCTTCCTGTCAAAATGTAGTAAAGTATGATGCAGTTTTCTACAGCGATGACACCCACCTGATTTACACTGAGCAAGTTTATGTGTTCCTTTTAGGCAATTGAAACACAAAAGCTTACCTTTTACAAAGGAAGTCTGTCATCTACTGACATTTGAATGAAGTCCTTGCATTTATGCAGCGCGTGCTGCAGAACACACTTAACACATGTCACATCTGCCGAAGCATGATACGCCACTGTCCTGCTCTTTCCGGACGAACTTGCCGATTTATGAGCCTGAGGTTTATTTGATTTGCTTGTCGCGGAAGCCGCGAGGGCGCGCGATCTCTGGTTGAGAAACTGCGATAAGTCTACGAAAGTTGGAAGTTCGTTTGAGTTAATTGATAGCTACCATTGTTCTCGTGAATCACTATCCAGTTTTTCAGTTATGTGGTACACTAGTATAGCATCCCAATGCTCCACAGGAATGTCAAACACTTTCAGAACTCGCACACATTCATTAGTTGTATCCACAAGCCGTCTTAGAGAAGCTGGTGAATCGGCTACTGCACACGGTTGACGAATCAGTCTTTTTATTGTATCGTTTACGAGTTCGCGTTTATTTTGGTACCGAGCATTGATTATTTCCCACGCCTCTGTGTAATTTTGATCGGTCACCGACAATGATTGTACAAGTATTGCCGCTTCGCCACGCAAAGATGCCTTCAAATATTGAAGCTTTTGCGCTCCACTCAATAATGCATTACTGTCCACGGATGCCACGAAAAGATCCCGAAACGACAGCCAATCTTTTAAAGAACCATCAAATGTTGGTAATTCCAACTTCGGTAATCGCACTTCACTCACTTTTGAACAGGTTACGTTTTCATTTGATGTTGATGAAACACTTTCTGATTGCTTCATTACCACCAATTTATCAATTAATTCGTCCACTCTGTCTTGCATTGTTTCTATTTCTTTGTCATACGTATCAAACGTCTGTTGATCACAAATTCTTGTAAGATCTAACACAAGTTTTTGCAGTCATCTGCTAGTTGATTTGCCTTCTCTATGTAAGTATTAACTAATGCTTTATTGAAGGACTCACTGTTTATTTTATTCTCCAAGCGCGTTATTTCGCGTTTGGTGACAGTTTTGGAAGCAAGTAATTGTTCCATCGTTGGTCACTTTTCACTACATGGCTAAACAAAAAACGGAGGGGGGGGGGTGAACGAGACACAGGCAGTTCAGCGGTTGCACAAATTACGCTGGTGTTCTTTACAATTTCACTTTTCTTTCTTCTTCAAACCACTACTAAAAAGACAGTACACATATATACACACAGTTCAAAATATTGCTCTGTTTTTAGTCTTTACGATTTTTTGTAACAGCAAAATCCGGCTTAATTAGGAGGACCAAATGTTCGGGATGCATGCACGAAAGCATTTCCCATTATTTACTAAACCTTCCCTGCGCCTCGCTACTTGTTGTTTGTTTAGAGGAATGAATCGTGACCTGATTAAAATATAGCTAATTTAATTAACAAAATATTTAATATACACTAGTGGACACAGGTATGTACTGTATGTGAAGTTCTCACTGAATGTTTTATTGCACCACAATAGTTCGACACAAGACACATCCACCACACACGTTTCGACTGTCTAAAAAACACACACACACTGCCCTTCGTGGCGGCTCATGTTCACTTTCTACAAAAAGGGGGAGAAAAAGGCCACCCTCCGAGAGCGAAGGGAGCCAAGGACACTGACCATAGCCTGATATGTATTCTGTTTCGTTAGCTGTTCAGACTTAACATTTTGTAAAAGAAAAAAATACACTCAACACTTGCCTTGGGAACGAACCAAGTACACCACCCTCAGATCAGTTGGAGTGGGTCGGTGGGTCAGTGGGTCGAGTTTTCTGAGTGGATCAGCGGGTCGAGGGTCAACAGCATGTGACCCACTATGACACACCACCCACCATGACCCACTGCGATCCACCGACTCAGTCTTATGTACCGACCCATTATATTTACTGCATTGCAGACAGTATATTCTGAACAGTATATTTTTATTTCACCCTCAACCCTAGGCATAGGAACTAAATACACATTTCTGATTGGTTGCAGTTTGCTTTATCCGAATCTCCTAGTGTATCTATTGTGTATTATAGTAATAGAAGAAAATTGTCGCTTTGTTGGAATTAAAGAAGAAAATTGAAGAAGCAGCTGAGGTTAAATTAATATAATGGCAGTCAAGCTGGAACAAAACGAGTCCTGCGGGGCTTCTGACCCGTTGTCACTACTACTACTATTACTACCTATACTACGGATTTGTGTAGCTAAAATGCAGTAAATAACTTTTTTGATTTCCATTGATCACCTTGGAATATGGAAAGGAACTAAGAGACAGTTGGAGAAATTTGTTAAAATAATTGAGGACGAAGAAAAAGGAATTAGGATAGAAATGGAGATGGAAGAAGAGAGGAAAATCAATGTCAAGGACATGACTATGGAGAAAATAGAAGGAAAATTCGAAACGGGATGGTACAGGAAAGAATGCAATGCCGGGAGATACTGCCACAAGAGGAGCGATGTAGACAGGGGAACTAAGAAGAATTTTATACAGAACATGAAACAGAGAATAGAAATGATAGATAGCAACGAAGAAAGATGGAGAGAATACATAGAAATACTGTATCAGTTATTAAAGGGAAACGGATACAGAAGAGAAGATTTAGAAGAAGAAAAAAGAAAAGAAGAAGAAGCCGAGAAAGAAGGAAAAGGATGGTTTGGTAGTGAAAGTTTAGGAGAGAAAATGGAGATCCTAAAGAACCTGTTAAGAAAGGAAGGGATTAAAACTTACAGGAAAGGAGGAAAGAGGTTAATAGACTTAGTGAGAGAGAAAAGAAAGAAGAAAGGAAAGGAGATAAGATCAGAAGATTAAGGAGTAGTGTACCAGATTAATTGTAGTGAGCGCGATATGAAGTACATAGGGGAAACAGGAAGGAGTTTAGAACAAAGGATAAAACAACATAAGGACGATGCCAGACTAAAAAAGAGGGAACAGCTCAATATATAAACACATTAAAGAAACGGGCCATGAGATAGATTGGAAAGGAATAAAAGAATTAGAAAGGGAGAAAAGGAGTGCGATAAGAAAGTGGAAAGAAGCCCAGTGGATTAAGAAATATGGGAAGTAGAAGTTGATAAATTGGTCTACTGGACTTGTGATAGGGGTGTACATGAATTATGGGAAAAGATGATAGACAAAATAGAAAGAAAGAATTAAAAGGATCAACACGAGCTGTTGGAGCAGGCATACTATGGAAAACAGCAGATGGGCATAGCGAATAGAAAGTGTAAGTGAGAAACACCTATTTAAAAGTTTCGTAACAGGTGTTCAAAAAGAGAAAGTGACTACGGTAATTAAAAATTTACTTTTTAGAGCCAATTAAAAGTTTACATTTTGTCAAGAAAAAGTGGGCGTGTCTTGCATTCAGATTGTATATAAGCTGTCAAAATTGGATATTTCTTTCACAATGTTTCTGAGGAAGGCTATGTTACATAGCCAAAACAGTAACACAAATATATAATCTTAAAATATATAAACTACTTTGGTCAATTGAAGTTTTATTAGCACTTTTCAGAGTATTATTTATCATGGAAATCGTTACGGAAACTTAATAAAAAATAAAATATAAGAATTAAAAAAAAATTTCTCTGAGGCGGGTTTGAACCCACGCAAAAAGTAATTATAATTACTAACCAGTTGTGTTACCAGTCTCGGCTACGAAGACCGACAGCAGTAGGTAGTTCATTTCTGATATATTTACGGTAGGTGGCGAGAAACAGGTAACTTCAACTAATCAGAACCGCGTATTTAGCTCCTATTGCTAGGGTTCAGCGTCCTTAAAAAATATGCTTCTGAACACAGGTAAATTTTTCTACGTTTTACTTTCAAGGCCTCCATTACCCTTTCTTTTTCATTTGTATCTGTTTACTTACCTGAGATGAGTATCTCTAACAAGGAGAAGGCAGAGTTTGGCAAGTGAACGTCGGAGACATTTTTTGCGAGGTGATAGTGCACATTTAAAGAGTTAATATTACAAATTGGGAGAGCTTCTAGGCCGCATCCCAGATATGCTCAAGGGGATTGAGATTGGAAATCCTAGGGGACCAGGTAAGCATTTTCCCGTATGTTATCGAAGCAGTCAGCCACAATTCGGGAAGAATAGGTTGCAGCATTGTCATGTGGCAGGTTGTAATCAGAGTACTTGAGCCGAACAAAGTTGTCAGCACTTTCTTGTCAACAGATTTCTGTAACATTCACCTGTCAGGAACTTAGTCAGATGTACCAGTAGACCCAATTCATTCCACTTAAAATGACTGTATATTATAATACCACCAGAACATAGCTAAACTTTACACTGCTGGGAAGAGGGTTTCATTGTCTGATCCACATGAACTCCCACCGAGAAAACGCAGAATTCTTTGATACATTTTCACGATTTTCTACGCTTACTTTTTCCAAAGAAATGACGGGAAATTCCTTTCTTTTAAAGTAGTTTTTCAATTTTCTGATTCCACTAATTCTGAATATATTCCTCATCGATTGGCGTTTGTCTACTATTAAACTTAAGGTAGTTACTATTGAAACTCAGCATAAATAGCTCGACTGAGGCACTGAAATTGCAGCAATTTATTGGATTTTAGATATGATTGGAGTATACTATCAATTTCAGCAGTATGGTTGTATGAGACGTAGAACTACAGTTTAACGTGGAGCCGAACCACATAAGCTCCCGACAGGTACCGATCCCTGGTCTCATCCCTGGAGCCAAAGGTGTATATGTAACAAGATATAGACTAATACAAGACTGAATTGACATTTAATTTCGATAGTTGACCGGGAATGAATTAATCCTATTATTGTGTTCTGTATTTGACTATATGATGTTTATTACGGCATACAGGGTATTTCAAAAGAATACTGACAACATTTGGGAGGTGAATCATGACAAGAAGATAGTCTATATGGACTCATGGGGGTAAATGCTTAGTTTTACAGCTAGGAATGTCGAAGAACGCGTAAAAAATATAATTTCTAGACATACATCCAACAGATTTTTCAAATATGCTATGACTTAAAACTGGGTCCATAATAGCTAATAAATATGGCTTCTGAGCAGTGAATACGGAATGCGTTAGCGTGAAGTCGTAAATGTTAGGAAGCGCTAGCTCCATGATTCCAAGTATTCCACGAGAATTCTATTGGGAGTATGTCTGAGAATTATACTCTGTAGAGAATTCTTTGCGCACACATTGCACATTACTGAAATATGCATTTTTGGATCACATATACACAGGCATGTAGTCAAGGGGAGATCCGGAAACTCCGAACCCCCTTCGAAATCACAAATGAAAAATTAAGGAACAATGAAAAAAGAAACGAGAAAAAGAAGAATCAGTTTCAAAAATAAAAAGCTACACCAAGCTTTGGTTACTTTTTCTTATGAAGAGCTTTGTATTACTTGCAATACATGGTGGTGAATGAGCGATATATCCTGGAAAAATCAGGAAATTTGAAATTTCTAGAAAAGTTGCGGAATTCGCAGATTTTCTGCTACTAGTCAGAGAAATTTCAAGCTTTCGAAAGCATAGTGCCGTTCTGTAACATTTTTAATCACAATTTTTCGTCATCGCTTCTCAGCATTATCAAACATGTTATTTCAGAAACAGATTTTCTACTGCTCCTTTTACCTGTCATTTGGAACAGTGAGTAGTTGACAGAAAAATGAAAAAAAAAATATTTAATTCAACAGAGATAGGAACACAGGTATTGTAAAAATATTTTACAAGACATTATTGAATATGTACTTTTTATAATAGTGGATATGTACTTTTAAGAGCTGAAGTCGCAATGGAAGGAAAATTTTTATATCTCAATGAACAAAGGAAGGAGCGTAAGTATTGTAAAATCTTTTTATTTTTTTTTAAATTCCTCTACTTGAGATTTCTTCATAGTTTGTTATTTAAATACTAACATATCTTCATTCTTTTGTCCTAACAAACAAATATGTGTTGCCAGTAAAATAGTTTAGCATGATCAAGCCCTTGGTGTGATGACCACAGTATTTCATGTCACGGCCCCCTTTACGAAATCCTGGCTACGTGTCTGCATATGCATGACTTCCTTGATGCTGATATAGACAGTATTCCACTGTTTGTCGTGTTCGAAATAACCTGTGTTGCAATATACAGTAGCCTTTCCACACTTTTGGGCACCCTAGATGTGGAACTAAGCACATTTTATCATATGTTAATATGAACTTTTATTATTATTATTATTATTATTATTATTATTATTATTATTATTATTATTATTATTATTATTATTATTATTATTATTATTATTATTATTTTGATGCCAAGAATCACCTCCCAGAAAGTCGTCGGTGTTGTTCTGAAACATTCTGCATATAGCTATAGTTTCTACTATGTCAGTGATCAAGTCATTATTATTGGGCTACACAATAATTTAACAAAATATGATTGAGAAATATATCTTACCTGCTTTGATATCAATCCCAAGATTTTTGAGGATATGTGGCTGATATTCTAATTTCCCTTTAAGAAAAAAAAAATTGTAAATTACCTTTAAACATATTTTAATATACTTAAAGACAATTAAGAAAACACATTATTAATCACTTGTTTCCAATAATTTACCGGTGTTATCTAACTACATGTTACAAAGTACAATTAAACACTAGTGTCATTTACAGTATAAGATTCATGGATCTAGGTTAGGTTAGGTGTTATGAAACGTCTGAAGACTTTTGTTTAATAACGTCGAATTATTCTTGTTAATTGAAATTATCGATATATTTCAGCTTAGGTTGATGTTTGAGATTTTCTGTTCTGTTTTCGTCCTCTTGCGAGGAAAGTCGCGGCTTAAGTAAACCAAGTCAACAATATCGCTAAAGATTGTTAAACTTTAAAATTGATTTTACAAAATAGCCCGTCCAATATGGATAAATGTCTGGTTATAAGCAAACTTTTTTCACCATTTATTATGTATTTAAGGAGGACAAGCAGCACCATAATTAAAGTGTGCTAAATATGGTTTAATTGTATCAAACAAAAATTGTTCTAAAGTAAAAAGTGTCTTGGTCGTCATCTTGATCCTGATGTTTGAGACGTTATCATTGTAATTGTTATATTTTTCTTTACTAAATCTGTGCAGTAATTCAACAATGGCAACAATGGAGAATTAAATATAAGCCAAGTGCTTAGTCCAGTTTTGGAAACAATTTGTAATTGCGTTACACTCTCTCCAAATTGTATTATTAATTATAATGGGATTAACTATTTACCTTAGTTAGTCTTTCATATTTAGTAGAACTGCGTGATAAATAATTGCTATTATAAATTATTTAACTTATTTATCAAATAATGATAGGACTGGAGAATACCGTTATTAATTAAAAATGTGGTAACACGTTTGATGTTCGGTCACATGCCATGGTCTTAGCAATCTTAATATCATTTCTGTCTTCCTTGTAAATATATTGAGATTAAAATTATTCAACATCCTTAAATTCACTCTAAAACTGATACTGACAGAAGAAACAATATAGATACAGTATAAACTGATTAACCTTATCGTTCAGGAAATATTTAACTATATCAAAGAGATCGGAATACTCAACTTCACTAGGGAAAATACTTGATCATTCCAATGCAGTTAACATGGAGTGTAAGGGAGATATTAATTGGGTCCTCTCTTATGAATTGCTTATACATATAGATGTACTGTATATACTTGTAGAAAATTACCATAATACTTCTAAATAACTTTATCTTGTAATTAACAATTACAATAATTCGTAACTATTATGTTGATCATATATGTCCGATAAGATATACAAGGAATTTAACAACAGTCAAATGTTCAATAGAACTTATGTAATTTACGGTATTATTTTCCGCAGTGTTTACTTCTGTTTAACGTCTGTAAGCATATTTATTAATAAACCTAGTTGTGCCCTAGCTTTCGGCTCATTTACAAATTATCTGTAGGCTAGCAGCATCTTTTCCGTCCAGTAGGAGACAGTGCAACTAGCGACAATTGTTTACCTACCGAAGTGTTTATCTTCGGAGCGTGATTGACGGACGGAGGTATCTTAGTTTAACAATAACGATATGGAATAAGGTTCTTTAAGTGATTTAATATCAAATAAGTTCAACGAAATTCTTAAATAGCACCAGATTTGGTTCTAGAGACATTGTTATCCTCTCAATCTGAATTTCGTATGGTTCAAGTTTTCATGTATCTTATCCTTCACAACTAGCCACATGGAGTCAACAGATATTTCATAATGGAGTAGCAAAACATGTGGAAGTTTCATGGCTATTCCTTTCTCTGTTTTTCCCAGGAACTGCCGAAAGGCGTAATATTTAATAATAATAACAATAATAATCCAGAATTTATGTTGTTAAACTTCTAATGTAGCATAAAATTTATTGATAATGACGATTTTATAACCAATAATATTCCGTATCAGTAATAAATAAACTTTTCTTCTTTTAGTGAACTGATGAATAGCCAGTGTGGCTTTCTAATATTTTAGTTATTGTTTTCTGTAAATTATTATAAAACAAGTTCAATTAAGCACAAAATAATTTTTCCAACCAAATGTTGTGTGATTATTTAAGAGTAAACATCATTATATTATTAAGTTTTCGTTAAAAATTTTAGCGTTTTGTGCATGATATTAGAGGATTCGTCAATTATGGAAGTTTTGCTGGATACAAGCTTCAACGTACAGCTACAACTAATTCAATAATGCTGCTTTTCTCTGTTAAGGAATTAAACCTTTAGGTTGAAGGATAGTTTCGAGTTTATATGTTTTCTTTAATTTTTGTTAGACGAAAGAAATTGGAAAATATTCTTTTCTTAGACTTTAAATGTCTTAAGGAAATATTATTTCCTGTAGTGACAATATAAAATAACAAGTTTAAATTATTGTCTAGGAGCGGCAGTAGGAAAGGCAATACTTCGGTTATTCCACGAAGAACTGAAAATAGAGCTCTTATTTCATAAAATCATTCCCTTTTATACAAATTAGGAAAACCGTACTTATTTATTGTGTAGTTGTATTCAACGTCTAATTGAAAAAAGTGTGTCAACTTATCTATAATAAACATTACTATATATAATATTTAACTAAAGAAAATACCCATCAAATACTGTTGTTTCACCTATAAGTATTGGAAAATGTGCATATGACTAAATGTCTTCTTGGCAGAGCAATTCTACTTCTGTAAATGCTAAGAAAAGTAACAGACATAACTATCCCATTCCCTTCAAAGTAATGGGTAAGGGAAGTTGACAAACAAAACTATTTCTTTTTCAACCATTCAGCTGCTCAACTACTCTCACACAACAGTTACAAGAATTTCCAATATTATTTCTCAAAAACGCTGTATATGAGACTGAGTTATTAATTGATGTTTGAACAGATCCGCTTTTTTTACGGAACGATGTTCGAAAAAGATTATCTCATGTCACACTTATCAATAAACTATTATCAACAAAGATTGCACCTATCTTGCAAATCAAAAAATGGTTTTATTGCAATTAAGTAGCTAACAAGCGTTTTCGTTACACTTGAATAAATTGCCTAACAAGATTAATTGGTTCCTAGAAATGTCTTCGCTACTCAAAACCACTTTATTCTAGGTCTATTGATAATTATTTGAAATTAGATTTGTTTATCACAAAAATTAGGGAATTTAACAATTTTAAAAATTCTCTCTCTTTCTCTAATATATATATATATATATATATATATATATATATATATATATATATATATAAAACGAAATCTTTCAGTTTTGTCCCATGATTATGCTCTGTAGACTAAAAAGAAGACGAAATTTAATGAAAGTGAATGATTTTGAAAGAAATTAATGGAATGAGAATATAGGAGGAATGATGTGCTCCATTCATCAATAATTATAATTAAGTAAAGTAGTCATAAGAATTGAAGATTTGCTGGCGGCGAATATTGTAAAGGTGTTCTCGGGATATCAGCCAGGTGAAGTCCGACGATAGAGCCGACGTTTCAAGAACTGACATCGTTCTCATCTTCAGGGCGATTATACTGAGACCAGTTCGTGTGTACTATATATGGGAGAGGTAAGTGGGGGAGGGGCTTAAGAATCCGTGTGTCTGATTGGATGGTCTATAGCTTGACGCTGATTAGTCGTATTTATATATGTTTTTTTATGACTGGTGTCCATGTCTGGCTGAATTGAAATCCTTTATTCCTGTTGATATTGTTGGGTTCTTGTAGTATGGCAAAAGATTCTTTAATTATTCTATCCCAGTGGTTTGAGCTCTTTGAAATAATTTTAGTGTCTGAAAATAAAATTCTATGCTCTTCCTTTATACTGTGTTCAACCAGGGCTGATTTCTCCGGATAAAACAGCTTGATGTATCTCTCATGCTCCTTGCATCGATGTTCTATTGTTCGTCCTGTTTGTCCTATGTAAGTTTTCTCCCATTCGCAGGGATTGCAGTATACTCCTGGTGTTTTAAGACCCAAATCGTCTTTAACTGGAAGGAGTAGTTTTCTGATATTCTGATATGGCCAACCACCGGGACTGTATGGACTACCGCAAGTACACTAGATTGACATTGCAATGAGACCCATTGTCAGTGCAATTGGAAATCCAACTTACCGTCTGGCTAAGTACCTCACCTCTCTCCTCCCACTGGTAGGACAGTGTGAACACCACGTCGACCTGATATGAATTCGTGGAAATATTGAAGACCATACGCCTTTCTCCAGACGACATCCTAGTCAGTTTTGATGTGGCCTCTCTATTTACCAGAGTTCCAGTACGAGACACGTTAAATTATTCAGTGAGTACTTCCAGCCGGAAATTGTTGATTTATTCAAGATCACATTAACTTCCACATAATTTCCTTTTCGACGGAGAGTACTATGAACAAACGGATGGCGTTGTCATGGGGTCACCTCTCTCACCAGTAATGGCAAACTTTTTCATGGAAAGCTTCGAGCAGTAAGCATTGGAATCAGCATCATTAAAGCCATCGTGTTTCTATAGTTATGTTGATGATACATTTGTCATCTGACCTCATGAGAGAAATGCACTGCAATGGTTTCTAGATTTTCTCAACACAGCAACATCAAGTGTACCATGTTAATAGAAACAGAAGGCTGCATACCACTTCTAGACATCCTCATTCGTCGCAAAACTGATAGAAGTCTGGGCGACAGAGTTAACCCATACTGACCTTTATCTTAATGGAAATAGCTTTCACCATAAATCACAACACAATACAGTCATCAGCCAAAGCATCTCAAAGCAAGAAATTTCTCCAGTGAACTTGTACATCTCAAGAAGATCTTACTGCAGAATGGATACAGGGAAGATGACATTCGATTGGTACTGAAAAAGACCCTTTCCAGTAAAAAGACCACCACAGAACCTGAAGATCCACGTAACATTGCAGTCCTGCCCTACAGTGGGAAACTATCTGGAAAAATTGCAAGAATCATGGAGATACACAACATCAAAACCATACACAGACTGCCATCAAATATCAGAAAACTACTCCATCCAGTTAAAGACGATTTGGATCCTAAAACACCAGGAGTATACTGCATTCCCTGCGAATGCGGGAAAACTTACATAGGACAAACAGGACGAACAATAGAACATCTATGCAAGGAACATGAGAAATACATCAAGCTGTTTTATACGGAGAAATCAGCCCAGGCGGAACACAGTATAAAAGAATGGCATAGAATTTTATTTTTAGACACTAAAATTATTTCAAAGAGCTGAAACCACTGGGATAGGATAATTAAAGGATCTCTTGCCATACTACAAGAACCCAACAATATCAACAGGAATACAGGATTTCAACTCAGCCAGACATGGACACCAGTCATAAAGAAAGCATATATAAATACGACTAATCAGCATCAAGTTATAGAAAACCCAATCAGAGACACGGATTCTTGAAGTCCCCCACTTACCTCTCCTACATATAGTACACACGAATTGGTCTCACTATAATTGCTCTGAAGACGAAAACTATGTAAGTTCTTGAAACGTCGACTCTATCGTCGGACTGCACCTGACTGATATCCCTGGAACATCTCTATAATAAAGTAGTGTTATTACAAGCCATTACTCGTCTCCACTTATAGAATTTTCATTTATATTACATGCATACGTGCTTCGTGCGTGTTAATAAAAAATGAATTGGCAAAGCCTGTTACAATATAGTAAATATGACTAATAACAGAAATGACAATTAGAGGTAAATTCGCGTTATTCGACAGCACGTTATGTAAGTTATTCCTAATTGTGATTTCTGTTATTAGTTATTGATGAATAAATTCTGTCATTAGGCTGCACTATTCTTGCACTAATAATGTAAAATATTGTGTCCGATTGCAATGTGTTGCAGTTCATATTTTGCCATTATTTGAGACAGAATTTATTCATTATAGGAGGAAATCGTCTCCAATTACTTCCTAAACTTAGGTGTTTTAATCGACTAGCTAAATCAGAATATTTGAATATCACCAATATGAACTATAAAGCGTACACGACAGTTTTTGTTTAGTCGTACTGAAAACTTGCATGAAAAATAACTTGATTAACTGAAGGGAAGCATATTACTCTGCTGGTCACTGTTCAGCTTTCTCCCCACCAAGTTACATATAAAGAACAATACGCCTGCTGGTCACTGTTCAGCTTTTCCCCCACCAAGTTACATATAAAGAACAATACGCCTGCTCTAATTAATGTTACAGATACCTAGATATTACTTCTACACTGCTCATTGATACTTTTAGAGTAATATTTGAATGTCAAAATAAAAGAAGTATGAATGTTTTATTTACTTAAATAGAGATTTTCATGAAAAGATTTTCTTACTTGAAATTCAAATTGCAATAAAGATTCTCAATAATTCCTGATTTTGACATTTAAATATTACTAATGTCTGCAACGTAGGTTATTATTATTTAAATATGCACAATAAATTAACTTTGTAATAACTATGATTCAATAATAAAAATCATAAATATTATTTACTTCCTCCAAAATAAAAGTAAAGACTACCTTTAAAGAAGGGTTTATCTGGCCCACCTGGTAGTAAGAATCGTATATCTGAAATTGAATGGTTAAATAAGTCAATACGCGTTTATTTGTTAGATATTATACCAACATTAAAGAAATACCCAGCTGACTAATATTCTTAAGAACAAAGTATTCTTTAATAGCTTGGTTAACTGAATTCATATATATATTGCAAAAGAAATTAAGTGAATGTAGAGTAAGGGTACACAGCTCAAACTTAGATTATAAAGATTGCTACAATGCAGCGTAAATAAGATATACCATAATTTATTCAAATAAAATCAGTTTAAATGGCAATAAGAAATGTTTTTAAGCATTCAGACTTCTCAATATTAAGGTTTAAAAAATTGAAGACAAATAAGAGAAATTGAATCACTCAAGAATATTGAACTCTCTAGTGAGTTGAGTTGATTTTGAGTTTTACGTCCCGTTCAGCAGCGAGGCTATATGAGACGTGGACCTACTGATTAACGTGGAATCCGAACCACATCAGCTCCCGCCGGGAATCGAACCCGGGCCTCCCAAAACTCTCTAGTGAGAAAGGTTTGACGTGTATATCTAAAAATACTAACTGTCAATGGAATATTTCTGAATTTATTCGCAACAAATGGTATTGAGGTGAAAGAAAATCGCGTATATGGCAAATTTTAATTCACATTTTGAGAATACTAATTTAAAATTTACCATTTAATCTATTAGTGAGTTTTTTTAGATACTTATATGAAAATGAAATAATTAAAATTTTGTTAGTACTATACATTCAAAAGAAAGTATCCATCATTGCAATAGAAGGTTTTAACATGTTTCTGACACTTTTTAGAAACTGCTTTAAACAGTAGTTAACATATCAAAAAGTGATGGAAAAACGCCTGAAATGAATTTTAACAATCGTTAACTGGAATTTTCCTAAGAGTGTTCAAAATACCTACATTTCTGATGTGTCTAACAAGCATACGCTCAGAAATAATTTTTGAACATAGTTAAGGCACTTTGCGCACTTCCGCCACTTTTTGAACAGCTACTTTTTCTCCCTTTCTTAAAGATATTTTTTACTTCGACAGATCGCCTGCGAAACATGTTAAAAATGTTCCAAGCATTATTACATTATAAGTGGCCATACACATAATTTCAGCTGTTCAGGGATTTGAGGATCTACGTGAAGCTTCGAAGGCTGTTAGCAGATCATGATGAAATTCACATGAAACCACATGAAAGGAGTCTTTAAAACTAATATGAATCATAAAGTTTGTACACTTACCTATGTCTAAGTTATAAGTAAAGACATACAAAATATTATATATATGCATGTCAAATTGTGAACCTCCTTTTTTATGACCTAATTTAAAACTGAATTTTCCCCATACATATTTCACTTGCTTACCACTTACGCCTCATTTTTCTGCAGCTGTTTAATGTCTTCCATCCTTTGCAGCTGCTTATAAGTTTGAACCTGGGATTTTCTCATATACCTTTCTTATGAACTATGTAATTATATTCATGAAATTAAACAATTTTCGTATACAGAAAGTGTTTCTATTTTTATTTTATAACGAATCAAATATTGGATGTCTGAACAGAAAAGTGCGAGAATGATTATCTTTTTCGTTTTTTCAAAAGAAATGTTAGCTTTTGTTTAGCGAATATGTTGTCCTTTAAATTTTTGGATAAAAGCAATATGATTATCAGCAGACGTAAATTTTCTGATAGTGATATCTAATGTTTGGTTATGGTACCAACTGGCCGCATAAAATGTCTTGATTAGGGCTATGCGAAGTCACCAAAATATCGAAGAGCGATGACAACTAACGTGTGATATATCCCATTGTTTTGAAGCTGTAATGAATTATAACCAACAACAACATCCGACTAATCTTGCTCATGTCGAGTATTGCTATTTTAAGCTGCTTAGGTGATTTTGAGGTCCCCAACATTCATACACAACACACGATATGATGTCTACCTTTGTCATAATCGTGTGAGGTATTACAAAAGGGTTGGAGTTGGAGAAGACCAAAGGCGAGATCCGGAATACTACCCGGCAACAAAATTACCGAGCGAGGAGAAAGAAGAGAATTAGAAAACTAAATTTCTACGCATACCCATCGGTTCATCGTACAACCAGGCAATAAATCTTCACCTAGAAAACAAGGTAAAGTACCAAGCAGATAATTGGGAACTATTTATGTCAAAAACTCTAAAAGTACATCCCTACTCTTTTTATATCACAGTATCTTTTAACCCTTTTCAGTCTGCAGTACCTACTTCTAAAATCTAAATATTCATGGTTTATTTACATCTAAAATCAGTAAAAAGAAATCTAATTTCCTAATTGAGTACTGCATAACTTTTGATTTAAGACTGTCAAGCCCTGACAAATTTCTGAGTAAATGGTATTTTATAACTTGTTCATTCCCTTTTGCTAATATGCATAATCCCTTTTGCTATGATCTTCCAACATACCATATAGATTACGTTTCAATAACGATACATTTGTTCATATTTCAAAAATGCAAGATACATCATTTTAGTATAAAAACCAAGGTAATAAGGTTTAAAATTAACTTGGGAAAGACGAATATGATGGTCAGTATAACTTAGATTCTGTATCTCAATATACTTAGAAAGTAAATTTATTAAAACTCACAGTAATTAATGGGCTCTGAATATTAGCTAACGAGTACAATTGTTTACAATGCACATATACATAGCACATCACTAAGTTATATTTTTTTTAAATGTTTTATTTGCAACACCATTTGTTCAAGTTAATAGCTAATTTACATCTATGAAATGCTGATTAACTTACAAGTATTTAACTAAATGTTGCTTATTGTATTGAATTAAAAATGAAAAATGGAAACAAACGTGCCTGGTAATAGATGATTTTGTTTCAGAAATTGTTCAATAAGACCAGGATGATATAGTTCCGGATCTGTAATGTAAATCATTATCAGTCACTTAGATTATTCATATTAAAAATAATATATGCAATCTACAAACTACTGAAGTTGTTTTTTTCTGCAAAACTATTCCTTGATATAGAATATTTGCCTTTATGTTTAAATCAGGAAGTAATTTTAATTTACATCAAAACAGATATAGCAGAAATGATGTGCTTAGAAAAAAAATAATCTAAAATCTTAACTAATAGGGTTAACATGTTTTACTTCTCTGAAGTCGGACATTGTGTATAAACTGTTAAACTTTTACATAATATTAGCGACACACATATCTATTGTACCAACTTCCTTTTATTCTTCTTTCTTTTTATACATTCCTAAAGTTATTATGATGTTATTTACTCCAATGCAATAACAATACTAATATTAGATTTGGGTTGAGTTCCAAAGTTGGTCGTCCGTTTCTAGCAAAAGTTTACTGGAAAGAAATGAATAATTCGCTCGTTTGTGTGCTTGATAATGTATAAGGAGAGCGAAAGTTATGTTTATTTTCTTATATAAACGGTTCTAAACACGAAACTATTTGGAAGGAACTACTTGGCAAAAGGTTACTTCATGTTAGGATTATGGGAATGTAATGAGCATTTGTAAACATGGCTAGTGATAATCAGGAAAATCTATTAAAAGTAAGTAAAAGTCATGGTCTAATAAATCTAAAAATAAATTGTAGGAAATGCAGTTAGCAAATAAGTGTAAAGAAACATGAAGAAAGCTATACTTTTCAATGTAACGATAAGCAACATAACCAATATGGAGGCAAGGTTCTAGAACACAGGCCCTCCTTCCCATTTAGCTGTAATAATGACAGAAAACAACGTGCCCTGCGGGGCTGTAAACCGACTTCACTAGCTAACGCTCGCTCGGCAATATTATGTGAATTAAATAATAAACTTTGGTACAAAAAGGAACTAATTATTACACTTTTATCTAGTCGGACGACCGACTTCGGAATAAATGCCTTAGATTTTCTTATTGGTATTATTCTTTCGACTGGTCTAGTGATTAGATCGCGCCTTTGGTGCATGTCCTTACGGGTTCTATTAGAGTCCGGAAAGCATTAAAATCTGAACGTATTACGGTGGTTCGGAAGTTAGATTGAATTGTAGATCCACGTCTAATATAGTCTCAGTATTGAAAAGTAATGTGTTACAACAAATAAGATTGTAGAAGGATGTTACTGAACCTTATTGCTTGCGATAATGTACAGCTAGATATCAAAGGTAAATGTGAGTATTAAAGGTGGAGAGATAGAGAATTGAAGTTTTATATTCATTAGTAGTCGCTTGTAAAGTGAACCAGTTAATTAATTATAATCAGCATTTAATTACAAGGAATAGGTCTTAAATATCCTAACAAGTGGCACAGTCTCACGGAATGAATTCTACGCCGATAGATATACTGTAGGATATGAAAGACCTAAATAGATGATTTGGGGTTTGGAAGAATTAAGAAAACGCGACATTGTAATTAATCAGTTACAAGAGGAAGTTAAGCAGCTGAAGGCAGGATAGAATCATACTGCTTATATCTTGAGTAGTCTAAGTACACCACAAGGAATAAGTCAACGATTGCGGTATTCTTCGTTTCCTGATGCCACAAGTCTGATAAAATAGCAACATATTATATGTAATAGGTGTCAGAAATCGCACATAAAGAAATGTGTCCAGCCTACGGTAAACGTTGTTTCCGATGCACTGGTTTGCATCATTTTGCACCAGCATGCGTGCTACAATCAACAAAGGAAAAGGTGAAACGATTAAAGAGGGAAGTCCTTGAAAAGAGTAAAAACAATACCAGAAAAAAATGTGTCAAGAATTCAGGGATAAATCTAACTATCTTAGTGGACGAAACAGTGGCGGAGTCTTATCCTATTCTTACTATGGGCACATTAAATTATCAATCTGAGCAAAATGTTCATGATATCCATCAAACACAAAATTAGGATTTCCAAATGGAGGAACGAGGATAAGAGATTATGATGTACCAATTGATCACAAGAAATTAAGCAAGAAACCAATTCTGAAGTACACATAACATTGTCACATAATGAATGTGAGAAAATGAAGAAGTCTGATGATAAAAACGAACGGTTCTCAGCAGGAGTAGAAGACGAAGTTCTTAATAATCAGAGGTAGAGCGGAACAAAGTATTTAGTAATATTACACGAAATAAAGAGAACGAAAAGGAACAGATGTTTAACCAAAAACAGGAGGTGTTACATTGTATGTTACTAGAGTTCATGTTTAGAGATAAAGAGATCCAAGAGATGAATGGCAAGATTACGAAGATGGAACACCGGTTGGGAAGCCTAGAGGAGAAAAGAAGCCTGCAGAGGAAAAGAAGAAATAAATCTAGGTAGAGACAGTAAAGCCATATTGAAGTTTAACCAGAGGACTTTTTCTTTTTCTTTTCTTTTCTTTTTTTGGTAATGCCGGGGAGGCTGTTGGGGTTTGTAAACTTTGGACAAGGTGTTTATTGAAAATAATCGGACAAAGTGTTAAGAGTTTAAATAACATATGAATAGCGTTACTATGTTATGTTGATTCTATGTATTAACTTGTTGATAGTGAAACCATTCTTCAAGTTAAGATTTGAGCCATTAGTGGCTAATGTGATTTAAGGAAATAAGAGCCAAACGTGGCTGAGGTTAAATTAAAATATTAATTGCTGTGTTAAATGTGAACGTTGTAGAATAACGTGTTACAACAAATAAGATTGTAAAAAAGTATATGTATGTTACTGAACCTTAGTGTTGCGATAATGTACAGCTAGGTACCAAAGGTAAATGTGGGTATTAAAGGCGGAGAGATAGAGAATTGAAGTTTTATATTCACTAGTAGTCGCTTATAAGGTGAACCAGTTAATTAATAATAATCAGCATTTAAGTACATGGCGTAAGCCTTGAATAACCTAACAAAAAGAAACATTAAACTGTTAAAAAGCAACAAACAAATAAAGTTGTTTTGTCTAATTATTTTGAGTATGAAAACTAAAATTGCTATTGTCATTGGCATATTCATAATTCTAAACCGATACTGTCATAGTGAAATCAAGAATGATCCCCACAATTCTTAAGTAGCTATGAATAATTATTTCTTAATAATTATGTGCAAAGTTGTTGTACTATACTTACGGTGATGTTTTATGTGATGTCTCCAGATGGCAGTTATTAATAAGCACAGAGCAAATAATGAGCTCAAAGCCAGAGTTATGAAAGTCATCGTAATATTCTGGAATAAAATACAGGATTAAACGTACTACGAATAAAGTACTTGGCTTGAAATATTTAAATTAATATCACATTCCAATACGTTCATGTCTCATTTATCACAGATTCAAAAGTTCTTGCCATTATACTACAGAGAATTTACACCTGTTAACAAAAAAGGATAAAATAAATTTTGATAGCAGCAACAACACTGATCACTTAATGCGGATCATTTTCATACCACTACGTAGGCAATAGAAAACCATTATTTTAGTTTGCTGTAAAATTTATTAAAATAGAAGTAAAAGTAGCCAGTATTGGATATGTTATTCAATACTTCTTACGATAGTATATTAGAACACCTCTTGTAAGATAATACTAAACTAGGCGCACACAATTGCAAATTTGGAGCAAAACGATCGATCTTTATTGATTATTCATAGACATTTTAGTCCATCAATTGTTTTCCTGAACGAATACAACATACAAATAGTTGAATTTGGCATATCAGCGAAAAGCATACTGGTTTTGAAAATTGTGTTCGCAGAACGAAACGGATAGGGTTTCGCCCTATTTGTAATGCTGAAAATTCTATTTTCCATTGTTTACAATGAAAATTCTCGCGCCAAATGCTTTCCTATGGTTGTCTATGGGCATTCAGTTTTTCGTGGTTATTCCTCAATGGTATGTCCGATCGGGAAATGCAACCCTTTACGACATTCAGCGTGCACTCTCGAATTCCATGTCAGATTTAGATATGTATGGTTCAGACATCTCGGAGGAGTATCCGAATAAACGATTACCTAAGTTCATTAAAGGGGAGTTTCTCTCGGTACACTTACTGCACTCCAATTAGCAAGCTTGTCATCCAAATTAGAATTTTATTAGGTTATGTGAATGAAATATCCGCCCCAGGTAGGTCATTTCCAAACGCCTCAAAATGAAATTACAAACAATGCCTGGTTAATAAACTCGACGTCTGTAACCACATACTTTTGCCATCTGTTAGCCAACAATTAGATTCCTTTTCAAAATATGTCTGAAGTCTCCGATGCGAATAAATTCTAAACAGAACGTTGCACTGCCAATTATCAGGGGAGGTCTTCCTTCCCAAGAAGTGATAGAGATGCCGAAATGATGAGAGAGAAAGTAATGGTGGGAGAGACGTTAGGATAATACGGAGGATGAAGAACGGTTTCACACTGCAACTCATGGGATGTGAGAAATGTTCTTTGAAAGACAATTACATGTGCATTGTCTTGCAATATGAGAACACAATGTCTTTTGAACATTTCTATCTTTCGTTAGTATTTTATGGAGTTTAGCACTATAACAATCAGCAGTAGGAGAAAGGTATGGTGAATCAACCATACTAGCAACAATATTTTTTATTAGTTTGGAAATAGTCCTGCACTTTGATCAAGATTCAACCAGTGTCCTGACTGTTTACGATTGTAATACCAGATCCGTCTTTCATCAAAAGTACAGTGCGGTGTAAAAACTTTTCCGCCTATTTCTTACACTTAGATAACTGTACAGTTTCAGACGGCGTTCTCTTCGCCGGGCCAGATTGGTTGACCTTGTCACATACCGATGCTCGAAGCTGCCGAAGAACATTGTCATGCAGTAGTGTGCAGCTCTGACATGGCCTGTTGGCTTCGATGACTCTAAAACTATGACCTTGTATAGCTTCAATTCGAGGTTCTTTAAGATGCCCCTGGATGTTGTTCGTGACACTCCCACCTGTAGCGTCTGACGCAGCGTGGACTTAGTGGGTTTCAGCCAAATCCCTGGCGAACATATTGTTCTGTGCATCGGTCCTTTTCAAACACGGGTCATTATACTCCCTATTAACCACGGATCCTGTTCCTTCAAGTTTCTTTGTTAGATCGGATGATTTGGATGATTTGGAAGGTGGATCATTGCTGAACTGGGCAGTCTTTTTGTGCTCCTTTCTGTGAGTAATATCCCTTTTCTCCCGCGCCAGTGACATATTTGTGTCTATATTTGGGGTTGGCTCTAACTCGACTGCCTTTCCTTCACAGTTTACAGCCAATATCGTTTTTCCCCCTCCTGAGCCTTTCCACTTTCTCGATGCGAGGCCAATATGCTTCATTTACAGCTCTTAGCGTAAAATACGAAGTAGTATTGCACGTTTTGCATTGCTATGTTGAATGCACTGCACTTTTTGGTTTTCATCTACCATGTCTGTTATATATTGGCCCGCCTTAACATACATATAATCATCGTAATCCCATTTACGGCAGGACAGTCTGAATTTGAAAGCTCTTGTCCTGATGTCCCGGTTTTCGGGCGTAACAATTTCTCACTATTCCCTTTTTATCTGCCCTATCTGCATTGCAAAATAGGAGGTCACGGAGTTTCATTAGATGAGCGCTTACTTGTGGTGCGTGTGGTCTTTGGTTCGATTCCCGCCCAAGTGAATTTGTGGTAGGCAACATAGTGTCCGTGGGTTTTCTCGGGGTACAACTGTTTCCTCCCATATTCTTTTTTAACCTATTCCTCCATCATCCACTCGCCTTAATCAACCCTTAACATGAGAAGAATAATCTTAGGATTAAACTGAAAATATTTAATGTCATTTGGATTGCAATATTAACAGTTTTTTTTTTGTTTTTGGTTTTACCCTCTTTAGATTAACAGCTATAAATATAATCTTAATTCATAATACTTTGAATATTGGTAGAACAGGCTACGTCATGGTATTCAGCAGTGACGCAATGAATCACGGACCCGAAAACAGTCAGACACATGACCCACTAGTCCAGGTGACCCTTTCAGACCTATGATTCACATAGACATTGTGTGACTCGGAGATTAAGAAAGATCCTCATACACACAGATAATGCAATTATTATAAAAGTGGTTATTTCTCTGTCTCTTTTAACTGAATAAAAATTTGCTATGCCTGCTTTTGCGTGGGCCAAATCATTGCAGTGAAAGGTAACTACAAAGTCCATCATAGTGATATTTTTATGAGGAATCATCAGTGTTTAATCTAGCGAATGTGAAAAACTTGTCGTGCAGAATATATGAGATGCTTTTAAACTCACGCTTTTTTCCTTAAACCTTTTTGTATAGTGTGCTTTCAAAATAACTATTAATTTTCAGTATGAGAAGATGAATAGACATTAAATTATATTTATAGTATTCTAGTTATGGTACATTGTGTAAGAAATGTCACCTCTGATATTAAATAAATATTCAAGCTTTAGTAGGAGACATTATAAATCCTCTACAAAATTCTACAGTGATGTTGTAAAACTGATATTTCGACTTCTGCGTCGTGGGCCTGGTTCTTCAACGAGCATGTCTACATCACTAGATCTGTCTGAGTTTAAGAAATGAGAGGAATCGTTTGCAGGAAACCACATTTTGTTGTCGTTTGCTTTTTGTTCTATGGCCATAAATGTTGAAACCGGATATTGTTAACTTGAATCACTTCCGCTTTGAAAAAGGGTAACCGAAGATGATGGAAGCTATTCTTGTGAAGCTAAATTGATTTGCAGAAATCAGAATCTCGATCTCTTTTACAGTTTTTTGCTTTACAGAAATCAGCGTTGAAACCAGAAGTAGTAGAAAATTTAAACCATTTCCTGTTTTGGTAGAAGGCTGCGGGTTGTGACAATGTGTTCTCTTGAGATCCTGCATCGATTTCAGAAAACCACTTGTCATTGTTTATTACTATTTTTCTTCTGTGGTGATAAATGTTAAAACCGGATAGGTTTAATTTCAATAATTTGGTGTTTTATTAAAGGGTCAAGGGAGAAGATTGAACCTATTCTTGAAACGCTGAATCGATTAAAAAGCAGCACCTAGTATCTTACTACTGTTATCCTATGGAAATCAATATTGAAACCGGAAGTAGTAGTAAATTTTAACCATTTCTGGTTTGTTAAGTTCCGAGTTGTGATGATCTCCTACCTCAAGACCATGAACGGTTTGTAGAAAACCACATCTCGCTATCTATCACCGATTTAGTTCTGTGATGATAAACGTTATAGCAAAAATCGTTAACTTGAACCACTTTCGTTTTTAAATAGATGTTAACGGAGTATATGGAACCTATTCTTGTCACAATGAAGCGATTTCTGAAAACTGGGTCTCAATACTTACTACTGTTTTGGTTCTATAGAAATTAGTATTGAACGCATATATAGTAATAAATTTCAACCACCTCTGTTTCCGGCAGAATGTTGCGGATTGTGATGGTATGTTAACTTCAGACCCTGAGTGGATTGCATGAAATCGCTTGTGGCCATCTGTAACCATTTATGTATACACGACTCCAAAAGTGCATTACCACCTGCAATTCTCCTTTTCCTGCAATAGCAGGCAACCCAAAAATCTCGGCGGTTGGGTTGGTTGCGAATTCGAAAGGCGTTGGACAAAACCTCAATTTTGTCACAAATATATCAGTGTGACAAGCTGCAAATAAGGGAATAAAACAAATTGTTAAGAATGACAATTTTATTATTGTGATGGAGTTGGATGACATCAAAAGTTACAAAATGACTTACTTAAGCAGTTCAAACAAGATGAATGGTAAGAAACAGATATCAGAAGAAAGCATTTCTCTCTTTCCCCCCGCCCCACCCAAAAAAAGAAACTCATAAAAAGAAAAAGTTACATAATATAAAAGTTTCATATAAAAGCCTAACAGCAAAAAAACAAATATCTACACGAAACGAAAAAGAGACAAACACAGAATAGGGGACAACAGTGGCGTAGCAGACTTGCGGCCTTCCCATGCAAGATAAAGAGACAAGACCCTAGTTGTAAACCCCATTGTTATAATAATAATAATAATAATAATAATAATAATAATAATAATAATAATAATTATTATTATTATTATTATTATTATTATTATTATTATTATTAAAAAGTCGTTTCCTTTTCTAAATCTCTGACTCTGCCTCAGAGCATAAATGCATATAGCGATCATGTGTGCACCTTTTGTCAATTAGCGGTCCCAAAGGCCAAAAGGGATGGAAATCTCCAAGGAAGAGAAACAAAAAACTTTCTTACGGTAAATTCTAGTTCAAAGTTCGAAGTACTATCTTTTCCACGTGATTTTTTGTTTCTTTTTTCAGGGAACAAAAAAGTTCTTGCTCCAAAGAAATTACATCATATAATATTGCAAATTTGCAAGTGGGTGTATTTACATTGCAATGTTTGGTAATAAAGATATTATAATTAGAAAACAATCTTGCAAAAAGTAAGTTTAATTTCTTCATCCATCGCAAGTCTTAGGGGACCTTTATACCTCGCATCCCCAGTCCCCGAATATTGATATCGAAAATTTAGAATGATTATATTCATGTCCATATATTTGCGTTATCGAATGTTGATATATGATAATATATATATCGATGATAGCGATATATCGACATATCACAGGCCCAGTTTCCGAGAAGTGATGCTTGAAATATACTGGAATCAACAATCAAATTCTAAATAAGTTTTCCATTTCCGTATCCAATGTTGAGGGGGAAGGGCGGGAGTCTACTTAGCTCCACAGGCCATATCAATTGTGTTCTTAAATCAGCCATTACACCCGCTATTATCAAAGTGTTAAGTCAGTCACTGTCTGCGAGTTACCCCAGATCCGTTTGAGGTTTGAATTGAAAACCTGAATTACAAAACATCCCAAGTCCACTCTTTTTCTTCGTATTTTTCGTTTTCTGTTTTTTATGTTAGCATCTATGTTTCAGGGATATTCACTTGCATAATACGTAAGTCCAAGTAAAAACTTTTTTTAAAAAAATCAAAATAATTTCAGCTAAACAGAATAGCATTCCAAGTATAATCTTCTTGTCTTTCTTCTAAAAACAAAAAAGTACTCCGGTGGACTTCGGATGTTCTGCAATTCAGATCTTCAATTTTATTTACGGTCTTTAAACATCTTTAACTCGCAGGCTCCTTGCTTTCATAAAAAGCATTTGTTGTGTAGATTAAAATCAAAAATGAATTAATCTATATTCTTGGGAACTTATTGTTGCACCAACACACATATATACAGGGTGTAACAAAAAGGTACGGCAAAATTTCAGAGGTGGATTCCTTATGGATAGACAAGCAAAATCGTTCATATGACCATATGTCGGGAAATGTATCATTACAGAGTTACGGCCATTGAGCCGCCTAATGGTGGAAATAGTCATATTCTGGTCGCTCCTTAATGTGACTCAATTTAAACCTCAATAACTCAGACCCTAATTAACCTAGGAAGATATTTTTGATATCTATGTATTTCTAAAGGACGATGCTTTCCGCCTATATATATAGGGTGAGTCAAAAGTCTTGGACACCTGCATAAGTTTTAAAATCGACGGGGAAAGTAAAAAGTGATGATGGGAAAAGATGTTTGATGAGAGGCTGCAACTTTTGGAGTGTATGTCATTCATGGCCGCCATCTCGAAATCCGCCATTTTGGATTCAAGTCTTTTTTTAAATCGGAAAGTGTATGTCACATCAAATAACACAAGCTTGAGCTAAGAAATTTAGTGGTGTAATTTGTTTTTTTTCTATCTTGTACAGTTTAGAAATTATTAATGTTCAAAAGTGGGAAATTACCTTGATACTGACCCAGTTCTCTCTGTTCCAGGTGATCTAAAATAGGTCTGACACGTGAACAGAAGATCGAAACCATCCTTATATCAGTGGAACGCAGCTACCGAACAATAGCAGCTGACTACAACCGACGGCACTCAGACAGAGAACCGGTATCGCACAGCACGGTGGCTCACGCGATCACCAAATTCCGAGAGACGGGCTCTGTTCAAGATAGGGCACGTAGTGGGCGACCAAAGACTGCCACCAATGACGAAACTGCAACGGCGGTTGTTGCGTCGTTTGTGAAAAGTCCTACACGAAGTACCCGTCGTATGTCCCTAGCATGTCCAATAAGCCAATCCTCCGTTATCCGGATATTGCACACCAATCAGTGGCATCCTTACAAGCTGCACATGCAACATAAACTGAACGAGGATGACCTTGATCGCCGGTTGGAGTTCTGGATGTGGGCTACTGAACAACACGAACTGGATCCTGCGTTTGTCAAGGGCATACTGTTCAGTGACGAGGCGTATCTCACTTTGAACGGGGAGGTTAATCGACATAATTGTCGACACTGGTGTGACGCAAATCCGATCTGGGTTGACCCGAGTCGAGAACGTAGTCCAGCGAAGGTGATGGTTTGGTGTGGCATATGGGACACCCGCATCATTGGACCATTTTTCAGTTACAACACCTTAACTGCAGCAAAGTATCTGATGCTGTTGCAGGACTTTGTGTTCCCTGGCACACTGAACGCTGACGGCATTTTCCCATCTTATTTTCAGCACGATGGACCCCCTCCACACTATAGACTTGGTGTCCGTCAATGGTTGGATGAACAACTGCCACGGAAGTGAATTGGTCGCCATGGTCCCGTTTAGTGGCTGCCCAGATCCCCTGACTTAACGCCCCTTGATTTTTATCTATGGGGACATCTTAAGCAGATAGTGTATGCTGAGACAATCCGTGATTTGAGATACCTGGAGGAACGCATCCAACAAGCCTGTGACCAAACTTCAGGAGACATCTCCTCCGTGTGAGACTCCAGTCAGAGTGGTTGCAGGGACTACAGTTGTGCATTGCACGAAATGGCCAACACGTAGAACATGTGTTGTAGCATTCAGTATCAAGGTAATTTCCCACCTTTGAACATTAATAACTTCTAAACTGTACTAGATAGGAAAAGCAAATTACACCACTAAATTCCTGAGCTCAAGCTAGTGTTGATGGGTCATACACCCCCTTCCCTTAAAAAAAATGACGTGAATCCAAAATGGCGGATTTCAAGATGATATACACTTCAAAAGTTGCGGCCCCTCATCAAACCTCTGTTCCCATCATTACTTTTTACTTTTCCCGTCGATTTTCACTTATGCAGGTGTCCAAGGACTTTTCACTCACCCTGTATATTTTATGTATGTGTGGCAGTACCACGGTGGACTTGTTAGGGTAATTACTTGTTTTTTGTTTTATTTTTGCATCAGCATTTTGGAGATGGCATTCCTTGGGGATACACTCATAAAATGCATATCAGCGGAAAGCTTAATTTTTGCAGAACACGTTGCTACTAAAATTACCTTCCTATCTTAATCAGAGTTTGATATATTGAGGTTTAAATTGAGACACATTAAGGAGTGACCAGAATGTGACTATTTTACACCAGTAGTCGGCTCAAAGGCCGTAATTCTGCAACGATGCATTTCCCGACATATGGTCATCGGAACGTTTTTGCTTGTCTACCAATAAGGAATCCACCCATGAAGTTTTGTCGTACCTTTTAGTTACACCCTCTATATACAAGATCCGTTTTGTTGATTTACGAAATCACTCTTTTTTTCCTCAAACAATTTACAAAAAGGGTCTTGAATGAGGTGGTCGCACTAGTAATGACATCCCGTAGCGTCGATACGTAACACACACAGTATAAATAAAGCTTCAAAACCACAAATTGCAAGTTCTGTCGCAGATAATTCGGTAAGGTGTCTGCTTGTTGAGTGGGCAACCCAGATTCATATCACGGCTGGTACGGTTTGCTTTTTTTCCCTTTCAAAATATGTTTCTATATATTTATATTTCTTCTTAATAATTACTTTCTTGCAATCTTAAATTAGTCGGGGTTAAGTAGTCAGAAGATTAAAATACATGTATGACTACTTTATCCGTGTGTGTGTACTCATATATGTATCTTTACATATTTGTTTCTTTCTTGGGGCCGCGGCAGCTCAGTGGTAGAGCGTTCAACTTTGGTGCTTGGGGTCCGGGTTCGATCCCAGTCCCCGACAAGTGAACTTTGTGGTGGACAAACACAGTGTGCGTGGGTTTTCTCGGGGTTCTCCTGCTTTGTTCATTCCACCATTTCATTCATTACTCATCATCACCGTCTCCTTTAGCCTAACCGGCAAAAACGTGGGACGTAAAACCCAAAGATTTCATTAGTTTCTTTCTTTCAACTAGTGTTGGCACGAGACCAGACAGAAACCTTTGATACGAGACGAGACAGACTACTTGTCCCGTCTCGTTTCCGAGACGAGACGAGACGTCTCTTGAAATGCCTCGTATCGTCTCATATCTCAAAAATGAAAAGACAGTTTTTGAAATTGTTTAAAAATTTATTAACTCGGAATAAATTATTCCCTTCGAAATTATACCAGCGTTTATTATTTCAAATGAGGACTATCCTAAAAGAACAAGGAAGACCTAAAGTTATTTTTTAAATGATTCTTACAAGCAGCTTTCATTTCTATTTTCCAACCGATTCAAGTTTAAATATTTAGTGATACTGTTCCAGATTCAAGTAAAATGTTAAACCATTCTTTGAGATCAGTGTTTCAGAATATTTCATTCCGAGGGCTGGTGGTTATATCTATGTATAAAAATCCTTAGAAATACAAGTTCTCTTAATGCCAGTTTCATCAGCAACTAACCATTGTTCATGAGTTTTCTCGTTCCGAACAAAGACAGAAACGTGTAGGCCTTTTCCTGTACTGAGTTTGAAAGGATGCTGGTTTGACAATAAAATTTAGTTTCGTTTTATTGTTTTATGATGTTATTCGAACCAAAGTCATTTTTGAAATCAGAAAGTCACATGGGCCTTCTTGTATTTTGAAGTGGCGCCAGAGGTTTTGAAAAAAGGATTTCAGAATAAGTGGGGAAGGCTTGCCTTTCGACTGTACCGACGATATTGACAAATATTCCTGTCGTAATAATTAATTACTGGAAACCATTGGCGCCCGAAGAATTTTTAAGGGGGTCATCTCCTTGATTGCTATATTACGCCTGATATTTAATATACGTAGTTTGCTATATTACACATATATTTTTGTGAGCAAGGGCGGCCGGGCCCCTTCCCCCCCCTTTCGGGCGCCCGTGGTCGAAACAAAGTAGTCGTTATTTTAAGCAGTGTTTCTTCCAGATATGTTTTTGGGGTGCTGCCCTCTGGAACTCTAAGAGTACCTCCCACGGGGAGACCAAAATAATACATCTATAATAGAATAATACCAGCAGTACCCCCGGAATCCTAAATATACCCTCCCAGGAACATTTTTTCTGAAAGAAACACTGATTGGAACATTGTAGTCGTGTTGTGTGTTGTGCTGATGACCAAAAAAAGTGGTTAAAAGCTGTAATTTTAACCACATTGTATAACAGCTCCTTTTTGTGGGCCTCACCCGCTCTAGTGTTGCCACAAGACGAGACATTTCTCGTGTCTCGTCTCACGAGACTAGACAGCTTGAAGTCTTCTCTCGTCTCATCTCGTGGAAACACTACTTTCGACCATGTGGGTTACTGCCTCGATCTTGAAAATGTCCTCGAAGGGATTGTGCTATGAATAAAATTTTATTCGAACTAACTGACTGACTCCGATGCAACATTGTTCCAATTTCGCCTATTCGCAATGTAATGGAATAGACAAACATACGTTTATATGGTTACATGAAGGCGGTCCCGTGTTCGATTCCTGGTGGGGGCACTCGGTCGAAAAATTTAAAAGTTTTTCAGATCAGTCACCTTGAATGAAATTTTCCTTGGTTTTCCACATTCACACCAGGAAGATGGCAGGGTGATACCTTAGGTTTCAGATCACTTCCTTTCTTCCCCAATCCTTTCTTCCTTCCCTTTCCCCGGAAAGTGTGTTCGCCTAGAGATGTCATCCCTCGAACGTGACGGGTTAAATGGTCTCAGATGCCGAAAGCCCAGAAATCTAAATCCTAAATCTTAAATTTACAGTTACTTCTGGGAAACATTGTTCTTTCAAAATATATTTCTATATATTGATATTTATTATTATTAATTGCTTTCTTGCATCTTTTCTACATTATTCTAGATTAGTTACCATCGGTTAGTTTAGTCACATTATGTATAGTTAAATACGGTTACGTATGTTTACCGTTTCTTTTCTTTTTTTCAAAATACATTCCTATCTGATCACATGTATTGTTAATAATTTATTTCTTGCATTTTTTAATAATTTATTTCATACACACAACAGATAAAACAACTCATACATTTTAATTACACAGCAAATAGTTCTTTGACATGGAGGGAAATCTCCTTTGGCTATAGGAGCATATAGTATTACCAATGGGGATTTCCCTCATCCCCCTTGTAATTCGCACATTGTCAACAGATATAGAACATTGTTGAACATTTCTTGAACCACTTCATCACACTCCTGGTCTTGTGACATGGTGCATTATTTTGTCGAAAAATGCCACTACCGTTGGGAAACATGGTCGTCATCAAGGGGTGTACGTAGTCTGCAAGCAGTGTGCGATACGCGTCGGCCGTCATTGTGCCTTGCTCGAGCTATACTAGATACATGCTCACGTGTATGTCCCCCAGAGCATTATTATTATTATTATTATTATTATTATTATTATTATTATTATTATTATTATTATTATTATTATTATTATTATTATTATATTTGAAGTACAATCAAATATCACGACATTAATTATTAGTTTTAATTAACGGAATTGAGCTGAAAATTAAATCTAGATTTCGAAAGATTAACCATTAAGTTTATGCGTTCGGTACCTTTCTAAAGTAATAAATACTGGAATTGGTTTCAAGGCTGTTTCTGACTGAATACTTTCTTCAAAATAATATTAAAAATTATAGAAAGAATTTCGACACATTCGAGTCGAGTCGAGATTTTTACGAAAAGTCTCGACTCGACTCGTGTCTCGGCTCGAAAATTAGAGTCGAGAAATAAATTTGTCTTGACTCGTCTCGAATTTTACAAAGTGTGTCAACTCGAATTTCAGTCCAGATTCGAGACATGTCTCGACTCGTGCGCATCCCTAAATATTCATATTTTAAATGTGCAATACTACCTCGCAAAAAATGACCCCGAAATTAATTTACCAAAGTCTACTTTCTTCTTGTTAGATTAGTGATAGTGGTTTAGGATAGATTATGTAAAGTCAGACATGGTTATGTATGTTTACAATTTCGTTTCTTTCTTTCAAAATGCATTCCTATCTGTTCCCATTTATTATTAATAATTTATTTCTTGCATTTATTAATAACTATCAGAAAAAAACATTATTCGCATGGTGGCTGTATTTGGAAGTCAACGCCTCTATAGTATCACCGTTGATTTCAGCGAGTGCGAAAACTTTGGATTTGACATTAATATCGGCCATTTTGGATTATTTTTACATGTCAGTTATCATCTCCGGTACCCTGACCCTCAACTAAGTGGGGTTAATTTGGAAGTTAATGCAATCGGAGTTTCACCATTGATCTCAGCGACCGCCAAAACTTTGAATTCGACACTAATATCGGTTATCTTCTACTACTTTTACATGTCCCTGTAAACGTCTCCTGAGACTTCCTGGTTCGATTTAAAAAAAACGCTTCGTCTTGATCCGGAACCTGGGCCAAGGTACCCAAGATCAAAATTTGGTAACTCTCGGTCCTCTTGTCTGGTCTCCAGGCAGCACACAGATACATACATACAGAGAGACAGACACAAAAACAAACTTTTTATTTTATTTATATTAGATTAGGTGTATTTCAAACAGTGCTTCTTCCAAAAGTGTTTTTAGGGGTACTGCCCGCCCGGAGCTCTGAGAGTGCCCCCCGGAAGAGACCAAAATAATACATCTATAATATAATAAAAGATAGAAAGTTATCGATAGTGTCCCCGAAATACGAAGTGTGCCCCCCCGGAACATAGTTTCTGAAAGAAATACTGATTTCAAACAGAACAGATAGAACGAACGGCGCCGACTTTCCAAAATGTATGTGGGTGCATATCAATGGCGGGACGAGTTATATGTTTTCAGGGGTCTCGATTTTTTAAATTGATTTCTTTTTAGTTAAAATCTTTTATGAACACTGTCATAAAGGGCTGTGCTGTGATAAAGTAAAATATACCGGTAATATAAGGATAAGTTGGGACTGTCCTAGCTCATTCGTTAACACGGCTGACTTAAACGTAAAGAAACAGGTTGAAACCCGGGTTCAAGTTTAATTCCTGTAATGCATATTCCCAACATATATAATCGTGGTATTTAGTGTATATTTTCAACAACTTACATGATGCACAATGAGTGCAAGAGGCAGTGATATTATCAAACGTTACTAAAAGAAAATACTACATTCATACAAATTAAAATGAAAATATCATCATAAAAGAAAATAATTTTAATGGTATTGCAAAAAGAACTTGCAAGGATTTTGAAAATGAAATCTTTGAGTCTTGCGTCCCACGGTTATGCCGGTTAGGCTAAAGGAGACGGTGATGATGAGAGATGAATGAAATGGTGGAATGAAGAAAGTGGTAGGAAACGGGAGTGCCCCGAGAAAACCCACGAGCACGGTGTTTGTCCACCACAAGGTTCACTTGGCGGGGACTGTGATCGAACCCGGGACCCCAAGCACCAGAGGTGAATATTCTATCACTGAGCCACCGCGCCCCCTGCAAGGATTTTGTTGTGGACAAAAAGTATAAAGTGACTAACTTAATGTGTTCCTTGGTTGCCTTTGCAAAAACACATTTGAAACAATCAATTATGTTTCAGAGGTTAGAAATTTTAACTCCCATCTCTATGTTTTAATTGTTTATTTTTAATAGTGTCAAGCGAGAAATATTTATTTTATTATGTTTATTATGTTTCGAAACTAAAAATCTTGCCTGCAGCGCCCTGACAAGATTATTTGTGTGAGTGCTTTAACCAGGGAACACCAAGGAGGCGGCGCACATAGACAGAACAACCCCTAGCATTTCTTACACAGTACAACGTTGTTTGGCATATAACATTGCTCCTGTACTAGCCTGTTCCAGCTAGTTAAGCCTTTTATTAACAGCCGGAGGCAGCATTCTGTTATATCGTTGTAGTGAGTGGCGTGTTAAAATATTCCTAGTATCAGTTTTTTCATTGTTCGATTGACCTTGAAGGACCAACAAATGCCTTTCGAGGAATACAAGTTCCCTTTAATTCATGAAGTTAATATAGAAATGACCTTCAAACCTACGCTGTGCATAAATGCTGGAAGTCTTATAAAACGGTTTTATCCGTGTGTCTGTAGACCAGAGCCCTGCAAAGCCAGGCCCGAAGACGGCCCGGATGGATCTATATTCTGTGTCCGTCTCGACCCGATCCGGCCCGAATCTCGAGCCGGGCAGAGAATGGGCCGGACTCTAAACTGGCCGGGCACAAAGGAGCCGGGCTCTAAACGGGCCGGGCGTAACCGGACTGAGAACAACCAAGTTGATAAATCAAGTCAATCCTTCAATATGTAATGGAAAATGAGAAATATGTAATCATAATATTGCACTGTCTATTTGCCCTTCTCAAATAGGAAAATCGTGTGAAAAGTTACCCAAGGTTTGTTTTCTATATCCCTATACTGTCTGTCTATTTGTTATTTGTGCTTGCTATTTACTATTATTACTATTGCGATTACGAATGCTAGTGCTAATTCCACTATTGCCGCCACTGCTACTACTGTTACTATTACAACTACTGCTACTACTTATTACTATACTAATACGACAGCGAATACCACTACTGCTATTACTAGTAATACGAAAACAAAACAATGCAAATGAAATCTTCGAGTTTTACGTCCCATAGTTATGCCGGCTAGGCTAAACGAGACGGTGATGATGGTGGAATAAATGAAATGAAATGGTGGAATTGATAAAGTGGGAGGAAACGGGAGAACGTCGAGAACCCACACACACGGTGTTTGTCCACCACAAATTTCATTTGGCGAGACCTGGGATCGAACCAGGGACCCCATCCACCAGTGGTGAACGCTCAATCACTGAGCCACCGTTCCAGGAACACCTAATCCGCCCTGGCGTCTTGGTGATTTATTTTATCATAATATTTTGTTATATTTGTAGTATCATACTATGATATAAAGAATACAGGAACATGTAACATCATTTGGTATTTGGCTTGCTAATTGAACATAACTACAAATTGCACTGATCTTATGAGCACGCCAGTTCACGGTTTTAGCCTCCGTGGTCTAAAGGTAGCGTACCAAATTCTACTTAGTAGGTCAAGTACTTGACTTTGTCATACGTTCTTTAGGTAACTACGGCTCAGGCTGTATGGATGATGATGGGATGAATTGGTGGAATGAAAACAGTGGGAGGAAGCGGGACCACCCCGGAAACTCCCACGCACACGGTATTTGTCCACCACAAATCTCACATAGCATCTGGGTGGTAGTTCTGTACGGATCCAATGAACTACGGAATAACGTAGCAGAAACTCCCTACTCTGTAAATATATACTGCTAATATTCGTAAGTTTCAAGCTTGTAAAAGAACGTAGCTGTTTTGTCTTACTATTAAGTTTTACGATATTTCTATCGTATCTTGTCTGAGCTGCAAAACGAGAGGTAATACGTTTATCGATTTATGGTTAGGGATTGGTCCTTTAAAACATTTAATTAAATCGAGAGGTGATAGAAACATACTATCCCGCGAAAAACGTACATTTTCTTTTGTGACAGATGATAACACTACTTCAAGTTTCACTATTGAATTCATATTGTTTGGAAATCTTCGTTTCATGCTGTGAAAAGATACTCACTTCTTTTAGTTTGGTATTGGTACTGGTAACTCCTCTAATATATGCAACAAGTTGAAACTCTTCGTCATAGATTAAAAATGTAGCAATACACGTTGAAACCGAGCTTGGCTAACTTCAGCTACATCTTTTTTGAATAGGAATTGGTGGAAAGTATTCTTGGGATGCTGAATTCTTGGAGGAACATTTCCTTACGGCTCTGATATATTTTAAAAAGCCGTATCTTGATATCTCCTATTGTTTTGATTCCTGGAAACCAGAATTGAAATAGGAAATGATAGTTAATTGGAACCACTTCCTGTTGATCGTAAAATAAAAACGTATCCTGATATCTTCTATTGTTTTGATCTATGGAAAAAAGAATTGAAGTAGGAAGTAATAGTTAATTTGAACCACTTCCTGTTCCGGTAGAGTGTTGACAATAATTATGATATGTTGCCTAGAGACGGTAAATCGTTTGGACAAAAATGTTCTATCTGTTACTGTTTTTGCTCTATGGCGAGGAACGTTCAAACAGAATATGGCTAATTTTAACAAATTCTGCTTTGATCAAAGCTGCCACGGAGATGGAGGAGGCTATTCTTGAGACGATGAATCGATTGCAAAAAGCCACTTTTTAATATCTTTTACCATTTTTGCTCTACGGAAATCAGTATTGGAACAGGAAGTACTAGTAAATTTGAACAATTTCCAGTTTTAGTAGAGTTATATGGATAGTAACGATATGTTTGTTCAGAGGCTGAATCGTTTGCTTAAAACTGTTACTAGCTGTCTGCTGCCGTTTTCATTCTATAGCGATAAACGTTGAAACCGTTATTGAAACCAGAAGTTATAATAAATTCTAACTACAGCCGAATTTAGTACTGTAGATATTTGTCTTTAGACTCTAAATCGTTTGCAGAAACCACTTCTCACCATCCGTTATCATTTTCTTTATACATCGACAAACGTTGAAATCGGAAATGGCTAATTTGAAGCAATTCCGGTTTGAGTAGAAGGTTAACGGAGGAAATAAAATATATTCTTTGGATACTGAATTAATTGCAAAAGACCACATCTTGAAGCATTTACTATTTCTATTAGGCGGAAATTGGGAATTGAAACCGGAAGTAATAGTAAATTTCAACCATTTATAATTTCGGTAGACTATTTTGTGTACCCATGATGTTGTCTCTAGATGGTAACTCGTTTTCAAAAATCAGTTCTCGCTATGTTACCGTTTTATGCTATGACGATGAAAGTTGAAACTGTTGTTGAAACCGGAAGTAATAATAAATTTAAACCATTTTCAATTTTAGTAGAGATTGTGAATGACCATGATATGTTGCCTATACACGCGCAATCGTTTACAAAAAACAAAAAAAGTTTTCATGTATGTTACCGTTTTCATCTATGGGTTAAATGTTAGAACCGGAAATTGCTAATTTGAACCACTTCTGGGTTCAATATAAAGTTAACGGATGAGATGGAACCTATTCTATTCATTGGATGAAGAATCAATAGCAGAAAAACATTTCTCTATACCTGGGCGGATCCAGGACCGACTTCTGGGGGGGCGGTGAGTTGTCATAATGCTACTTTTAAGGGTTCCAAACTCTGGGATGGATTTTATTTATATATAAAAAATAAGAGTTTCCTCTTCCGGGGGGGCCATCGCCCCGATCGCCCCCCCTTGGATCCGCCCCTGTCTCTATATCACTTTCTGTCTTTGCTTTGGTATCTGTCAAGAGACACACGGATGAAAAAACTCTATAAGATTTCCGACTTTATGCACAGCACAGTTTGGTAGTTTAAAACCTGTCTTTGGTTCCATAAATATTATTAACACTAACATATCAATGATACTCTTGTGTATGATTCAAAAAGTTAGCCGTGAAATTTAATCTAGATTGGAAGTAGTTGTGGAAAGGCCTCTTGCTATAACAGATTTGTGGGTGTTCAGATAAAAACAACATAATATTTCTATTTCACAACGGGTGAGTAATGCATAGGTCATTTCTACTGTGTATCAACTTCACGGACCAAAGCGACTTGTGACTTGATGTGAAACCATTTGTTAGTTCTTCAAGGTCAATAACAACAAAATATTAATACTAGCACTACACGCGACCCATTACTTCGATAGAAGAGGCAGATTCAATAGACGTGTTTACGTATAAAAAAGCCCTCCGGCACTTAGGCTGGGTGGAAGCAACAACATTCTATGCGAAAGAACGCTGTTTGTTCTATCTGTTCGAGTTTGCTTGTGTGTCTGTCTGTGTGCGGCATGGGGATCAGACGAGTTGACAAAAAGTTACTAAATTTTAATAACGGATGATTTTGTCCAGGCCCCAGACCAGGACCAAGTATTTTTTATTTAAAAAATCGAACCAGGGGTCTCAGGGGAGGGGGACGTTTACCGAGACATGTAATAATATTAGAAAATTGCCGATATTTGTGTCGAATTCATAGTTTTCACGGTCACTGAGATCCATGGTGACACTTCAATTAGCGATTACTTTCAAAATCAGCTACCATTGCGTGCGGGCCGGGATCACCGGGAGGGGGAGATGTACAGAAACACGTAAAAATAATCCAAAATGACCTATATTAGTATCAAATCCTTAGTTTTCACGGTCGCTGAAATGAATGGTGGTTCTTCCAGAGGCGTTGAATTCTAAATACAGCTCCCATCGCTTGGGAGCCAGAGGCGTTCTTTTTAAATTTTGAACCAGGGGGTCTCAAGGGACGTTTCCCGCGATATATAAAAGTAGTAGAAAATTACCGATATATTTTCGTTTCGTTGTTCAGTTTGTTTGCATAGATATTTTATCTGACCCATGCGAAAAGTGTTATTTTCAGCTAGTTATTATTAAATGCAAGAAATAAATTATTAATAATATACAGGGTGGCCCAAAAGTACGTATACAGTACCGTACTGATCAGCTCATTGCATTTTATATAATTTCTTGTTTCAGTCATTTTTATCGAAATCCAGGACATCAACATTTTCGGTTACTTTCAAGATAGTGGCCTGTAATGGCCAAACGGAAACTGAGTAGTATGTGTGACCATTGAGACCATTTCTTATTTTTATCCATCAGGTGGACTTAGTTTCTTTATTATTTGTTCTTAATATGTTTTTACTTACATCTTAAGCTCAGAAGAGCCGAAGCAAATAAACTCATACACTAGAATGTTATAGTTGATCAATACAGAGGTGTATGCCTACGTTTGGACTACGTGAACAGATAGGAGTGCATTTTGAAAGAAAGAAACGAAAATGTAAACATACATAACCGTATTTGACTTTACATAATCTATCCTAAACCGCGGTCACTAATCTCAGATAATGTAGGAAAAAATACAAGAAAGTAATTAATAATAATAATAAATATGAACATATAAAAATATATTTTGAAAGAAAAAAGTTCCCCTGGCAGAACTTGTTTACTCCAGACGCCGAAACGTTAACCAGAGTTGGAGTGGGTGAGTGGGTCAGTGGGTCGGTGGGTCGAGTTTTCTGAGTGGGACGTGGGTCAACAGCATGTGACCCACCACCCACCGTGACCCACTGCGACCCATCACCCACCATGATCCACTCTGCTCACTGCATTGTAAACAGTATTTTCTGAACAGCATATTTTTTTCACCCTCGACTCTAGCCATAGAAAGTAAAAACTAAAAAGAAGAAGAACATTGAAGAAGCAGTTGAAGTTAAATTTATATCATGGCAGTCACGGTGGTTCATATCAAGGACTGCCTAATATCAATATTAGGCAGTCAACTAATATCGATCGTTTTCGATTATTTTTATAAATCAATCCTATATATAGAAAATGCCCCCCCCCAACAAAAGGGTGTTTTAAAAAATGATATTGAGATTAGGGCCTAACTATGTATATGCCAAATGTAATTTCAGTTGACTTTGATGTTGATGATCCCACATACATACTTATATTAATTTTTTATATAATAATTCATACATTATAGGTGATTCAAAATAAAACAAGTAGTTAGCTCCTCTAAAAACTCTTAGGCTGTGTCTGAAAAGTCAAGAAGTAAGTCCTATTGCTATTATTACAATTGCAAATATGATCAATTTCCTAAAGTTCTGCAAGAGTGCCTGAAGTTCTTTCTTCAATAGAAACAAATGAAAAAGAAGAAAAAAGAAGGCCTTGAAAGTAAAACGTAGACAAATTCACCAGTGCTCAGAAGAAGCTGTCTACAATGCACTGAGCAGAATGGGTTGGTGAGTCACAGTAGTTCGGTGGGTCAGCGTGGGTCAGAACGGATTGTTTGGTCAAAGTGGGTCACGGTGGGTTGTGTCGCAGTGAGTCGTATCCTGTTGACCCACAACCCACTTAAAAATCTTAATCCAATTGACCCACTGACACTCCATTATTTCAGTCATTTTTACCGAAATCCAGAACATCAACATTTTCGATTACTTTCCAAAATTGGCCCTGTAGTGGCGAAACGGTCAGTGAGTAGTGGTTGTGCCTATTAAATCCTTTTCTCAGAATCACAATATCTACAACATATCACAGTTTCAGTCATTTTTACCGAAATCTAGAATGTCACCATCTTTGGTTACTTTCATTGGCCTGGTTGTGGCTAAACGGTCAGTAATTTTTTGGTTGTTCCCATTAGGATATTTTCTCATAATCACAATATCTACAACATCTCACAGTTTTAGTCATTTTACCTAATTCCAGAACATCACCATTTTAGCTTACTTTCAAAAATGTGGTCTCGTAGTGTCCAAACGGCCAGTGATTATTGGCTGTACCCATTAAGACTTTTTCTCAGAATCACAATATCTACAACGTATCACAGTTTCAGTCATTTTTACCGAAATCCAGGCCATCAATATTTTCGTTTCTTTCAAGAAAGTGGCCTGCTTCTGGCCAATGGACAGCGTTTAGTGGTTGTGCCTATTAGGACCTTCCCCCAGAATCAGCAATCTACAACATATCACAGTTTCAGTCATTTTTATCGAAATCCAGGACATCAACATTTTCGGTTACTTTCAAGATAGTGGCCTGTAATGGCCAAACGGAAACTGAGTAGTATGTGTGACCATTGAGACCTTTTCTCGGAATCACAAGATCTACAACATATCACAGTTTCAGTCATTTCTATCGAAATCCAGAACACCACTATGTTCCGTTATTTCAAGAAAGTGGCCCGGTAGTTGCCAAATGGTCAGTAATTATTGGTTAACCCATTAGGACATTTTCTCAGAATCACAATATCTACAACATATCACAGTTTCAGTCATTTTTACCTAAATGCAGAACATCACCATTTTAGCTTACTTTCAAAAATGTGGTCTCGTAGTGTCCAAACGGCCAGTGATTATTGGCTGTGCACATTAAGACTTTCTTTTAGAATCACAATATCTACAACATATGACAGTTTCAGCCATTTTTACTGAAATCCAGGTCATCAACATTTTCGGTTACTTTCAAGAAAGTGGCCTGTAATGGCCAAACGGAAATTGATTAGAGTGTGTGCCCATTAAAACCTTTTTTCGGAATCACAACATTTACAATATATCACAGTTTCAGTCACTTCTGTCGAAATCCAGAACATCGCCATGTTCCGTTAGTTTCAAGAAAGTGGCCCGGTAGTGGCCAAATGGTCAGTAATTATTAGTTGTGCCCATTAGGACATTTTCTCAGAATCACAATATCTACAACATATCACAGTTTCAGTCATTTTTAGCGAAATCCAGAAAATCAACATATTCGATTACTTTCCAAAAAGTGGCCCTGTAGTGGCCAAACGTTGAGTGATTAGTGGTTGTGCCCTTTTCTCAGAATCACAAGATCTACAACATATCACAGTTTTATTTTTTCGAAATCCAGAACATCACCTTCGATTACTTTCAAGAAAGTGGCCTGGTTGTGGCCAAAGGTCAGTGATTAGTTTGTGTGCCCATGGAGACCTTACAAGATCTAAAACATATCACTTTTCAGTTATTTGTACCTAAATCCAGAACATCACCATGTTCCATTACTTTAAAAAAGTGGCCCTGTAATGGCCAAACTGTCAGTGATTAGTGGGTATGCCTATACAGACCTTTCCTAGGAATCACAAGATCTACAACATATCACAGTTCCAGTCATTTTTACCGAAATCCAGAACATCAACATTTTTAATTACTATCCAAGAAGTGGCCCTGTAGTGGCCAAACGGTTACTGATTAGGTGTTGTACCATTCTCTCAGAATTACAAGATCAACAACATATCACAGTTTCAGTCATTTTTACCGAAATCCAGAACATCACCATCCTCGCTTACTTTCAAGAAAGTGGCCTGGTTGTGGCCAAACGGTCAGTGATTAGTGGGTGTGCCCATTGAGACCTTTTCTCGGAATCTCAAGATCTACAACATATCACAGTTTCAGTTATTTTTTTAAGAAATCCAGAAAATCAACATTTTCGATTACTTTCCAAAATTGGCCCTGTAGTGGCGAAACGGTCAGTGAGTAGTGGTTGTGCCTATTAAATCCTTTTCTCAGAATCACAATATCTGCAACATATCACAGTTTCAGTCATTTTTACCGAAATCTAGAATGTCACCATCTTTGGTTACTTTCATTGGCCTGGTTGTGGCTAAACGGTCAGTAATTTTTTGGTTGTTCCCATTAGGATATTTTCTCATAATCACAATATCTACAACATCTCACAGTTTTAGTCATTTTACCTAATTCCAGAACATCACCATTTTAGCTTACTTTCAAAAATGTGGTCTCGTAGTGTCCAAACGGCCAGTGATTATTGGCTGTACCCATTAAGACTTTTTCTCAGAATCACAATATCTACAACGTATCACAGTTTCAGTCATTTTTACCGAAATCCAGGCCATCAATATTTTCGTTTCTTTCAAGAAAGTGGCCTGCTTCTGGCCAATGGACAGCGTTTAGTGGTTGTGCCTATTAGGACCTTCCCTCAGAATCAGCAATCTACAACATATCACAGTTTCAGTCATTTTTATCGTAATCCAGGACATCAACATTTTCGGTTACTTTCAAGATAGTGGCCTGTAGTGGCCAAACGGAAACTGAGTAGTATGTGTGACCATTGAGACCTTTTCTCGGAATCACAAGATCTACAACATATCACAGTTTCAGTCATTTCTATCGAAATCCAGAACACCACTATGTTCCGTTATTTCAAGAAAGTGGCCCGGTAGTTGCCAAATGGTCAGTAATTATTGGTTGTGCCCATTAGGACATTTTCTCAGAATCACAATATCTACAATATATCACAGTTTCAGTCAATTCTATCGAAATCAAGAACATCACCATGTTCCGTTACTTTCAAGAAAGTGGCCCGGTAATGGCCAAACGCTCAGTATTTATTGCTTATGCCCATTAGGACATTTTCTCAGAATCACAAGATCTACAACATATCACAGTTTCAATAATTTTTACCGAAATCCAGAACATCACCATCTTCGATTACTTTCAAGAAAGTGGCCTGGTTGTTGCCAAAGGGTCAGTGATTAGTGGGTGTGCCCATTGTGACCTTTTCTCGGAATCAGAAGATCTACAACATATCACAGTTTCAGTCATTTTTACCGAAATCCAGAACATCACCATGTTCCGTTACTTTAAAAAAAGTGCCCTCGTAGTGTCCAAACGGCCAGTGATTATTGGCTGTGCCCATTAAGACTTTTTCTCACAATCACAATGGTTACAACATATCGCAATTTCAGTCAATTTTAGCGAAATACAGGCCATCAATATTTTCGGTTATTTTCAAGAAAGTGGCCTGGTTGTGGCCAAAGGTCAGTGACTAATGGTTGTGCCTATTAAGACCTTTTCTTAGAATCACCACATCTACAATATATCACAGTTTCAGTCATTTTTACCGAAATCCAGAACATCACCATGTTCCGTTACATTCAAAAAAGTCGCCCTGTAGTGGCCAAAGATCAATGATTAATTGTTGTGCCTATTAAGACTTTCTCTTAGAATCACCACATCTACAACATATCACAGTTTCAGTCATTTTTACCGAAATCCAGAACATCACCATGTTCCGTTACTTTCAAAAAAGTGGCCTAACGGTCAGTAATTATTGGTTGTGTCCATTAGGACATTTTCTAAGAATCACAATATCTACAACATATCACAGGTTTAGTCATTTTTACCGAAATCCAGAACATGGCCATCTTCGATTACTTTCAAGAAAGTGGCCTCGTTGTGGCCAAACAGTCATTGATTAGTGTTTGTGCCCATGAAGACCTTTTCTCAGAATTACCACATCTACAACATATCACAGTTTCAGTCATTTTACCGAAATCCAGAAAGTGGCTATCTTCGGTTACTTTCAAAATAGTGGCCTCGTGGTGGCCAAACGATCAGTGATTAATGGTTGTGCTCATTAAGACCTTTTCTCAGAATCACAATATCTACAAAATATCACAGTTTCAGTGATTTTACCGAAATCCAGAACATGGCCATCTTCGGTTACTTTCAAGAAAGTGGCCTCGTTGTGGCCAAACGGTCATTGATTAGTGTTTGTGCCCATTAAGACCTTTTCTCAGAATCTCAATATCTACAACATATCACAGTTTTAGTCATTTTTACCGAAATCAAGAACATCGCTATCTTCGGTTACTTTCAAAACAGTGGCCTCGTAGTGGCCAAACGATCAGTGATTAGTGGTTGTGCTCATTAAGACCTTTTCCCAGAATCACAATATCTACAACATATCACCGTTTCAAGCAATTGCTATGAAATCCAAAATAACGTTAAGTTCTGCTGTTGGCAAAAATGTGGCTCTGTAGTTACCAAACGGTCAGTGATTGGTGGTTGTGCTTATTGAGACTTTTTCTCAAGATCACAACATCTACAACCCATGACAGTTTTACTGATTTTCATTGAAATCCAGAATATCACTATGTTTGGCTGTTTTGAAAAAAGTAGCCCTGTAGTGGCCAAATATCAGTGTTTGGTGGTTATGGCCATTAGGACCTTTTCGGAATCACACTATCTACAACATCACGGTTTTAGTATTTTTGTCCAAAATCTCGAATGTTGTTTTCTTAGGCTTTTTTAAAGAAAGTGGCCTCATGGTGGCCAAACGGTCAACGATTTTTGGTTGTGTCCATTGAGACGTTTTCTCAGGAACATAATATCTACAACATAACACGGTTCCAAGCAATTCCACCGAAATCCAATTTCCGTAAAGATTGTTCGGGGTCCTTTCTCATTTCGAGGGAGCATTGCCTCTGCAAAACTTTTCTGTGAAATCTTCAAAACCCGTATTTTGTACTTTGAAGTCATCTTTGCATCATCAGAGTATCGTTCCTTTAATTTGGTCCTTTTAAATCAAAGGTACCCTTTTTTAAAAGGGACCCTTTGCCTCCTTTAACCTGTTCTCCGAAAGAAACAAAAAAAACGTGTGCATTTATTTTCGGTCTAGTATATATGTGCCAAGTTTGAAGAAAATCAGAGGAATAGAAATCCTTGTGAAGCTATCTCCTTTATAGTTTCACTTTTTGGACTTGACAAGTCGTTTGTCCCGAAGCCCTCAATTTCTTTATTACCTCAAATTGCATTGTAAATAAATGCACTTGCAAATTTGCAATATTATATACTGTAATTTCTTAGCCGATACAATTTTCTGTCCCCGAAAAACAAGAAAGCACCCGTCAAAAGCAATTCCTCGAACTTTCCCCTAGAATTTATCATAAGAAAGTTTTTTGTTCCTCTCTCTCAGAGATTTGCATCCCTTTTACCTTTAGGGCCACTCATTGACAAAAGGTACTCACATGACCGCTATATAGACATGCTCTTAGGTAGGTCAGAGATTGGGAAAGTAGACGATTTTTAATAATAATAATAATAATAATAATAATAATAATAATAATAATAATAATAATAATAATAATAATAATAATAATAATTATTATTATTATTATTATTATTATTATTATTATTATTATTATTATTATTATAACAATTAGGTTTACAACTAGGGTCCCATCTCTTTATCTTGTATGAGAGGCCCGCTAGTCAGCTAAGCCATTGGTGTTCCTTATTCTGTGTTTCTCTCTCTTTCTGTGTCGTGTGGATGTTTGTTTTGGGGTATTATGCTTTTATATTAAACCTTTACATTATATAATCTTTTTCTTTTTTACGAGATTTTTTTTGGAAAAGGAAAGAAACTGCTTTCCTCTTATGTGTGTTTCTTACCATTCACCTTGTTTGAACTGCTTAGGTAAGATGATTTTGTAACTTTTATGTCATCCATTGCCATCACGATAATAAAATGGTAAGTCTTAACAATTTATTTTATTCTCTTATTTGCAGTTTGCCACACTGATATATTTGTAACAAAATTGAGGTTTGATCCAACGCCTTTCGAATGTGCAACCAACCCAAGCGCTGAGCTTTTTGGGTTGCCTGCTATTGCAGGAAAGGCAGAATTGCAGGTGGTAATGCACTTTTGGAGTCGTGTATACAATGACGATAAGAGTTGAAACCAGAAATGGTTAAGTTAAACATTTCAGTTTTAAATAATGGATTAACATAGCAAATGAGATCTGTTTTTGAAACGGGAATCGATTGCAAAAGACCACATCTTCATATCTCTTACTGTTTCTGCTATGTGAAAATCATCAGAAGTAATAGTAAATTTAAATCACTTCCGGCTTCGGTACAGTCTTGTGGATACTAATGGATTGTTGGCTTGCAACACTTTCTCGTTATCTATTTCAGTTTTCGTTCTATTGAGATAAATTTTGAAACCGGAAATTGATAATTTGAACACATTTCCAATTTAAACAGACGGTTAACGGTTTAGATCAAATCTATTTAATATTTTGAGATGCTGAAACGAGTGCATTAAAACCGATTCTCGATATCTTTTACGTTTCTGCTCTAGTTTTAATCACTTCCGGTTTTAGAATGTTTCGAATTGTGATGATACGTTTTGTTGAGACTCCGAATCGATTGTAGAGAACCGATTGCAGCTAACTATTACCGTATTGATTCTGTGGTAATAAATGTTGAAACCATAAAATGTTACTCTGAACGACTTCCGGTTTGAATAGAGGGTTAATGGAGGGTGTGAAATCTATTTTTGGGATACTAAATCGATTACAACAATCGCATCTTCATATATCTTACTGTTCTTACTCAATAGAAATTAGTATTCAAAACCGGAAATAATAGTAAAGTTGAACAACTTCTGATTTTAGTAGAGTGTTGTGGATACTCCTGATATATTGCCTTAATACGCTGAGTCGATTGCAGCAAATCAATTCTCGCTTTCTGATACCATTTTGCGATAGACGTTGAAACTGGAAATTGTTAATTTGAATACTTCCAGTTTGAATAGAGGATTAACAGAGAAGTTGGAACATCTTCTTGGCAAGCTGAATCGAATGCAGGAAACCGCTTTTCGATATTTCTTACAGGTTTTGCAGCGATACATGTTGATAGGAGGATGGACGAACTCGTACTATAAGACGGACAAAATTGTACTATAAGTTTATCTTACATTCATGTTTTACCGGTATATCATATTTTAACTCTCCAAATATAAATATCACATTTATGAAGGGAATCAAGAAAGTTCGTTCGCTTTTGCACCGAACAGCTTCGAACATCCATATGTCTGCTTAAATGTACCCGAAAGATCAAAAATGTCCCATCAGCACCGACGATTCAGGAAGGCAGTAGATTCCATCGCGTTAGAATTTGGTGGGCCCAGAAGCGAAGAAGCGAAACAAGTGTCTGCTCGCGTTACCTTCTGGCCCTTAATCAAATCATGTAGAACCCATCCAACTTGTAGTTCTTCACTCAGATTGGATTGTAGTCCCAGTTCCTCACATGTCTGCCCACTGTTCGACTCAATTGCTGCCTGAAGACCTTCATTTTGTACATGCGTTGGCGTTCCGGTACGTGGTGCGTCTTCAAGTGTTTCGTCACCGTCCTTATACTTATTAAACCACCGCTGCACTGTTTTTGTAGTCACGACACCCTCACCAAAGACCTGGCACAACTTCCGCCCAGCGGCAGCTGCGTTTGACCCCAGTTTGAATTCGTAGAGAATAGACGCCCTTATGACGCACTGTGGAGGTCCCATGTTGACTGTGTTCTTATTCAAGTTCACTGTGTAACTGAACTGCTACAACCAGGCACTATTTTAGACGTACCCACACCAACAACTGACCTTCGTCACATCTCCATTCGCATTCAACTCAAACTGTGAGATCCGATTGAACACAGAACTCCACAAAAAGCGACAGAACTTTCTTGGTTACCATTATATATTAGCTCTGACAGCTAAATATTGTGTATGGTAGTCTTAATGGGCATAAACAACTTCAGGACTTACCACAATATCGTTGTGTCCGTATAGTAAAATGTGAGTTAAGAGAACAATGTAGGTAGAACCTGCGAATAATTCCATCACCAAGAGTATATATGTTCCATCTAACTAACTCTATCGCTCTTACGAAATAACTAACCGTAACTCAACATTTATATTACTTCATTTCTTTAATTTTCTACTCCAACATCACTTGAAGTAATTGACCGATGATTTTCTTCTACGTCAGGTAAACAGCGATACTACATAATCATAGTTACATATCCTGTTGTAAACTCACAAATCATCCATAATATATTTTTCAGACAATTACGAGGGTCACTACGAAAGTTTTGAGATACGCATTGTTGTGGCACAGTATTTGAATTCCAACAATTGCGTTCGGTAGTGGTATCCAGGGCGAAGAAGCAAAGCAAGTTTCAACTCGCCTCGCGTATCGACCTGGCCGTATCGCCTTCACTTGTTTGTTGATGTGAGCAGTATTCGATTGTCTAGAATGGAGCTCGAAAGGGAACATTTTCGGGCCAAGATCCTTTACGATTTCTAAAGTGGTTTGAACGAGACACAAAGCCTTGACTGTTTGCAGGGGATATTTGGGGACCTTGTTCCTTCCCGTGCTACAATGTTTCGATGGTTTGGTGTATTCAGAAGAGGCCGGACATCGCTTAAAGACGAAGAGAGAGCTGGACGTCCGGCAACAGCTGTGTCAGATGAAAACATTGCCGCTGTGCAACAAATGATTCGAGAGAGTCCTCGAACAACTTTCAAGGCTATTGAATCTACAGTGAATATTGGATCGCCGGCAGTAACAAAAATTCTTCATGATCATCTTCGGCTCAGGAAGGTTTCAACTCGTTGGATGCCTCACACTTTGACTGAAGAGCAGAAGCGCATGCGTGTGGAATGGTGTGAAGAAATGCTTGCAAGATTTTGATGGAGGCAATTCTCGACGCGTCTCTGACATTGTTGCTGGTGATGAGACTTGGATCTATCAATCTGACCCTGAAAATAAACGCCAGTCTACAGTTTGGATCTTTCCAGACGAAAATCCACCCACGAAAGTGAAGCGACCGCGAAGTGTGGGGGAGAAGATGGTCGCAACTTTCTTCTCCAAATCTGGCCATGTTGCAACTGTTCCACTTGAAGAACAAAGGACTGTTACTGCTCAGTGGTACACCACTGTTTGCCAAGCAAAAGTGTTCCAGAAGCTTCGGGAATGGCGTCCAAGAACTGGATTGCGTGGAATCCTGCTTCATCATGACAACGCGTCCGCACACACAGCCAACATCAAAATTCAGTTTTTAGAATCTACGGATGTCAAACTTATGACTCATCCGCTGTATAGCCCTGACGTGCCCCTGTATGATTTTTTTCTGTTCCCCAGGATCAAAGATCGCATGCATGGGAAGAGATTTTGCAGCCCTGAAGAAGCTTAGTGGCTTACGAGAATGAACTTTCAACACTTGAAGAAAAAGACTGGCAACACTGCTTCCAAAAGTGGTTTTCGAGGATGCAATAGTGTGTACAGTGTAAAGGTGAATACTTTGAGAAAATGTAAGTATTAAATTGATTTTAAGTATGTAAGTTATTTCACATCTCAAAACTTTCGTAGTGACCCTTGTATACACAGGCCGGTAGCCAGCCCAAAATGTAGGGGGCCCTGCTGAACTTATCCAACCATATTATAGTTCATTTGCAAGCCTACTGTGAAAATTTTATGACGGTCCCGCTAAAATTTAGGGAGGCCTTCCTCCCTAGACCCCCTGGATACGGTCCTGTGATTATGCAAGAATCATAAATCTCATTTTCTTCTACTTCTGGCATATATTGATATAACCCTTGTAACCCTATTAACACTACAATTATGACCAGTCTCTTGTCTACAGTAAACAATACTAGAATTCAATTAAAAGTAAGTTACAACGTATGAAAACAGACAATCGACAAGATTCGTCATTGTTTCCCTTCCTACAAGGAACTTCACTCTTCCGGCGGCGTTGTTGGATCTCACTCCCGCGCATTCAAACGTGAGACTTACTCACTTGTCAGAGTAAATATCCTGTAGTTTGCTTCACTTGTGTCGCTTAATGTTAACCCATGTTAAAATTACAAAGATGTCAATATCATGTTAATCGTTATGCAACTTAAAGCAATTGTATTGTATAATAGAAAAGAAAAATACTACAGAAAATGTATTTTGCTGTATTTTGATTATAGTTACATTTTATTGTATTGCGGGCAACACTTTCTCTTCTTACATTTCTCTCGTCTATGTTTAGTTATACGATTTTTATCATTATAGAGCAGAATTCAACTCATACTGTTACGTATTAAGTAGAGATGCAAGGGCTCGGAAAAACCGGCTTTTTTGGAAAAAAACTCGTTTTTTTTCTGCTTCGCTTTTTTGCTTGGGAAATTTTGGGCTTTTTTCAAAATTCTGCTTTAAATGGATAAACGAGATTTTGTTTCGCTTCTTTATAACACAAAAAGTCATTTAATTAGTGGTTGATGTCGATAATAATATAAAACCTCGAAAATAAACCATGAATTTCGAAAAGATATTTCAAACAGTTTTACTTCTCAACATATTTACATTATGAATTCCAAAGGATTAACCAATGTATACAGGATTTTCATAAAGTCTGGACGGATTTAATTTGCTTATAATTTTCATAAAAATGCTCATAATGAAATCAAATAAAGTGCAAACGGTAGCGGAAGGATTAAATTTTTAGTTGGCAACACTGTTAGATAAGCGGCAACTCTGAACACGTTGAGAGAGGGAGAGGGAGGGCAAGGGTCTGTTTCTTACCAAATTCCATCCATTGTTGTTTTCATTGTTGTTTCAATGTTGACTGTTAAAAGTAAGTTGTAAGCTGTATTGGTGTGTGTGTCTTTTAAAGAAATAAATAAATGAAAAACTCCTCTGAGAAGACTATTTTTTTTTACCGTATCAAAGATGGCGTCGGTGAAAGAGAAAGCGCAATGTGTTCTGTGGTACGCAGAGCTAAAATCACCAATTCTGGTGTGTCGAAAGTTCACCAAAGAGTTCAAAAAGCCGGCACCGACTGAGAGTGCAATCCGAAAGTGGCATGCTAAGTTCTTGGAGACAGGAAGCGTCCTGGACCGTCCTCGAACTGGGAGGCCGCCAACATCGCCTGCAACAGTGAGCAGGGTAAGGGAAAGCATCATCAACAGCCCACAGAAGTCGATTCCTAGACGGTCCATGGAACTCGGAATTCCACAGACAACCTGTTTAAGATCGCCAAGAAGACGATCAAGGCCAAAGGTTACCAAATCAAGATAGTCCAGGATCTGCATGATGAAGATTTGGACATCCGGTTCAACTTCTGTGACGCCATGCTCAAGCAGTTGGAACATGGCGACGTTCTCCTTTCAGCCATCATGTTCTCAGATGAGGCAACCTTCCATGTCTCCGGGAAGGTTAACCGACACAACTGTTGCGTTTGGGGCACGGAAAACTCAAAGGAATTTGAGACACATAAGAGAGATAGCCCTAAAGTGAACGTTTGGTGCGCTGTGTCCTATGATCATCTGATTGGACCGTTCTTTTTTGAAGAGGAGACCGTGAATGGAGATTCGTACCTGGATGTTGCAGAAATACCTCATTCCGGAACTGGAGGCACGTGGAATCCAGAACGACATCGTGTTCCAACAGGACGGGGCACCCCCTCACTATGCAATCAAGGTGAGACAGTTCCTTGACGAGAAATTCCCTAACCGATGGATTGGCCGCGGTGGCTCGACCGCTTGGCCGCCAAGATCACCCGACCTTACCCCCTGCGACTTCTGGCTTTGGGGTCATCTGAAAACGGAAGTTTATGCAAAGAAGCCAAGTGGTTTGGAGAACTTAAAGGACAAAATCAGGGCTTCTGTGGCTGGCATTTCGGATCAAACACGGCGGAACGCTGAGTGGATTCCAGCGCCGCCTACGCGAATGTGTGGACGTAAATGGCGCTCAGTTGGAGGTGTGGCGGTGAATGAACTGAGCTGGTTCAGATTACAGGTAAAAATTTAATCCTTCGGTTACCGTTTGCACTTTATTTGATTTCAATATGAGCATCTTTATGTAAATTACAAGCGAATTAAATCCGTCCATACTTTATGAAAACCCTGTATAATAAGATTTTTTAAATCTCCTACATACAAAAGTATGCAGGGTTGACAAGAACCGTGGCTGTTTTTGAAAATGGCAAAACCCCGTTTTTTTCGGGGGGGAGTTTAAACTAGGTTTTTTGTTTAAACCAGGCTTTTTTTTGGGGCTTAAACCAGGCTTTTTTGGGTTTAGATATTTTAATTTATATATTTATATTACATATTGACGGAAATAAGTTTGTTTCGAATTGGTGTTATTATACAACAATGGGGTTGTGCTGGAAGAGGTCACATAAGCTTAAATAAGTCCGGTCAGTAAATTTCTTAAATTGGGAAACTCCCGCCCTAGCCATCGGGAAAATCCCGTCATTACTCTAAATGTAAAACAATAACGGAAAAATCCTGTTATTGCTTTGCATGTAAAATTTAAAGGTCAACATATCATAATCAGTACGCTAAAACTGAGGTATTAAAATAACAAAATTTAGTACATACATATCATTGAAAGTCCAATCTACTACGTAGGCAATCGATAAATTTTACCAATTTCTATTAATATATTTAAGTAACCTTGACTTTTTTATAAAACAACAACATTCATGCATGTTTCGTATGTTCAGGCTTAACATCCTTACGTAATACCGAGGTTATCAAGAAGAAGACTCGCTTAAAGTTACATCCGAACCGATACTTTGTTTACGCATGAAAGAAGGGTTGTGGTTCGACCGAGAATTGAACATGGAACACCTTGGTTAAAAGGTGAAAAGGAAATAAAACTAATGCAGATGGTTTGATGTGGGGAAACGTCACCATGAAGTTCACACGATTCGCATTTTTCGTTCTTTTTATTTTTTGGCTTAAACCAATTGTTTATTTTAAAAAAAGAAAAAAAAAACAGTTGGTGTAAACCAGCCAACCCTAAAAGTAAATACTTATTTTTAAAAAATACACAATAAGTAGCAAAATTCTATGTAATATTTTTCAAAATATTCCATACCCTCTTTTTGGAACAAAATAAAATTAAAATAAAACATAAGAAAAATACTTAGATTTATATGATACACTTAAAGGCTGCACATCTAGAGCTTTTGGTTTTGTATATTCTTGAAATTCTACAGTTTTTTATATCCACCATCACGGTTTACTCAGTCCTCAAGTTTTCTGAATTTCTAACAAGAGGGATTCAACATATGAAGGGTATGAGGCAAAAACATGGTAATCCACAATTTTATTATTTTAAGAAATTAGAGATTTTCTGCTGCACAATCCATTTTGAAAGTCGGAAATCTAATTTTTCACATAAGACTATACATGAAGGATTAAACGAAGCGGTATGCGTTGCTGTCTATCTGGTGCTGCATAACTCAGCAATTGAAAATTTGTTAGTTATAATGTTCTTGGCTCACACCCTTCATATCATTATGAAACTCTCCCCACCCCACCCCACCCCACCCCCCAAAAGAGGACTACGGAATATATTTAACTTAAGATAAATACAACTGTACAACAAACATGACTGAGTGGAGCTTTTGTGCTTCTATCGGGAAGTCCGTGATTCAACTCAGCATTCGACCATTCTGACAAAGTTTTTCTTCATTCCATCTGTGAAGTAGAAATAGTGCGACTTCCCTTGCCGACTTCCCTTCTTATTGTTTTTAAATCGTCATTATTACTAATTACCAGCAGTGGCGGTTTTGCGAAGGTTAGGGGGGCGGTCTTTCGGATTGAAGCCTGTTTCCCCTAAATTACTTAATGTCTAAAAGAAACGAAATATATATTAGTCACACCTTTACTCATAAACCTTAAGCTGCCGTCAAATAAAAATTACGAATGTTTAGAAAAACTGAACATTAGTAAGAAAAAAAAAACTCCCAGAATACTTTTCTAAATCCGTCACTGATTCTCAGTATAAAGTGATCTTCAATGAGGTTTATCGCTAAATATATAAACGAAACGAAATATTAGTTATGCCTGTACTCATAAACTTCAAGCTCCTCCCAAATAAAATTAGGACATTTTAGAAAACGAAACAATCAGAGAAATCCCCCCCCCCCCCAAAGTACTTTTCTAAATCCGCTACTGATTATTTGTATAAATTAGTGTTCAAGGTTGTATCCGGAAAATTATTGCTAAATCGTTGCACAGCTGCAGTATAACAGAAATGTGGAAGTACGGTTTGACAGATATATTGAAAAACGTACGCTTTGACGGATATATATATAAACTAACTTTTGCACTAGACATCTTAGCTCTTAGAAATGAAACACGAATGACAAACTGAAATGACCCCGAGAAGAAAAAAATGTCGATAACTCAAAAGTTAAAATAAAGTTAAATAGCCTCTAAAATTGACCTCAAATACTACATTCTTCACGTTAGTTTTAATTCGTAAAATATGTGCTCCATCCATCTTGCTGGTGAATTTTAGAGCGAAATATGGCATTTAGGTCATGGAATTCTTATCTAACTATAGAATATACTATAAGGAAGCTATTTAGATAGAAAAATAATGAAAATGAAAAAAGCCAAAATTTCCAAAATTCTCGTTTTTTCCCAAAAAAGCCGGCTTTTTATGTGAAAAAAACCATCGATTCAAAAAAGCTGGCTTGTTTTGCATCTCTAGTATTAAGGAACAAAAGATATGAAATGTCAATTCAGCTACATTAGTCCCAAAGTTTATTTTTGTATTTGAAAGGAATGGTTCTTCTATAATTTCACGCACAGGAAAAAAAGATATAAATAAAAGAAAAGATTTTGTGGTTATTACCCTAAATTTTAGTAGATATAAGGGTGGGTTTCTTTTCAGGCTCCCTTCTCAAACATGGTTACTACTAAGATATTGATCAGGCTTTCTTCCTGAATGTAGTGTACTTGAACACTTTGATATATTGGCAATTACAATTTAGTTTTTCTTATCTCTCTGTGGGAGGTTGGTCAGCTCCATGGGTGGAAGTGAGGGGGCAGAGCCCCCCTGAAAGTATACTTAAAAGGAGCGCTTCTATTGATAGAAATCGTGGCTTTCCTTGGGATTCTCTCGTTTCCATCCACTTCCTTCCCTCCACCAATTCTTTCATTACTGGTTTATTATTTGAACTTAAAATATTAAAATCTATATTAGGAAATGGTGATTATATAACTAGTGAATTATATATTCTAAACCTGCACTTACCTTAAAATAATTCCAATGGTTCCACTCCTAAATCATCATGTTCTTCATTTTCCTCCCAAGTGAACTTTGTGGTGTACAACAACCGTGTGCGTGGGTTTCCTCCGGGTTCTTCCGTTTCCTCCCACTTTCTTCATTCCACCATTTCATTCATTACTCATAATCACCGTGTCCTTTAGCCTAACCGGCATAACCGTGGGACGTAAAACTTAAAGATTTCATTTCATTTTTTTTTCATTTTCCTCACTGCCAGATTCACTATTAAGACTAATAATTAACGAGTTATGCATTTCTTCCATTAGGCAATCAATGTCCTACGTATTGCTCTCTACTTTCTGCACATGACTTACCCAATTCTTCCAGTCTTCCTGAGTCACTAACGTAATACCTTCCTCCATTAGCACACGCACATCTTTCAGATTAAAAGTTTTATTTCCACTCGCAATGTATTTTTTTTTTTTTTTTTTTACTTTACTCCAAATCTATTCGATTGGGTTTAATTCACAATAATATGGAGGCAATCGCAACACTTCATGACCAGCAGATTTAGCTAGTTCATCTAATTTATAAATACTTTCATAGTTTGTTCGATGATGCTGCACAATTTCATAAAGTTCGAATTTAACAAGTCCTTATCCCACGAAATTCCCTTCGATGTCAACCAGCATTGAATTTCTTTCTTGGTGCTGCTCTTCGTGGAAACGTTTTCACTCCTTACACTGTGGTAGCTCCATTATCGAACACAATCAATGAATGTGGCAGGATGTTGGAAAGCAGTTTCTCAGTGAACTACTTTTCGTAAACTCTACTGTCCATTTCACCGTAATAATATGTATTTCTTTTATCCTTTTTTTCTGCGAAAAATCAGTTGAGCATTGGGAACGAGACCTTTTTCAGAACCGGCATGTACCAAAATCAGTGGTTTTCCTTTCCCTATTGAGGCTTTCACCCTGTAGAAAGTCCTTCTCGTTTAGCCTGATCTGCTGATTTTATGCGAGTATCAGTCCATGCCTTAGATTTTGTATGTCCTTTGTTGCCCCAGGTTTAAACAGTATTGATTGATTTAAACACGATTGATCTCCCTTGTTCTCTAGCTTTCCTGATAAGACGCAAGTATTTATGCCTACTTGCAATGATGTCCTCTGTATCAATAAATAGAGAACTTTTTTGCCGTCTCATATAGGCAAACCCCATTTCTTTCACAATACGGCGCAAAGTCCACTTTGAACACTGAGCCACTTCGTCGTCATCCCTCAGAACGCGTAAGATCTTATCGATAGTTGGAAGTTCATTCTTTTCGATGAACGCACGGACATGTCTTCGAATTGTGGCGAGGAAAAACTCGTCGTAAATGTCCATTCTTGTCACACGTTTGTCATCGAGCCTTGTTTTTCGGAGAGTTTCTAATTTTCCGCCGGATTTGATATGCTGATTTTTTATTTGTCTTATACTTGAAACGTTAACAAGTGTTGCATTAGCTGTCAACTGAAGTGCTTCACAAACCAAGCTTAATTTTGGTCCATTGCAGGATCGAAAATACGAATATACATTTAAAGCCATTTTTCGTTCCCCGCTACGTAATATGCGCTTTTTATTCGTATCTCTATAGCACTCGGGTAAAAAGTGCTTGATGAAGCACTAGCCATGGCGTTAACACAATAAAGTATCCAGATATACGAAACTATATGCAAAATACTTAGAGCTACTGATAGTTAATTACAAAAGCATTAAAATCAATGCTTTAAAAAATCAATTACAAAGCATTAAAATCAATTACAAAAGCATTAAAGAATTCACACCATCACTTATAAGTGAATATATACATACGATCACATATAAAGAATTCACACACTCAAAACGAAATAAAAACAATAAATTCACAAACACAACAATCAACAGTGACTGCAAAGACTATCTCCAATCAACCGAATACTGTATTTGCGAATGGTGTTCAGCTGTATTGTCTTTCATTATAGTGGAAAGTTGGCAACATGGGGGATCCCCTGCTGATAAGAAGGTGGGCTCCACAGGTGTTTCCGTCTTTTGCAGGAAAATATTTTAAATAATAACATTGAAACTGTTTCCGGTTTAGCTTCAAGCAGGGCAAAGCTAATAATTAATTTTCCCATTGCCTTATGGCAAGATTTAAGTTTTTATTCTAGATCTAATATGAAAACATACTCTAAAGACGCTTATACCTGATACATAGTATAAATTATTATATAAAAGGAGAAATTATTATTATTATTATTATTATTATTATTATTATTATTATTATTATTATTATTATTATTATTATTATTATTATTATTATTAATGTCGGTGTTAAAGGTCTAAGCAAGTTCTTGCTGAGTTTATGAGTAAGGAGTTGTAAGGACTAAAATTTGGTTGATAAGATCATAATAAATAATTATGTCTTCTAACGTCACTGTCACACATATATACAGTTAACAGTATTTTTCAGTTGCTTACTGGAATTTGGGATTATTTCTACATTAGTCTCGTAATAAAACATTGCAATAAATGTTATCACCGAATGTCACGACGTAACCAGTTAGAGAAATGCTTCTTAGCAGAGAGGTTCAAACTTCGAATCTCATATCCAATATATGAATGAATGTTTCCATAACTTTTTGTCAACTTCACCAAATGAATATGAAATAACAGATTTACACACATTATGGAATTTTGATTACTCTTCTGTACTTAAATTTTATATTTTCCGCACTCATTCTGACTGATACTCCATTTATATATTACTAGCTGTCAATCAGATTCAGTTTTCGATTTTAAAAAATAAGTTTTAAAAGACTGACATTGCCAATCCAAATCTGATTAGATCAGAAGTAAATGCATCAGCAAGACTTGAGCCTAAAACAAGTTTAAAGCACAAAAGTCACTTAATGTATAAAGTATAAAATGAATGAGCCTACTCTTTCATCAATACAGAGTAAGACTCTTAATAGAGAAATTAATAAGCAAAACAGTTTTCCTGAAAATATCTTTCAAGTATTTTCGGTGTTCATTAACGAACATAAGGTACAGATTAATTATAAACTGAAAGATAGATAGCTACTATTATGTTCGTAGGGGGCGAGGTGGCTCAGTGGTAAAGCGTTCACCTCCGGTGCTTGGGGTCCCTGCTTCGATCCCAGCTTGCGCCGTGTGGACTTTGTGGTGGACAAACACCGTGCTCGTGGTTTTTTCCGGGGTTCTCCCGTTTCCTCTCACTTTCTTCATTCTACAATTTCACTCATCTCTCATCATCACCGTCTCCTTTAGCCTAACCGGCATAACCGTGGGACGTAAAACTTAAAGATTTCATTTCATTCATTATGTTCGTCTTAATATTGGAGTTATTTAGGTAAAGGAAGATAATATACAATTCTGTCAAATTGAGGCATGGACCTCCAGAGCAATTTTATTTAATTTAAGACAATATTACTTCTTCTTGGTCTTGCAAATATTTTTTCCAAGGACAAAGTTGGTTTTATTTATAGTTTCGAAATTCATCTGACATTTTACAAGTATTTTCTAAAAAGTGAAACAAGCATATGTAAAATAAAGCCAAGTGTTTAAATAACTATTCGTTAATTCATGGAAATAAATCATTACTTGTTTTCCAATTGCTTAGCACACAGTTTACAGCTCTCAAAATGAAAACAACAGACGAATGCCACATTCATACAGTCTGATTTGTACGATCTTCTACTTACGGAAACAATATTGGAAAATCGGGTTTCATCCAATGATAAAAATGATTTTAAAAAATAGAAACAGGATTAAACTGTATACTAATAGACAGTAGAATTAAGAGCTATGTTTGGAGAATAAACACTTGACAAGAAAATTTCCTATCTAATCTACCAAAATATTGATTAATAAATGCGAATTTTTAAATATTTGTTAGGGTCAGAAGGTCTCGAACTCTTAACTTGATAGAACTGCTGCTCATGTTAGCTCTTTTCAAACTTTTGAAGCATTAACATGCATGACTCTTTGAAACACCTGGATATTTAAAACATGCCTTGATTCCAGTAACACATTTCATTTGAATAAAATTAAGGTAAATTGCATAAATATTATTTTATGTAGACAAAAGCCCATAGGAATATGTGGTATTAATAGTTATACTGTACGAAATCAAGTCAACTGGTGAGAAAATATGGTGATAGAAACACTACGTCAAGGAAAAAAAAAAAAAAAAAAAAAAAAAAAAAAAAAAAAAAAAACAGCGCACTGTTTTCTAAGGAAGGACCAGCCGAGTATGAGGGTTTATACCTTACTCTAACATCTAGATCTCCCTTGTGGCTATATATTTTTTAAGCGTACATTTCTTTGGCTCTTCTGGGCGGGAGATCATGTAGTTCGAATTTCCCATTAAACTCTAGATTCATGATTCATACAGCCTCACTGCTGAAAGGGGCTATAAACTCAAGCCCAAGCAACACCAATTTTATTAATCTTTCACTATGTGGTTTTGTTGCTCTCCAAATGCAGGAAAAGAATATAAATAATTTAGTGTATGGGCTTCATACAAGTTTTTGCCATTGTTTGATTGATATTTTATTACAAACAACTTCGAAATCACCCAAACCTTTGCTTCAATTTCTGAAAGTTGCTCATACATATTAAATAATTTCGCTTCAGTGAAGAATGGCACGAGCTTCCCTTGACAAGAGCCTACATCAGCCAAAGAACTTTCCGTTTGAGAAACTAACGTCTTGAAATTTAACGTTAATTTTCAACTTGCTATTACATTGGACGTGTACCTACAGCTTGACATGGGATCCGGACCACTTGTTCCCTTGCTGGGAATTGAAGCCAGATCTTAAGCGACAAAGGCACGTAAGATAATCGTATAGCCATGAAGTAGCTCGGCTAATAATTGAGGAGTTTGATGTAATAAGGGCGTAAGCGAGGTTACGCCCTTTTTGCATCAAACGCATCTGTAGCTATTGCCATGCTTGTTTAGCCTCCGGGTAACATTTCAACTCAATATCGGAATAAAATGCTGCATATTACATTGTTTTATATAAGAAAAGTCTCTACTTAAATTTTCAACATCGTTTTCCTCCAACTGCATGTTTCAGACTTACGCCCTTATTGCATCAAAGTTCTCAATTGTGTAGTTTATAGTTTTATAGACTTAATCACGATATTGAGCTCTTCGTTTAAGTTACTTTTAAAATTTGGGAAAGCTATTGTTATTTGTTAAGTAAGAACAAAATCTAATAAAGCAAACACTTCTTAATAATAACCTGTGTTACAGTTACGGTAACATATGAAGGAGAGAAATTATTCAATTGGAAAAAATGAAATGTTTCAGTTTAACGTCCTACGTTTATGCCCTTTAGGCTAAGGGAGACGATAATTAAGGCAAGTGAATAATCATGGAATTGGTGGAATGTGAAGGTGGGAAGAAACGAATTATCCCGAGATAACGTAACAGATTACCACAAGCTGACTTGGCCGAGGGTCGAACCAAGGGCCCACACCCAGAAGTAAGTGGTCTACCACTGGGCCATCGTGTAATCCAAATTTTGAATTGGACTAGAATACAAAATGTACATAAGTTGTGAAATGAAGTATTAGATATGACATCAGAGAAAGGGGCCAAAAGGGCACAATATTAAGTGTATTGTAGGATATGAGGACAGAATAGTGCAAGTACAATTTTAGATTTTTAAATAGTGAAAGTTTGGACCTAAGATAAAAGTTGAGGTCTAAAAATGATAGGGATAATCTTACTGGTTGTAAGAAATGATTTCCTCTCATGTTCTGATATATATAAGTTGTGATCTTAGATTGTACTTTCATAATATTTTGGAGACGAAGACTGTTGCCAAAACTGAATCATAGATTAGCAATAATAAATGAATGTTTTCTCATATTTTATTTATTTTTTATGTTACACTTAGTTTCAAAGCTAGAATAAACAGCACTTCCAAGTAGACCTGATTTGAAAGCCCTTTTTGTTTTTAACAGCTGCAAGGAAACTGATGTTCAATCGAATAGTTTTTAGCAATGAAACAAGAAATAAATCAAACACATAAATTACATTACGTTCCTATTATTGAACTTACATGACTTACGTTATGCAATAATCGATCTAATTAGTCTGAGGACTTTAAACTTTTTTTCGTAATATTTTTTTCTGCTGGATTACAATAACTTACCGAATGATGCTAAGACAATTTTTTTGTTATTTCCCTTGCTCTGAATCTCAATGAACTGATAGAATATTAGCTATGCATTCTTTTAGAACCTAATGTAGCTGTAAAAAGTTGATTTTACATGATAGCAGAAAGAGGAACTAATTTGAAATTAAGTAAGGTATTGTTCAAATTGAATAAAATGTAAATCACTTTTTTTCAACAAACATTTAATGAACAATCCGTGAAATATAGGTAGTTATGCCTGCATATTACAATATTAGCGACAAAGTTTACAGATATAATAGAACAGAACGTTACAACCAACATGTTTTCTTCTCTCTGGTCTTTTATGACATTTCTCTGCTAAGAATAAACAAGTAAGCAGATTGTTTGTGATACATTAGAGTTTGTTGTATCAGTACTTGTCATATACCGTGGCTTCTCTGGTTCTATCATCATATTCTGAAAGTACAACATTAATACCAATTTCGGACAGAAAATGTATATATTATTTACACAGATTCAGCTGCCCTATAATTGATTTAATACCTTTGTTTATAAAGTACTATATTTGCACACATATTCTGCAATGTTTATGAAATGGAGATTATTCTAAATTTAGTAAATATTCTACGGAACAGTATAAGTATGTTTCTAGGATGATGATGGGATTTTGCTCTGCTTAGGCATTGATCTAATAAGTCAAAGGAAATCGATATAATGATGTATCTACCCAAAATTGCAAGATTATACTTTTTCTAAATAAATTTCAATCTTCCTGAGCATTCCCAATCAAATTTAAAACTGTTTCATAATGTTTGCAATATCACAAGCTATGATTACTGTTTACATACATTTCTAGACACTTGCTACTTTGTCTTCATCTTCATTATTAAAATAATTATTAAATCCTTTTAATTAATTCGCAACAAAAATGTATTCTGTCTAACGTTTTTATTGTTATAACGATGCTAATATTTTCATTTTGGTTGGCTTGAAAAAGTAACTCTTAAGAAGAGAAGAACACTGTATGAAATCCTGCTCTAGCACATAAGCATAAGGGCATAAGCCCAATTATAGTGTTGGTGTATTACAAAATAAATTTACAATAGTTTTCTTAAACATATAATTCATATTACATATGTCAATTTCTTTGTGTTTGATATATGTTTTGTTACAAGGAGAGCACATTCTCCAGATTGGTGATTTCAATAATACCTTGGTCCTTGCTATTTTGCAATAAAACAGGCCAGAGTTATCAGGATGTTTTAACTAATTTAAAATGGATATTGAGAAGGTAATATGTAATAAACATGCAAAGAAATTACGTGAGTAAAATGGATTTTTATGATCAATTGCACTTTGTTTTGATGTACAAATACCTAAACTATCTTGAGTTTTATACAATCTATTTTTAGGCAGCACCATGGATAAGAATTTTATTAAGTTATTAAGCCTGGAAGAAACTAGAAAATAATAATTAATATGACTTAAATTTACCTAGGTATAATCGTTATAATTTTAAATATAAATAGATCTTATTAACTATTCAAGTAATACGAGTTAGAAGTTTTTCGATATCACATTTCGCAGAGAACAAACATAATTCATTTACAAGGTAGTTCTGAATAAATTCCTCTATATATTTTACTTCCTGCTTGAACTGTAGACAATCACTGAATTCACCTTTTATCTTCAAGTCACTCAGAAGTCCTTAAAATTTTGTTACTATAGTCCGCAGAATATCTGAAGTGTTTTATTTACTTATCATATTAATGATATTAAACAAGTTACACAATTTTGCAGTATAAAGACTACAACATTGGAAATTTTGTGCTACTGAAGAGTGTAATTTAGATAGAAAACATGTCTCTTAATATAATAGTTTTAATTGCATGTCAACATTATTTTCTCTCTAGAAGCATTCATACTTTTGACTATATTTTGCACTAATAATAACGATGGCGCTGCTGTTTCCTTTCTTATTTTGGAAAGAAGAAAAATTGTTGTTTTTTAATCAACGGCCATGATACCTTCTCAAAGTATAATCCTGAGCAGGCGAAAGGACACACAATACTTACAACCAATTCACATGAACAAAATACTGCTTCACATATGATTTAAATTTGAAAATCAATATTTAGCCCAATCTTTAGCTTTTAACTTCCGTTATCATTCGGCATAGGAAAGGCTATATATTTCTTCTGTACAAGTCAATCTATTTCAGATTATTCTTAGATGCATTCTAATATACATACTTAAAGAACAATAAGTGTAAAGTAAAAAGGCATTGACAGTGGGTATATGCAAGCAATGTCCATTTCAGTCGTGGTAAATGCTGAGTTGTTTATTCAGGACACAATATTTTAGTACAGACAGGTATTCCATTACTTGTACAATGACAGTGGTTGCAGCATTCCATCCAGCTATCCATTGGTTCACAGCTTTCACGATGACCACAATCTGTAAGAAGTAATTATAAATGATGAATGTCATCATAGAATATCAGCATTGTATGAAAATATTCGATGAAAAGGAGCAGATGTATGAACCGCAAAATAAACATTTTGCAAATATATTTTTTATCTCTTTAATAATAATAATAATAATAATAATAATAATAATAATAATAATAATAATAATAATAATAATAATAATAATAATAATAATAATAATAATAAAAATGTGTGTCTGTCAGCAGATTCTTTCAGCTAGAGGCACCAAATGTTGCATATAGATCAGGGATGCAAATAAGCAACACAATTTTACCCCCCCAAGAAAAAAGCTACTAGCCCACATCCCACAATAGAAATGATTCACTTATCTTCAGTATGATACTAAATACTTGCCCGCACCGATGAACCACTCTCCCCAGGCGAGTGAGCAAGTGCTTATTTGCATCCCTGATATATATATATATATATATATATATATATATATATATATATATATATATATATATATATATATATATATATATATATATATATATATATATATCCCTAATCGGGTACGAAGCGATGTTTTTTTTCGATTTTCGGCTTGAGACGGGGGTCAAAATTTATGGACATTTCTTTTGTTTCTAAAAACACTTGCATGTTTGCAAGAAGCATTACATACAGCCTATGTTATGCGGGATTATATAACCGTGCAGGATAAATGTCTGAACAATGCAATGATTGTGGGGATATTCCTTTAAGGGCATTCTCCTGTATCTCCTCTTCATCTCCAGATTCTAAATTAAGACCTGACAACGAAATATGCTTACAGATACTAATAAAATAATATTTTGTTTCGTTTCTTTGATTTAAAGGTATATTCATCTTTTTGTCTCTTGCTGTCAAGAAGTATTCCGAATTTATTGGAGAAAGCCAAAAAATAAATAAATAAATAAATAAATAAATAAATAAATGTACATAATCAAAGGAAACTGCGCGAAGCATTTATTTCACCTTGACTCCATTTATATAAAATATGCACTTATAGTGCTACCAAACAGAATAGTTTTCTTGCTGTTTTGTTCTACGTATACCTTTGATTCTTCATTTGCATTGCTCTTGTTTCCATGATTGGCTATATCTGTCTAAGATTTTAAGATATTGTTGACCTTTAGCTTACACGAAGCAACTAAAATTAATTTATCATATCTAGTCTTTCCTTGTCCAAATTTTCATTACTGTTCAGTGATCTAGGTATTTGACTAAAGAATGTGCTCCTGTTGACTCCTGCCTTAATAGTTGTCTAGCTTTACAGGGAAGAAAAAAAAGTTCCTTCTTTCTTACCTCAACGATAGGTTGGTGGGCAACATGGAAATTTCAAAACCTTTTTCTCCCTTGGGAGAGCTGTTTTATCCTTTGATAAGGTCTTTCCTTCGTAAATAAATCTACATATACTATTCCTGCTCTTCCTCTTCCTGGTTTTCCTTCTGCCTTTGTAACCAACCACTTATCCTCGAATGGGTTGTCAACTTGAAACGTACCATTCTGGCTGTGAGTAGCAACTTTGTAACGCAAGGTTTTACACTTTCATTCGTAGCTAATGTCGCACAGGAAAAAGAAAGAGAAAGAAAAAATTGATTGGGTCGCCGAAACTACTTTCTTTCTTATGCCACGATTACGGGCCAGTAAGCACAACGCTTATTTCCAAATTCTTGCACACCAATGGTGTCATCGCTACCATGAGAAGGAAAGAAAAAAATTCACTGCCAAAACAAGACCATATAATTTACATATCATATTTATTTAACCTCTTTTAGCGAACAGCAGATGGTCGCAATCGATTACATCATGTCAGCAATTGTAAAGTTTCAGCTAGACTCAATCACCATAGTTTGAAAAAACATCATTGGACATATATACTTCAGTTTCTAGAAAATTTATAGAAAACTTCTCACACCAACGCAATGGAATAACCAGTAACAATAGTGTAATAGATGTTATCCGTGATAAGGCGTTAGACAGCTGTTTACACTTCTCGAACGGACACTTAGAACAGAACACTTTAGTAAGCTGCATCGTAGTAAGCGAAAAGAAGGATGCAGAAGGTACATTACTGCTTACAAGAACATCTCATTACAGAGGGAGTAATTATGCGGCTGAGTCGACCATCCTCCTTCCAAAGAACATAACGTTTTTGCTACCTTTCCGCAACCAACTGTATTAAGAGGGCGCCACACCTAAACTCGGCTTACAATTTTTAAACAGTAGCGGAGACATAATATATATGTGGTAGAAACATTCATAGGAGGTATTATACTAGCCAGCAACCTAAACTTCACCCCTGACACCACCTCATCTAGGCGTGAATACCAGTAGCAATACCCACCGTCTTTGACGCGTCCAACTAGACGGTTTAACGTAGCTTTTTAACTAACGATTATGGAGACATATAAATACTTCAAGGATTAGCATGAACCTTTTCCTTGCGTGGCAAATTCAAATTACAGATCATGAACTATGGATTATAGCAAACAATACGGAGTGCCCACTAACGGGTCGAACATGAGCTAGCTGTCACTAACTAAACCTTTAACTTTACCAAGTTATGACAACTATAAAATAAACAATACTCAGTCCCCACTAACGGGTCGAACATGAGCTAGCTGTAAAGTAAGTGGTACATTTACACATCTGCTCTACTAGAGAAATTACTTTCGTTTAATGCAAGAAAAGAAAAGACATTGACATCGGACTACCCCGTCGGCGTGTGGATTGACTTACTGGATGGAGAGCTCACCTTTGCTTTAAGCAGTCATGTTAAATACGAAATGCATGGTATTAAACAACAATTTAGACATCGCAGAGAAATGGAAAATTAAGTGAAATACACAATATTGATAGTTCGTGAATGGCTAATCTTATAGACGGAGACAGTGTCAATTTTACTAATCACTTGAAATGATAATAATATTGAATAGTTCGAATACGAATGTTACTTCTTCAACAAGTTGCGTCGAAAATTCTAATATTAGAAAGAGGTTACCTGGATATGGATGATTAAGGTCAGTCCAGCAGTTACTCACAGAATTCCCACTAGTAGAATGAGCTTAACACAGCAGAAACCAATTTTAGGAGGGCACGGTTACGGCAGCATACGTGAACGACGAACCAATCTCTAGAAATCTATCCAGGCCACACTGGACATAATGCAATAACACACTCCAAATCAGAGCGCAGAATTACTACGGCGGCACCAAGTTAGAAGAAGTAAACGACGAACAGGATACAGTATCTTACTCAGCTTTCACAGCAACAGACACAAGCCGACCACAATTACTAAAGTCACAGCAGAGGATGATCCACACTAACAACGTCACAGGGAGAGCATTTTATCTTCACTTCCATAACCTTGTGAAGTCACCCATACCATACGGCAGGATTGACGGATTATTAAAAAGCAACGAGGTCAGACCAAAACCAAAACAGGAAGACAGTTTCTAATGTCATCGCAGAGAATATCAGCCCACAGACGGAATTACGGTAGACATCTATGTTCTTCACTTCGGATGTTGAAGATGCGTAGGTACTTAGTCGGAGCTAGACTAGTAAACTTCCAAGACAAGCGACTCGAAAATATAGTTTGATAAGTTCGTCAATTTAGACTACTTCTACATTCCACAATAATAAAACACTCCTCTCCTAGAGCATCACTTAAGTGCAAGTGATCACATAACTGTTCTTATGCAATTATTGTCTTCTGTTAATTCAGGAGATAGATATTAAGCTACTTCCCAGTAGCCATGTTCGTTGCAGTGCAGGGAAGGAGAGTAGAAAACGCGCTCACAATCTTCCTTGCATCCTGATTGGCTGCTCTTAATTGCGCAGCATATCACAAAACTAAACGGAAATTACGATATAAAATTTAATATAACAAGACAAAAGTAGGTTGAATATATGTTATTATTTAATTAATATACCCATAAACAAATTATTCGATCTGAATGAAAATACAAATACTCCAATTTTAAACACTAACGCCATCTCTCGGAATCGAGAGAATCTGACTCGATGCATGCCATAGCCTAACAAAGAAAGTAGCATAATTCAGCTAAACAAACCAGCCCAATTGTCGACCATATTAAATCCATCAAAGGGGTCGAGAATTGGGAAATAAAAATGGAAAAGAAATAACACTTAACTAAGACCCAATTCAGTAATCATATAAAATAATCTCTTTGGGAAAGTGTAAAGATCAAAGAGGATTATTACACCTTTCCCTCTATCAACACGGTGATCCAATCGGAGCGCCGAATAAGATGGGTAAGCATGCTGTTGTTTTCCTATTACTTTCATGATCTGTCGTCCTTCATCAGCTTCCTTTAGTACGTCTTCGTTCCTTTCTTTTCGGTCCATGATGTATGCAGCATTCTGTGCCAAAACTGCAGGAAATAATATTCCTAAAGAACTGCAAATCATTGCCATATATATTAAAAAGCATATATAACTCTCTTTTGAAGATATAAATAAGGTTTAATCACAAAAGAAACGAGGAGAGTATATATTCAAGTTTCATCCTATAACCACGTACTTCGCAAATTTGAAGTTGGTGTACATTGTCTATAAAAATTTAAGTAGGCACACCGCGTATACTCCAGTATACCGCCAGTATATCCCTGGCATTACTATATCTAGGAAATTGTAGAGACTATGGTCGTACCATTCCTTCAGACAATCCCGACTGACATAATTTAGGCAGGATATTGTTCGGCACAAGCATCTCGAAATATGCACGTCTTCTTCGATGAACGAGGGGTACCGCTACTTTTTTGTACTCCACAATCACCTAACCCCTCGCCCATTAAACATATTTAGGATATGGCTGGTAAGAAGTTGTTTGGTACGGTCTCCAGTATACAGTCTTCTTTATTCGGTAAATGCAGGCAGTTTATTAAGTTAGGAACACATCCAACGGTTGTCTCATTTGATGCCATGGTGTACATATGTAGAAGCACTGATAGCAGCATAATAAGCTTGATGCTGCATTGATTAGTCAAGTTTAGAGATGTTGCAGAGGTCTAAAATTATAATGATTCATTAGTAATCATGTAACGAACTTGTGTTATAAGTTTATTTCACCTTCATATGTCGTATTTTTTGGTGTCATAATTTCACGAAGATAATGTATGTAACTGCAAGAACAGACTAAAGTTATCCACTTCAATTCTTTTAAAGGCATTGCGCGTACTTCATTACTTAGATCTCGTTAGAAATAATAATGACATGTTTGGCAAAATTACGAAAAGTACTAGTTGAGATTAAAACTGTTTCTGAAGTGAGCTCGAAAATATTGAACTTATCTTTTCACGTAGTAAGTTATGTTCTAGTCGAGTTATTTTTATTGTGGTTATTATCTAAAGGAAAATACATACAGTTAGTAGCCTCAGTTGTACAGTTTATTTCAGTGCAAGGCCGGTCGTTAATATGATAAAACAAGGTCAGTGAATTGTGTACGTCTCTTACTGCAGTTTAACAAGGTAATATTTCTTCAGTAGTAAAATGTTAACAACAAACTGGTACACATGCAACTCCTTTATATCACTCAAAAGAAGTTAATCATCCTGCTTTTATTGCAGTGTTATTACTTTAGTTCTTCACCTTATAACTTCATTCTTAGCCTGATTTTCAGTCAAGAGCAGCAATTATTAAGATTTAAAATAGGCATGACTTGGGTCACAATCAGGTTTTAGAATATTAATCCTCTCAACTAAGATTATTGGATACTGGATTAATAACTCTGATAAATAACAGTATAGAGGGTAATGAGGTTTCATATCCTTTCAACATAAGCAACCAAACTATCTTTGCTATTGTGTAGGGTTCATAGAATGTTATAGATTTCAGACGGGATATGGATAATCACCGTTAATATTACCGTTACTCGTTAATATATTAATACAGTGGTTCTCAAACTTCCCGATACCGTGGACCACCTGTTCATTCGGAAAGTGATCTGCGAACCCCCTTGCAATGCTATCTAAAATTTCACACGGTATTAAAAAAATATGCTAATTAGAATTACCACTGACAAAAAAAAATTAAGAAAAATAAGCCAATAAGTCATTCTAAAGATACATCAAGACTGATTCTTTTTTTTGTTAAAGGAAATTCACTTGATAAACAATGTTCTCAAATATGGTGTCACTAAAGTGATGAATGAAATTCTTTGTGTTTCTTCATAATTGCATTGAAATCTGGAATAAGTTTTGTTACCATAAATCTTAGGTATGATTCCACATTAAGACGATTTCGCTTTAAGGTTTTAATACAGCAAATAGCAGAAAAAGTCTGCTCACATAAGTAAGTGAAAGGAATCAAATGTTGCAATGCATTTTTAGACAACTCTTCATACTCACAACGCACACGCAACCAAAAGTTACATAGTTCATTTTCTTTGAAAACGTTTTTCCATGAAGTGTCGCAGGATAGTTCCAATAGCAGTTCTTGTTCTGCGCTAGTTAGATTCATACCTTGTATCTCATGGATTTCTACATTAGTGAAAAAAAATCAATCCAATCATTACCAGATTGTGGTACAGGGAAATATTCTCGAAAACTTGCAGCCAATGCTCTCAAGTGTCCTACAAGTATTTTGTGCGTTTCAGCAGAGAGTTTTTCACCTGAAGACTCAATGAAATCTTTGAGCCCTGAAAATGATGAATAGTTATTGTTTTGTACTCGTACTGCCCACAGCTGCAGTTTCTTAATCTTAAAAGTACTTCTTGTATAACAGCTGTGAGTTCCAATTTATTTAGACACATTTCAATTTTTTAGGCGTCGTGGACCCAGCTTTGAGAACCACTGTATTAACGGATTGGCTCCATTAATGAGCTCCCCTGAGATAATTATTCTAGTTGTCTTTTGCAGGAAAAGAAAATAAATTGAAAAATTCATTCGTTCAAGAATTATCGTGTGGCATAACCTGTGGATAGGCAGACATACTAATAGTTAAGTTCCACTTAATAAATATGGGAGGAAAGGGTTAGGGTAACCAAATTAACCGCGTTTACAGGATACCACACGTTTCTGAGAATATTTTTCTTTCCTTGTTTTATTATCGCTAAAACGCAAAAAAAAATCCAATTTTCTGATTGCAGCATAAAGCTTTTCTCTTTTTTTTTTCAACTCCAAGAAACAGAAGAAAAGTCAGGGGTCAGTAATTATTACATTCATTCTTTGTTGTGCTCAGTACATTATAACTACCTTGATTTCTATTGTCTTCTTTCCGGATATTGCGAAATGCAATGATAAAGCCAGTGCATTTTCGAACCAGTAGTCCTTAGACGAGTTACGGTACATTACGTCTAAAGGCAGGAGAAGTAACTTGGTTATTAAGTTCACAATATTTATATCAATTTGTTTTAATAACTGGACACACATAATATGTATAGATTACTATCGTAGTATTGTAGCTAAACATATTTTCTGAAGAAAGTTAAGACGTAGAGGAAAATATATGAGTTCTAGTATGCTATAAAAATGAATTATTCAAAACTCTACCATGTAAAAAAAAAAAAAAAAAAAAACTTAAGGGTGGCTCTTTGCTACCAATATGATAGCTCCTCATATTCTGAATGATCAACCAGTGTGTTTAAAAACGACATTTTTTTTAAAACAACACCGACAACATTTGGGAGGTGATTCCTTAAACCACATAAAATAAAATGTATATAGCAACCTATGTGTAGAAATGAATCCTTCCGGCGTTATGACCAGCCGAACATAGGAAAAATGTAAAAATTATTATAACTCGAGAAGAAAATATCGGATCAAAATCCTGTAAAAGGGAATGCTCATTAATAGGGCAAGCATAAAATATAAAAAGCGGTAAAATCATAATGGAATTTGTCACCTATGGTTGTTACCATTTCTGTTATTTTGACCACTTTAAATATCCAAATTTGCTAATCTTATAAGCATAATAAAGCATAATTTATAGAAATAACGCATAAAGCATAATGCTTAATGCATTTTATTCCAGAACCCTAAATATGTGCACAATAAAGAAAAATATGTTGATATATTTTGACAAAAAAAATTATCAACAAAGGCCGTTATCAATGCTGCAAACAGTGGAAATCAACTGCCAATTGCCGTTACGCGTAAGAATCAGGGTGCGAAATCCCGGGGGGACGGGAGGGATTTCCCTCCCACCAAAAATTTTACACTTGCTTTTCCCCCTCACCAAAATCTGTAAGGGGGGACACCTTAATAGGAAAATATAAGTAGGCCTATAAAGAAAATTTTCAGACAAACAATAAATTTAAATGCATGCTGTTTTAAAAAACGTAGTTTATTTGTAAAAGGATCAAGTGTTTAACTTTTTCGGTTGTTGACGAGATGAAGGCCTTTATTCTCCAGCGTACCAGTTTCATGCAAAATTGGTAAAATTTCTCAAACAAACATATTGTTTTTCAATTTCAGTGGACGAACCTACAAATAGGTTTGCGGATAAGCACTTGTGGACGAAGAAAATAAACCTTGTTGTCGTTTTTATAAATTAGTGCCTGTAGAAAATGCCGATGCAAAATCCCTTAAAGAGAAAATTATTCAAGCATTTTCCGAAGATGGCATAGGTATTTTTAATCTTAAAGAAAAACTGGTTGGATTTAGTTCGGACGGGGATGCAGTGTTTACTGGGAGAAACGAAGGTGTTGCTGCTCAAATTGGAAGAAATGTCAACCCGTGCCTAATTAGCGTACACTGCATGGCACATCGAATTGATCTTGCTTCTGAAAGAGTTTTTGGTGTTGTGAATGCTGTTCACAACGTTGCATGTTTGTTAGGCGAACTTTACCAGGTGTTCAGTAAGTCATCTACAGCTCATTAAACTTAAATCTGCAAGTCAATCGTATTATAGTGTTTATGCTTTTATTTTCTAAAGTTTAACGTCCTATGAATATTCACCACGGCTAAGGAAGACGGTCATGATGAGATAAATTATAATGGTTGATTAGGATAGTGGAAGGAAGCGAAAGGACCCCGAGAAAACCCCTACACAATTGTTTGTATACCACAAGCAGAATTTGGCGCGAGCTAGGATCCAGCCCATGATTCCACGCACCTGAGGTAAGCGCTCTACCACTGAGGCAACACGGCTTTTTGTTGTCTATCAAGTATTTGTATTGAAATCATTATTTATAATAATATATTCTTGCTAATAATACAATACAGATACATAGTATTATTTAGAATTATAAAGGTGACCGTATATCTGAACGACCAAACTGAAACACTACATACGTAGCGAAGAAACGAGAATTTCATAAATAATAATAAAAACTATAATCTGACTCTACAGCTCATGAGGATCTATGGCTAGCCAGGTGGACCGCTTCAAGTTAGTAGTTCTAATGCTTGGTTAGGACATCGGTTCTCAGGGACTATTATTTCTGACTTATATATCTCTACTGCTATTTTCGCGAATGTAATCTTCAATATAATGGTAAACACAAGGGTACTGTGCTCCCACTAGAGTCTAACCCTGGACCATACGCACCGAAGTGTATATTAAATGCAGTAGATAAGTTACCAATTTTGGTTAAATTAATAAATAACATTAAAGTATTTTTAAATAACAATTACGACTAGTTTGAACATTTATTATTATTATTATTATTATTATTATTATTATTATTATTATTATTATTATTATTATTATTATTAATAATAATAATAATAATAATAATAATAATAATAATAATAATAATAATAATAATAATCCGTTAATATTTCAATTTTTTGGAGGCTCCACGAAGCATTAGTGTGGATCGCTGAACTTCTTCCCCCCCACCATTTTCAAATGATTTCGCACCCTGGTAAGAATTGAAAGTTGGAGTTCCTCCTCTCCCCACATCTTCCACTCGAAAGGACTTGTTCCCCTCAGTTTGTGCAATGTTTGTAGTTTGAGGGAAATTTCCCTAATGTAGGAAAATTTCGTAGACAAATTTAGCAAAAAGGGAATTTTCTCAGTAAAACGTGAATGGTGACTAATTGACCAATATAAATATCCAAATTTCTATTTTTTTCAGAAATGAATTAATACAATATCAATAGTCCATATATATATATATATATATATATATATATATATATATATATATATATATATATATGTGTGTGTGTGTGTGTGTGTGTGTGTGTGTGTCTGTGTGTTTGTGTTCAAGGTAATATAATTTACAGCCATTGTTGGCTGAACGTGTTTGAGTGTATTTTTTGTAAATAAAGAAAGTGAAGGAAAAAGCAAAAAAGAAGCAAAAACAAATGAGTCGTTCAGATGCCAAACTGATTATCTCCATCAAACGAGATTTTTCAGTAGAGGACATTTTAGTAACTTAGATACAATGTATTGAAATGAGAGTAATCAGAACGATTACGCATTCTAGGGGCAAATTATTACACTATGGAGTTAATCGGTTTTGCCTCTAGAAAGAATGTATCTTTTCCAAGTCCAAAATGTGTAGAACTAGAAAACAACCAAAAATGGAGTTAATGGGTTTGGGTTCTGAACGTCTCAAATGTGGTTAGCATTTCCTTGAATAGCTAAATTAATCTTACCACATAACTTGTCATAGAAATTTGACACTTAATAAACTAGGGAAAATTTGGTAAGAAAAGGGAAAATTTTATGTCTGTCGAGGGAAATTTTCTTAAGGAAACCTACGAACACTGAGTTTGTGTTAAAAGGCAGGCAAGACGGGTTGCGCTTATTCCAAGCTGCCAAAATCAAGAGTATATGCGATCTCAGAGAGTAAGTGAATTCCCAACTGACCATTTCAAAGTAGGCGGCGGTCAGTCTCTTTTGTACTCTTTGTACTAAATGCATTAAATGAGTGGGGTCGTGGTGGCTCAGCGGAGAGAGTTCAATTCTGGTGCATGTGATCCCTGGTTTGAACCCAGCTCGCGCCAAGTGAACCTTGTGGTGGACAAACACCGTGTGCGTGGATTTACTCGGGGTACTCCCGTTTCCTCCCACTTTTCCATTCCACAATTTCATTCATTTCTCATATCACCGTCTCCTTTAGCCTACCCGGCATATTCGTGGGATGTAAAACTGAAGGATTTCATTTCATTTTTCATTAAATATGAGAAGTCTACTATGCAGCTAAATGTTTCTTCTTCGAAACAACGCTTAAGGAGAACTGTACAAAATGAGGTAGTATGTGGTATTGATGTAATTTTTAGTGAGAAAAATTAATAGTTTCATATACATTTTTAATGCTTGTGGAATAAAAAACGAATAAAGGAAAACAAATATGTAATAGAAATGGGTAAAAATGAAATATAATTCAAGGAACAGCATATTAAGGCATAATTTAGGAAAAACCATAATAAAGCATAATGTAAGGAAAAATAAATCATAATATACAGTTGTATAAAGCACAAAGTTGGTTGCCCTATTCATTAATTTCAGTCCAAACTAGAGAACCAAAATACTGGACAATTCTTTGGGCATTGTATCGAAAGTCAAATAAGGAAAATCAACAACAACGAAGTAAAAATTCATAGTACATTGTTAGAATTAGAAAGAAGAAGAGACATACATAACGAATTAATATACCTTGTCTCAGTATAGATTGAACTCTAAGATACACAACTCAAGTGAAACGAAGTCTCACAGATCTGCCTTTTACGGTAACACAGACACGTGGTTAATAAAAGTTAATTATTTGGTAAAAATCACGAGATAAGAGTGTGGAGGAGAACTGCACTAAAACTCTCGGACACGATGTTGTCCCGTACAAATCTTCATGATTTGGAATTATACCAGGGCTTCTCGCATCATAAGTGGACGCTCGATTAGCTAGCCACTTTACTCACTAACGAACAAAGAACCATCATTTTGATAAATGTGCCGATCGAATAAATCTATAAATGATAAGTCAATGTAAAATAAAAAGGCAATTGGAGCTTAAAATGTGGAATTCGTAAATATTTGTTCATCCGGAAATAGTAAGTACTTTCTTCTAGGTCAGTAATGTCAGCTGGTGTGTCGCGACCTTCCAGCGGTCGCAGATGTACTGTCAATGAGATTTTCAATACACTTTATTATTATTTTATTTATATGAAACAAGGGGTCTATGAGGCCAGCATAAGGGGCTATGATGTTCAGCAGACTGAGAATCAATGTTTTAGGTTGATTGTAATACCAGTAGACTGCAAGTTATATGAATAGAATATAAATACATAACGTAACTTCGATATGCGAGTCTCAACCATTATGTTGTATCAAGGATAGTGAAGTGATTCAGAATGTCTTCTTACGGTGTAAGGACGGGCAAATAGAATTCTACGATGCAAAGGGGCCACGGTGGCTCAGTGGTAGAGCATTCACCTCTGGTGGTTCAATCCCAGCTCAAGCCAAGTGAGCTTTGTGGTGGACAAACTCCATGTGCGTGGGTTTCCTAGGGGTTCTCCCATTCCCACCTCCTTTCTCCATTCCACCATTTCATTCATCATCATCGTCTCCTTTAGCCTAGCCGGCATAACCGTTGGACGTTAAACTTAAAGATTACTTTTGATTTTTCATTTCTACGGTACCAAACTGAGGAAGTTCGCACCGACATGGCAGAAACATGTTGCAGTGGCAGGCAAGAAATTAAAAGTTTACTCCAATTTTTATCTGATAACGTCTAGACATTAATCTGAGAGGATATTTACCCGATATCCCTCATATAATAGTATTTCACATTACGATATATATTAAGCTGCATTTTGAGACCAATTTTACATGACCTATGTATCCAACAACAGTGAACTAAGTTGTCGTGACTCTTTTACTGTGTCACAATAATAACCGTGTCTCAGCCTGTAAAAAAAAAAATCGGTGAAAGTATCTTCAATGTAAAAATAACACAGAAAATAATACAGGAACTCACTGAAGTATTATTAACCTTTATATAATTCAGAGCGTTGTGAAGTATTAGGCCATAATATAAAGTTGTTGCTATAGACATTACTAGAAAACAAAAGCTGTTATAATTAATAACATCTTGAAATTGTTAAGTATAAGTGTGCCTCTATTTTGAGATAAAACATTTTCACTCAATGTAAAGTTTCTTTCTCCATACACGGACAGACCTTGGGGCAAAGGATGTATTCACTCACAAAGGACCTTCTTCTGGTGTCACACGAAATATCGAACGAGACTATGGTCAATCCATTTGTGTTAGCGCACAAGAAAATCCATAGGCGGGAAAAACCCTCCATCGCAACCGTTCCGTACTTATGGGGGGAAGGGCACTGGCAAAACAACAGGTTGTGGATAATGATACGAAATATGGAGCGAGTGGACGAAATATGCATAGAAGTGCAGTTAAACATATACTACAATGTGACATTACATTCAACAATACTGTGGAAAGTGAGGACAGAGGCGTAGCACATAACGACAGAGGAGTGGGCGGGTAAGCGCAAGTAAAAATAGTCATATAATTGAGGAAAACGGAGACGCAACACGTCAGGGTAATAGTACAATAATAATACATGGTCAAGTAATCAGTCACAAACTATAGACAACCTGTAGACGACACTGTGAAGCAGAAATGGAAGAAAGAGAGCTATGGAGGAGATTGTCCATAGAGTCCTGACCCTCTCCCCTCGCAACGTCCGATGTGTATAGGCTGTTGTATACATGTAGGCATTCGTTTTCACATGTTTGTCGCACGTGATACTGTCTGTGTATTTCCTCAGTGTTGCTAGGATCCTCCATCCCTCTTAAAATCCTGCCTTGTAACCTGCCTGGTTGGAAGTATACGTTGAACATAAACAAGAAGGATCGAGAAGTATGACTAAAAATATAGCTTACAAAAAAATGTAGTGCAACATGATGAATTGCTCACGATAGATGGTTCTGGAGAAGTATTGAAGAGACCTTCATCCAGCAGTCGATCAACAATGATTGATTATGGTGATGGTGGCATAAAAGTAACAACAATGTACGCCCTTGTGTGAATGCACTGCAAAGCACCAAAGAAGCACAATATACTGCAGAGAAAGTCCAATACATGAATATACATTGAAAGATTAGTTCAGGAAGGCGAGGGACCGTTGCCCCCTTGCCTTTCTACTCTCCACTCATGTACTTGACTACGTCCATGATATATTACTATGCTATTTACCTCAAGTCTGGCTCGTATGTGTTCATACCTTCTATGGAACTTTTCTCCTACGCTATACTCCACGCTTACAAGCCCTCCTCCTCTGTCGTTATGTCCTACGCCTCTGCTCTCACTTGTCAGAGTAATGTCGAATGTAATGTCCTGCACTTCTATCATATTTTCAACAAACTTGCTCCATATTTCGTCTTATTATCCACAACGTGTTGTGTTGTCAGTGCCCCTACTCCCCCATAAGTAATGAACTGTTTCGATGGAGGGCTTTTCCCGCCTATGGGTTTTCTTGTTCACTAACATAAATTAATTGACCATAGCCTCGTTCCATGTTTCGTATGACACCAGAACAACGTCCCTTGTCAGAATGATAACTGCAAATGTTGCAAATTACTCTGAAGATTAAATCTCAAGTTTTCCTGGACAAAACCATGTAAGTCTTGCCTAAAAGAAATAGATAGCCCACTTTATCTCTCTCTCCCTCTCTCTCTCTCTCTCTCTCTCTCTCTCTCTCTCTCTCTCTCTCTCTCTCTCTCTATATATATATATATATATATATATATATATATATATATATATATATATGTATGTATATTTGTAACAGTAGATACAATTACAATTATCAGGCTTACAGAGTGTGCAGCTTGTCTTAGAGTACCTTAGAGATACTTTCTTGATATTTTATTCTTAAACTCTCTTGTATTTCATCAGCTTCTATCATACTATTTAATCCTGAAGTACGTGTAACAGATGGTATACGATAGAAGGCAGTGAGTTCCCATAGCAGAACACTCACTAACGACAAACTGAATAGCACCTAGAAAGATGGCAGAGATAGAGAGGGTCAGTGGGTCAAGTGTTTTGAATGGGTCAGTGGGTTGTGGGTCAACAGCAGTAGACCCACTGCAATCCACCATGACCCACTGCGATCCGCCACCTACCATGGCCCACTCTGACCCACTGTCTCACTCTGATCTACCGACCTACTCTGCTCACTGCATTGTAGACAGCATCTTCTGAACACTAGTTAATTTTGTCTACGTTTTACTTTCAAGGCTTTCACTTCCCTTCCTTTTTCATTTGTTTCTGTTTACTTACCTGAGATGAGTATGTCAAAGTGAAAAAAGAACTTCAGGCAATTTTGGATATTGATATTTGTAATTGTAATAAGTCAAACGAAATGACTTTTGGAATATAGTTAGATCTTAATCCAAACTGGGATGTTTCATATATCTTTCATTATAATACATATCCTAAAGGGGTACTGATGATCTGATTTTTGCGGAGGGAAAATGAGTATTTCTAGGGATGAGCACTAGGGAGTTTTTTGGAACTCGACTCGACTATAGACAATATAATTATCTACAACACTACTACAACTTCTTCTTCTTCTTCTTCTTCTTCTCATTATTATTATTATTATTATTATTATTATTATTATTATTATTATTATTATTATTATTATTATTATTATTATTATTATTATTATTATTATAACAACACCGTGCATAACCATGAAAGATAGGCGGTTTGTATCTGAACACTGAAAACTACGAGTTGACTGTAGATCTCGGCCTTCGAAAAGTCTTCAGGGGTTAAGGACATGGGTGACGAGGTTCTGGGTTTGAGTTCCGGAGGAGTAAGTATCCGGGCTCGAGCCAAAAGTTGTTAAAAGTTATAGGGCGCCGGCCAAAGATGTTTAATACTGCTAGGCCCGGGTTTAGGCTTGAGCGGCTCGGCTCACATCTCATTCACTATCGAGCCGAATCGAGAAGTGAAACGAGGCAACAGCTCATCTAATTGAGCTGGCTCGAACCGATGGCTTATCAGAGCCGAACCGAACCCAACCGAGCCAGTTGGAGCCATCGACTCAGTTGAGCTGAGTCGAACCAAGCCAATGGACTCGTTTCAACGGAGCTGTCTAGAGCCGATTCTTCACATGAGCCGAGTCAGTGGCCTATTCCTAACCTAGCCGGCTCGAGCCATTGGCTCAATAGAGCCGAGTCGATGGCTTGGGGTTCATACCAATCAGGCCTGCTCGAGCAGGTCGCTGAGTTGAACTGAGCCTAGCTGGTTGACACCACTACACGGGTTGGGTTTCTGCTTGGGCTCAAAAATTCGACCGTGCAGATCTCAACCTTGGGGGTAAGAACTACATACTTATATTGGGGCTCATGACATTTGAGGCTGTCTCATTATAAAAATCTACTATCGTCTTGTTATCCAGACGAGATGAGACACACTAAAAGTACCCCACTAGATGCAGCAAAAGTACGATACGATATGCGCCCCTGTCCTAACACTAAAGGTATTACGCATTACTGCTTACATTTCTCATGGCTTTCGTTTTCCAGTCTAATCAGGCCATGATTTCAAAACTAGTTAAAAAGAGCTGAACGAGCGAGTCATTTATCGAATTCAACTCGACTCGAAACTCGACCTGAAAACAGTGACTTGACTCGGAACTCGACTCAGGAAAATTACCGTTGACTCGATTCGAAACTCGAGTTGTTGAGTTGATTTTAGTTTAGCGTCCCTTTCAGCAGCGAGGCTATATGAGACGTGGACCTACTGATTAACGTGGAATCCGAACCACCTGAGCTCCCGCCGGGAATCGAACCCAGGTCTCCCACGCCAAAGGCGCGTACGCTAACCGCTTAGCGATTCGAAACTCGAGTCGAATCGAGTTATAGCTCGACTCGTTCCCATCTTTAAGTATCTCGCAAGACGTTAAAGTTACAGCTGAAATTCAGTATATCAACTCTTTATTGAAAATGAACAGAACGTGCCCTAGCATTTTTAAAAATTCTCCTTTATGTGGGGCGGCACTTTCTATATATGGAAAATTGGTAGTGGGCTGGTTTGTAAAAATAATCGAAAACTTTCGATAAACAAATTGAAAAACAATTATTAATTGAGAAACAAAAAATACAGTGCTTCGCTTCATATATCTATTGCGTTCTACTATAATAATTGCTGAAGCTTGTGTTTATTATATGGAGCACTTAGAGCACAAGGCAATCAACCCATAAAGTTGTGAGAAAAATAGGCATAAAATTTGTACTGTAAGCTTAATTACACGAAAATTTTAAGTTTGGACTGTACACTTATTTATATGAAAAATTTTACACTTTTTTCCCTTTACGTTGGTCTACTTACCTTGATTTGGGACTTTCAAATTACATCCTTTTCTCCACTGAAAAGTATCGATAATTCAACAAGGAAATAATTATACCATGATAATTTAATTACAATTCATCGTAATTTGGGCCATGACAAACACTTTACCATTCTATATCGTAAACTTTAGATACACCGATATTGTAAAAGAGTGGTGCTTCAGCGATTGACCGTAGAAATGCAAATTCCGATTTGTGATAATTTCACAACCTGGTTTTATTACAAGTTTAAACTTTAGTCAGTAGAGAAGAGGCTGTGGATCATGTGTCACAGTTGATGACAATGTTTTGGTGAGTCAGAGTGGGTCACAGTGTTTGAGAGTGGTTCATGGTGGGTGGTGGATCGGAGTGGGTCATGGTGGATGGTGGGTCACGGTGGGTCACGATGAGTAATGGGTCAGTGGGTCGTGGGCCATGTTTTAATTGACCCACGCCATCTCTGAAATATGGATCGTTCTGGTATCTGTCTTCTTGTTTAGTTTTACTTCATCTTTAATTCGTGTAATTACTGATATATGCGAATTAAAAACACAAGAAACTCAAGTCCACTATTGGTCATTTTGGATATATTTAACCTTGAAGAACTGTAGACTATCCAGGGGCGGATCCAGGGGGACGATCGGGGTCTTTCAGAGCTTACAAAATTCATTTAATGTTGTAAATAGATTTTATAATATAAAACACAGTGTTAACTTTTCCGTGTTTAAGCGTGCCGTACAAACTTTACATCTCACAACTTTTGTAAATGAACTGAACTCCCTTATGCTTTAAACGACTTACGTTCAGATAAACGTTTTCACAGCTAAAAATGGAAAAGTAAATAAACAAAGGTATAAAATTAAAAATTAAATAGAAAATAAATAAATAACAGAGCAAATAAAAGAATAAAGTTTTCTAACTTTCATAGATGATAGGTAGAGACTACAGAACATTTGCAAAGTTTATTTAAATATTTAACAATGTATATTGAATAAACGAGAACGGTAAAATAAAATAATACTTCCACAATGTATTCTTATTCTTTTTCCGCTAATCTGCTGCAGAGAAAATTCCTTACTGTTAATTAGGATATACAGTGAGAACAAATATTTTGTCCTTACCTCTGGCCATGACTCCAATTGCCGCAACAAGTAAAATTAAAAAGCAAATGAATGAGCTCTTCACTCTGGCTGCCATTCCTTGTAAGTTATTTCTTCCTTTGTTAAATACACCTGAAATAAAATTTGAGAAGTTGAAGTTCCTTTTGATGTAAGACAAGATGCGAGACAAGAGTTAATACTGCCTCACCTCGAAAATGTGTCGTGAAAGTTATATATATCATACACTAAAAAGAGCTCTGTCTCGTTTCGAAACTCGTAACAGAAATTCTGTCCCATGTCGTCTTATACGCAACTCTAGTAACGAAAGCAATTACCTACGTATTCTTCTACAGAAGAAGATTTGTTCATTATAATCTTCTTAAGAAAAGTTATAGTTAATACACAAATTACCACACAAATATGTAAGGACTGAAACACAATTTTTCTTACATTGTTAGATAACAAATGACGACTCACAACGTGTGCCAATATTGATAAGGTACAACAGAAAATAATTACTGTGCCAACAATAATACGCGGGGTTGCGGCACTACCCCACAAGACCTAAACTGTATTGAAACAAAATGGCACTAGCCCCAAACTGAATAAAGAATAAAAATCATCTAGTTGCACAAACCATAAATTGCCTAAGCCCTAAATGGAACAAGAAGTGACCAGCACAAAACCTAAACGGAATAAACCCTAACATATTTCTTCTGGCGCCACCATTGCGTCCATGTCAAGAATACAGTAGAAGGAACAGGAATGCGTAGCAAATAACAGAATATTCTGTTGAATAATTAAGTTTGTAGCTGGATTGTTACGCAAAGAGTTGAATAGGATATAATCCACAATGTGCCATTGAAAGTTTACGGGATCTTTCAAAAAGCATCGTAATTTAAATTTATGAGAATCTTTATAATTTATTTAAAATAAGTATAATTAATCCTAGAACACTTCATTCAAGCCCACACCCAGGATTTTGGAGGGGGTACATTGAAGTACGATCCACTGAATCAGTTTAGAAAAATAATTTTTCTTTAAAAATATTTTTCTTACACATTCTATTATAAACATTGTTTAGTTGCTGTAAGTATTAAACAAATGTAATAAACATATAAGAGACGAATCTCATTTGAATGGGTCAGTAAATAGTTTGAGGGTGAAGAACCCTGCCATGGCTACACCCCTGCTTCTGGTGGGCCATTGCCTACCAACTGGCTTGTACAGTCATGTCTTTAGGATGATATGTGGTCAGTACATATGCTTCCTTCGCCGTCAATGTAGGATTTTTAGACCGGAGTTTGATGCTGCTTTATTTCAAGTAGCTTCCTAATTATCTTCACGACACTAGGTAGACACCGCGACGTCAGCATCATTTGGTGAGTACGAAAGCTCATCCATCTTTTCTATGATCAATCTCGACACTGCTTAACTTCGTTGATCTAAGTTGAAGCGGTATTCCTGTGCGGCTAGAACATTGGCTTATAGAATGTTACCGAATGTGACTAATTCTATGAAAATCCTAGTAGGTCTAAGTGTTTTAACTGTAACTCTGGGCTGTAAATGTTCGTCAGAAATGAATCCAAAATTCAGATATTACTAATTTTGTTATCCCATTTATTTTTCTCTTTTATTAAAAATTAAAATAAAAGGCATTGTGAACATGACTAAATGTTTCGGATCAGTTTACGAGTGTTAATTCATATGTCAATGTACGGATGAAGTCAAGGAAGGCGTAAGAGTACCCATACAGTATAAGTACAAACAATCTGCAAACAAAACGTAATTTTCCCATTGTATGTTCTGATATACAATGATATTAAAATAGGGTGACTAGATGTACTGATTTTCGCAAAACATTACTGTTTTTCAAAGATCTGTCCTTCGTGTTGCGAAGACGCATAGAAAATCGAGAAATATCCTTTTTTTAAATGTCCTGCAAAATGTCCTGAGTTAGCTTATTTGCAATACATTAATATTTCGTTCTTTATTCACAACATTTCGAATCATAGGCCCCTCTTTCTGAATGATAACCGCTGTGTTTTTCAACACTCCTCAAAAGTGTGGAAGAAAGGAAAGGAAAGTAATCAATAAATTATTGTTATTCAATGCAATGTTTTTACTGGGAAGGCCTTGTTGATATGTCGGTAAGGCAGGAAAAGTCTTATTTCAAATTACGACTTGTCCGTATGGTTTCTCGGAGTACTTCCTTTTTCCCGCATTCTCATTCCACCAATTCTTCCATCACCATTCACTTGTCTTAATAATTTGTCTCCCTTAACCTAAAGGACATAAGTGTGGGACGTTAAACTGAAAAATTTCCTTTGAAGTTTGGCAGTGATGCCAACTAGGTTAAGTAGAAGTTTCCTCATCCCAGTCTAAATTTTCTGTAATTCCTTAAATAATCCCAGGTTAAAATTCTCGATTTTCAAGATCAGTCTGGTATTGTATCCATATACATTACTGAAGTGCAACATTCAAAGGAAAATCGTAGCTTTGTGTGCTTTATTGCACCTCCAAGTGTAACTTCCGAGGTGCAATAAAAGAAGGTAAGAAGAATACTTGCAATATTCTTCAGAATTCCTTAAACAAACCAATTGTGGATGTTGGTATGGTGAATAATTGTACACCAACTACTGTAGACTGTTTATCAGTTTGCATAGATAGTGTCGTTCTAATAATATATTCATACTTTTATATTTATATGCGTACGGTACATAAAGCCACATTGCGTGGATTTTGTGACTTCATAGAAGTTGAGTATTCGCAACTTTTTTTCTTTAGTAAACCTAGATATTTTTTTTTTTTTTTGCCAGAACGTATACTTAATTTTTATCCAGTCTTAAAATCGTATTTTCTATCACAGCATAAGTGTCGCACAATTATTGAAATGTTTTCAAATATCCCTTTGACTGAAATATGGCTCTATTTTGTCCGCAGCCAGTCATCAGTTTTTACTGATTTTGTTCATTTTCTTGAAGAATATTATGTTTTGATGGTCGCTGAATTCAAAGGAAAATTGATTGACAAATATAACTGTGTTTTTCTCTGTCTTACAGTTCAGTCAAAACTAAGAAAAGAGGGTAGTATGTGTATAGAATTTTAAGAAATATATGTGTTTATTTTATTCAACTTGTATTGAGTATATTGAGCAGTGCTTCACATCTTTCGCAGACATTAACATTTTGAATTGAATAAGACAAGTGAGCAGTTGGATGGCATACTGTTCAGAGCGGCTTGAAGTACTGTACATTAATAAATCGTCAAGAAAAGAAACAAATGATTCTTATCTATTTAATGAGATGAAGAATCTAAAGAAGTATGCTACTTCTAAAAAATAAATACCTTCACCCTTCGCAATTTTTGAAAACAATTCTGTACCAGTATTTCAAAGTTTTCCTCTCTTACAAGTAAACTTATCGATGTCGAAATCTAGTTTTTTTTTTTTTATTAAACTTGGCAGAGAAGCGTGGAATATCATAAACGAGCGTAAGCAAAATTTAAATTGCCTCCGTACATAAAGATGGCCGCAGTGGCCAAAAACTTGATTGATCAGAATAAGCCATAATAATATGTTTCTAGTTTGAAAATTTCATTTTGTCTGTGAAACAGGTAAAGGGATGAAAAACAAAAACATTAATTGACAATGTGAGAAAGTAGACATCTATTTGAGGGTACGCTTATCATGGTCGGCTATCTCGCTCAACTTTTTTAAATAGGAAAGGGTCATGTAATATATCAAATTGCGCTAGAATTTTACGAGAAATACAATAGTGAAGTCTATGTTTCTGTAAGTTTATATTTGTGAGCCGTAATGAAATGCACATTGATATAAATTCGTTGGTTCAAAGATTTATTTTTGAAAAGAATGAAAGTAAGGAAAACCTAATGTACGCTAGTAAGAACATCGTAGGTAGTTACTTATGAAACGTATAATCAACTTGAAATAGTTATCGACTGCAGACAAAATGAAATGGTGATGAGACGATCACAAACCTTAAGGAATTGATGGAAGGTGGATGGCATATTTTCCATTGGATTATTCGAGTTAGAAGAAAAACCTTCATAAGCAGCCACCTGTTCAGTACGCACTAGTATACATTCAGTTTTCCTGACTTGATTTTAAAAATGAATCCACGGGATTTTTCGTAGAAGAAGGCAAAGTTTGTCCTCTGGTTTTGTATTTTTAATATAGCTATAAGAGAAAGCATATGCCAAGAAGTTGCACTGAGGCTGATTTATTTGATACCATCTCGGTATACACGGTAGTATCACATAACAATCAATAAGAACGCCAGAAACTTTTACTTAATGGGGTGTTCAAAATAAAAGATGGTGTGCACTCAGAATAATGATATACGTTTTTACACAATTTCAAAGATAACATTTTTTTTTTACGCCCAGGCCCAGGGTGTGTGTAAAGAAGTTTGGGGGAGTGTTATGGGTGTTGATGGTATGCAGAATACTCCCAGGATATATATATTTTTACAAGAAGTTGTAAACATAAAAAAATAAAGAAAAATAAAGAAACTATTGCAGCATTAACTTCAAAAAATATTTGCTTCTGCCAGGAAACTTAATTCAAACTATTCATTTATTTGATAGGGAGAAGTTTATCCTCCCTGATAGAGTCTATGGATGTACTGTACCTGTATTGCAGTATGTTGTTTAGTGTACTTTACAACCGAGAGTAGCAGAGCCGCTTAACAGTATCATAGCCACTTGGCCGGGAGCCCCGCGAGTAGAATGGCATGTATTTATTACATATGTTATGAACAAAATTTAGTCACAGGGACCACAACACACTTGTTTGCTCTTGGGCCTAATATGCTGTTAAAACGGCACAGGAGAGTAGATTGAACTGGACAGTACAATAGACGACACTGAAGAGTAGATTAGACGGCATTGTGAGCTCCTTCGTGGCTAAGCGGTTAACGTACACGGCTTTGGCGTGGGAGACCCGAGTTCGATTCCCGGCGGGAGTTCCTGTGGTTCGGACTCCACGTTAAGCAGTAGGTCCTGTCTCATATAGCCTCGCTGCTGAAAGAGACGTTAAACTTAAAATCAACTCAACTCAGCTAGACGGCATTGTAGAGTAAATTAGACTGGACAGTAGAATAGGTGGTACTAGCGCGGGGCCCCCTTAGGCGCGGGGCCCGATTGGGAGCAATCGGTCCAATCGGCTTAAGGCCGGCCCTGCTAAGGTGCATATGTTTTTCCGTAAGAGCAATGCAACCTTTCAAAATGATAATACGCCGTTATACAGCTCTCTCCTTTCCGCATATAATTTTCTCTTTCAAGAGTTTCACAACATTAATTCTTCTCAAACACTGGAACTCGTCTTTTCCTAATATTATTATTACTATTATTGTGGTAAAGCGAAAAATGCTGAGACTTGTTGAATTTCTTAAGTGTTAAACCTCACAATGAATATTCACATCTGGAACGGCGTACGTTTGAACATACCGTTAATTGACACCTATAAAATATTCAAAGCAAGGCACTTCTTCAATTTTAAATATACACGTAGCCTATTAATTGGGTTTAAAAGAGATCAAAACACTTAGACCTATAGTTAGAGACTGGCCAGAGGGCTTAGATTCCCTTGAACCTCTTACTTGTTCATTTAGATAAATATGTGTTCGAAAAATTAGCAATCACGAAATTCTTACAACTTATTTGACCGTTGTTTTCTCTTGGGAAGATGACATAGGGCTTAAAAAAACTTTATCGCTGTAGACATGGAGGTATCTGTTCTTATTGAATTTATAGTAATTCCTTGCATCGGTGAATAAGTAATGCATTTAGTGATCTCTTGTTTTCAGATATTTAAGTGTTTTGTCGGAAGCAGAATTTCATTATTCTTCTAAACTTGTTGCTCCGGTATTTCCTTTAATCTTCTCATGAGAGTTTCATATAATTTTCTCTTTTATAGGCAGACATCTTTTGTTCACCTGGTAATATTTTGTAATAAATTATTTGCTTACAGAAACTTTGTTCAATGCATTTCAAAATCTTTCGATTCTATATAGCTCAAAGAAAAAAATATTGTTTTATGATAATAGCATTTAGGTACTAAGACATTATTAATGTAATATCAACTCAAGTTAGCCCTCACTCTTCTACCCACTCAAAAAAAAAAAATCTTTTTGTCTTAATACTCTGACTATGGGCCTGAAAGCCTTAATGTTACGTGATATATTGGAAAAGCAGAGCAATAACAAATTTAACAGGTTTGTAGATCCGTGCAAGAAGGAGGCTTTTATGTTTCAGCACTTGTTAACGATAATTATGTGAAGAATATTTCTCAAGGACAGATATTTTCCGAGCAAAATATGCGAGGAATTTAGGCATAGCTCTTGAATTTTATGTAAGAAAGCTTCAAAGTCTAGCTAAATATACATGGAGTTATTAGATGCATGAAAATCGTTACTCAAGTATTAGAAACGGGAAGTACTGAATTTCCACGTTGTAGTACCACAAGTGCTCCTAACACCTTTCGTTTTGATGGACCTAGAATTATCCAGAGTTATTCTTTATAGATTTTTATGAAATGATTATTTACGCCAATATGATGATATTGTTTATTAAAGAAATTTGAATAAATTATTTCCAAGAAACGGACATGAGCATGTCATCCGGGCATCCGAATCAAGTCTAGTCCATTCGATGAACAAAGATATGTTTAAGTCCAAGAAATTAGGTGCCTTGAACAATGGAGTAAGTCCCTGGGGCCCATTAACCCTGTTAGTATAAACAAATCGTAGACTCGCAGTGAAATTGCTATTGTATCAATAATGTTCATTGCAAAGTCATGGTTTATAGTACAGAGAATGTGGTACAAATCTTGATATCAGGATAAGTAGTACTGTGTTTATATATATTTTTATTATGCTCCAATTATGGGTTAGGTCATTGGTTTGTATTCGTATGTATATACAAAGCGTATTGGTATACAACATTTCCCCCTCATACCTATTCCGTCTATCAAAAGGAAATTCGGTACACCCGTTTCCTAACCCCTATAGTATTTTTCTAGATACATTCTCATTATGTACTTTTGGCTATGCGGGACCACTAGAAAAGGAAATCAAAGTTGATGGGAGTTATTTTTTGAGGAAATTTTCCTGACATTATCCCGATTTTTCCTGTTCAGGTACGTTATGGGCGCCAATACGTAGTACTTCTGGAAAGCTTGTCTCATGCTGAAGAGAATGAACTATAAACCATGACTCTCTAACGAACAGCGTTGATGCAATAGTTATTTCACTACAAGTCTACGATTTTCTTCATACTAACATGTTAATGGGCCCCAGGGAGTTACTTCGTTGTCCATGGCACCTAGTATTTTGTGCATGAACATATCTTTGTTATGTTTATCGAATGGAATAGGTTTGATTCGGATGTCCGGATGACATTTTCAGGTCCGTTCCTTGTTAGAGCTGTATTTGCGAAAATTAATTAAACAAAATATACTCCATTAGCAGGCTTCTCTCTGTAAAATATTGTAGAGAAGCAAATTATGCCATGTTGTATGTTAACAATGAAATATAAAGAAATGAGCTTGAAACGTTATTACGAAAATTGTTTGAAAATTTCACACACTAATTGAGTACCGTATACTTTCTGTTTTTTTTCTGACCCAGCTCAACTATGATTGACTGTAGTCTTTTAAATAAAGAAATCCTTACAAATTAAATAATCCAAACGTTAAAGATTTTCTAGAGCCCAGGGATACCTCTGTATAACTGAGAAAGTATTTTATAAAATGTATGACAATATATTAAACTATGTACTGTGAAAGTTCAAAACTTATGAATTGACACTTTTTGCTTCATTCTTTTTCGCAGTAGAAATTCTTATATATATATATTTAAAAAAACTTGAATTTGCTCATTTAGACGCATTTATACCTTTGCAGATATGTATTTTTAACAATGTGTTTAATGAAGACATGTACATTATTGATTAGATTCTTACGATAATGTATCTCTTATTGAGAATCACTGTTCAGTTGACTTGAAGACCTTCTTACTTGGAAAATTGAAAACTATACTCGCTGCATTCGGCTAATTGCACTTCAACGCATCATTTCAACACTAGCCTAGGTGACACGAAGCCTACTGTTTAAAGTGGGGTACGAACCATTTTTCAGGTTTGTAGCCGGAGCAGGTATCCCCACCGAAAACTGAATCTGGGTCCAGGAGCAAAGAAAGAACTTGTGTTAGCGAGCACTCGGTCAGGAGGATCATTCACTTACTGTAATGTTATTAATATTAATTTGTATGTGAATTCCCACACATTCAAGTACGTGGTTCGTGGTCAACTTACGATTTTTCAACGTCAATTTCGATATATTTAAACCAGAATTCATGGCGTTTTAAGTAATTTTCTAACCATACTACAAAGAATGAACGATTGTTTGCACATAATTTTAACGTCTCAGAAAAAAATTCGGTCATTGTGTAACATGTCCAAAAATGATTTGGGGTCTGTTTTTCAAGAACTATTAGTCTTGTAATATGTTTTTTTTTTTTACAAGTTGTAGAATATCATGTAAAATATCGTAAAAATACTACTAGAGTAACAGTAGAAGTCATTTTCTAAACAGTAATACATTGCCTTGATTTGCATAATCCTATGGCACATACCATTGTAAAACATTTGATTTTAAAAGTTTTACATTAGTATTAGAAGACTATTACCAGTTTTGAGATATAGGTCCGTGAAGTGTTCTATCAGTGAAGAAAAGTTGTCTATTGCACCTACGAAAAGTGGTTAATAGGAACTACTTTAAAATTGTTCACAATGTGCCTGAACTTCTGATGTATCCCACGAGAATACGGGCACCGGAACGACTTTCAAACAGTGTTAGGACATATTACACATTTACAAGTCGTTTCCACACGTATACTTATTAGTCACATTAGAAGTTCAGGTATATTTTGAACACTCTGAGACCAGTTCCAATTAAACAGTGTTATGAAGCATTATACATCTTTCCTTCACGGATAGAACACTTAGTTTTTTTGTTTTTAGATGTGTAACAATTATCAAAAGTCATTTCTAAAAATGTCTAAAAACTGATTTATTTTTTGAAATGTACCTAAGGATGCAGGACCAACTTGGAACATTAATCAAACCGAGTACTACAAGTATTGCAATTCGGGTGCTCTTCATGTGTTAGACAATATAATCTAGAAGATTGACAATTGCATTACGGCGTGCAAATTACAAATTTTACTAGTCATTACTTACTTCGTACGAATAATAAAGGTAACGTTTGGATTTCTCACTCAACTGACGAGATCTAGCTATGATCTGAAGAAAAATATTATCAGAATACTGCACTTTGGATATTGCCAACACAAAAAATATGCACGTGTGTCTGCTTTTTACATGTGTAATCTTAAAGAGAATATTGTAAATACAGATCAGGTTACCCGGTCACCTGTAAATGTGTTTTATCAGCAGAAAGCGGAATTCTAAAACAAGTTTTAAGCTGATATTCAAAGCAAATTCCATGAATGTTAACAAGTAGTAGTGTAAGTGTTATCTGAACTTACTTCAACTGACACTGCAATTCAATTACGATTAAGACAGGTATAATGGATCCTACATAATTTGAAGGTCATAGTAAAGTGCCAAAAATTATAATTACATCCGTTTAATTAAAAACCAAGTAAACAAACAATTTAATTAAATTGCATTTCGTTGGCCTAGAAAGTTATTTACAGTACATTTTTGAAAGTACTTGACCGCCCGTAATATACATGAAGTTCCTTTCAACGAATAGCCCTATAGTTATGTTATTATAATTTCTTCCTGTGCGTACTTTGATGTGAAATGTTTGACATAAATCGAGTCTTGTCTACTTAAACTGTTTTAAGGAAATGAGTTTACATTTATTATAATCTAAACGTACTTCTGACTGAAGAACCGACCCCGAAATTCCCACAGAAAAATCAGAAGAGCCCAACTTTTTATAACAATCGAACTGACCATTCGAATCATAGGATTACTACTTCAAGAGTAATATTTGTAGCTAACGCAGATAAATCGAGATCTTCAAAAATCAATTTTGAACTTCTAGCAAATAAATCAAAGGGAATCGTTGTTACATGAACGCAAGGTACCATTTTAGGAATCTTTGTTGAAAAACATCCAGAAAATTATTGAAAGACATCATACAAAAATTTCAGAAGATTAACGACGAGAAGATGAACTAGGAATGCGTCTTCTCAAAAATCGTTTCTAAGATTAATTATCTAGCTTTGCGGGTTAAGAGACCCGAAAGTTCACTGCCACAGGAACGGAAACTCACCATTGAATTTACTCACGCCTATCCACGTGGTTGATTGGAAAGAAGGTGGGGGCTCCCGTGCTGGTCCTCTGTTTATATAATTACGTTAAATATACTAGCCTTCGGCTAGCTGGAGACTTCGCTCCCAGAACGCCTCATTTACTCGGTCTACGGTCTCTCATATCCCTAATACATCTCTAATCTTGTGAGATTTCGAGATATGGTAATCTTATTTTAAGAATTAACAACTCAAATCTTTGTTCTCCCGGGCCGCGGTGACTCAGTGGTAGAGCATTCACCTCTCGTCCGTGCCTTCCTGGTTCGATCATAGCTTGTGCCAAGTGAACTTTGTGGTGGACAAACATTGTCCCGTCCTCCCACTTTATTCATTCCACCATTTCATCCATTTCTCATCATCACCGTCTCTTTTGGCCTAGCCAGCAAAACTGTGGGACGTAAAACACAAATATTTCATTTGATTTTATCCCTTTTCTCTTCCGGCCTGTTTTGTTCTTTCTAAAGGAAACATCTAAATACGCTAAAACCAACTTTAATTATTTTAATCTAAAAGCCTAAATACCAACTTTCATGAATCTAACGGTAAGGAATATCCAGATATAGCCATGTTATTTTAACAATTGCGACTCTGATTCTTTTCACCTCTCCGTCTTTTTAACTCTCTTGTATAGGAATTTTTTTTTAAAAAAATGCTGGCAGACGTCTTTATTTTACATGAAAAATCTAGATAGCAAATTTCATTTGTCTAACCTTAAGGAGTTTCGAGATATGCCCACCCAATTATAACAATTGGATGGCCTTTTACCTTCCCGCCTTTTACCTTCTCTTCTAGGACAAATATCAAAAAACAGTGTAACACAGTTCTGATTATTTTAAATGAGAAGTCCCAATGCCTAACTTCATGTCACTAATGCTAAGAGATTCCGATATAGGGGCTAAATTGCTATAATAATTTAACATGCGAGAAATATAACTTCGTAATTTCTCAAATGTTAAATTGGTATAGGAAGATTTGTCTCTAAGAAAATCTTACGTTTACTTAATGCCGTTCTAAAGTAATATTTTATAAGACATAACACGCCACATTAGGCTTCCAATTTTCATCGACAAATAGAGATATTTCAATTAACCTTCTCTGTATATACCTATTGCAGCGAATTCAGTTGTATTTTCTGTAGGTACTTCCAAGGGCGCCGATCCTGGGGGCCCAAGGGGGCTCAGGCCCCCCAAAGCTCACGTGGGCACCTTCATATATATAACTTCTGCATCTGAATGCCCAACCCCAAATTTACAGAGAAATCGGCGCCCTTGGGTACTTCTAGAATACAAGAGAGTTTCGTTTCACTTTGTGTCACTGCAGTAGGCTTGAAAACTATGGAAACTGACCGTTGAAACCGGGAGTAAAAACTCAAAAATTTCTGGTTACAGCAGACAGAGAGGGTTGTAGCTATCCAGACAAAAGTCGGTTTCTTGCATTCTCTTATGATTATTGCCATATACGCATCAATATTGACATCGGAAATGTACTAATTTCTATTATACATCCAGTTTCGGAAGAAGAAAAACTGAGATGAAATCCATTTTTGGAATCCAGAATCCATATCAACTAAGAGGTATTGGCCAACGTACTAAACTTTCTCGCTTCAATTTCTTAAATATATTGGAGATATAATTCACTTTTTGGTGACAAAATTGTAGGGCACTTTGGAAAACGTTGTTCGAAAACATTTACACCCAAAGGAAACTACCCGGATACTTTGACGGGAAACAACTTAATGCGATATTTCTTTATGAAATATCAAAAAATCGTATTTCTGGAAATCGCAAAACAAGTGTAAATTACTCCCTGTATATATTTTCAAACGAAGTGACTAACTGATTAACTCAACATGATATTGTTATTAAAGAAATATTTATCTATCAAATATGAGTAAAATCGCCTGAGTCGTCTTTTCTAAAATAGAAAATTGTCTCAAGAGTAACATCCCTCCAAGATTAAACTACTGCTTTTGGAATTTTCAGGACAAATAATTTATGCTATATTGTCAAGTTATTATTGAACTGTTTATTTATGAAACACGATGAAAATCGCCTTAGTAGTTTCGGAGAAAATCTTCGGGAAAAACTCACAACAAGAGTAAATTACACCGGCGGATCTTTTCAGGACAATGAGTTATGCTATATTATCCGGTTATTAACGAAATATTTAATTATGAATCATGAACAAATTCACCTAGGTCTTTTTTTTAAAAAAAAAAAAAAAATTCCTCCGAAAAGACTGCACTCCCAAGAGTAAACTACTCCTCGTGCATTCTTTCCAGATAAATGAGTTTTGTCATATTGTCAGGTTGTGAATGAAATACTATCGAACGTACTGACATAGCTGTTCCATAAGAATTCTCGTATTTTTTCATAGTATAGTTTAGGAGTCTAGTATTAAGAGACTTACATTACACTTTACACTTTACGAAACATCATATTGGGATATCCAGGTTCGATTCCAGGCAGAAGCTCATGTGGTTCAAATCCCACGTTAAGCTGTAGGTCCACGTCTTATGCAGCCTCGTTGCTTAAAAACGGGACTCTAAAATTAAATCAAACCAAAGAAAACGAATCATCATATCGTGAAACACGCGTTCAATTCTTGGTGTAGCTCATGGAATTCCGATTCCATGTAAAGCTGTAGGACCATGTTTCATACAGCCCCGCTGCTGACACTAAATACCAAATCAATCAACCAACTAACGAATCATCATGTTACCACATCCATTAATAATTAGGATGTCTCTAAAACTATTGTAAGTACGTATTGTTGTATGTGTATTATTGTTCGGTGTTAAATAGAATGCAGCCATAATATCAATTTCCTTAAAATCAAGGCTAGGTGTCTATATTAAGCATATCCTTAACACAATACATTGTCACAATATCCTTCTATAACTTTATTTCAACTGCTACCAATTTCCTCCATATAGCAATGCCAAATCTACTCTTCTTTTAGATACCATATACATTTCATGAGAACACATATACATTAATAAATTTTAATGCAAATTTACACATTTTATTAAAACTGTAACCGTCCCTATCCGCCAGACCATGGAAGAGAAATCGAAACTATCAAAAAAAATAAATAAATAATAAATAAATAAATAAATAAAATAAATAATAATCTCCTAACCAAAAATCCCGCAGACGATACTCTTCGGGGACAGTACCGGAATGCACAAGCTGCACTGAACCAATATTTTTATCGTGATCCAATGCTCAAAGAAAAACAAGCAAATATATATATATATATATATATATATATATATATATATATATATATATATATATATATATATAACACTAAAAATAAGCAAATCAGCAAAGTATACATAAATCAAAACCCAAAAAATTCTATATAAATAACAATTTTATTTGAAACGTAGGGTGGTGAATATGCAGTTAGTTGCCTGCATATTCACGTCTCACACATACAAATATTCTCAGCAGTAACATTAAATAATTAAATTTTCATAAAAAATCCTAAAGATCCGAGCTCTGGTACTAAAGTCTGAATTTTAGCAATTATCATTAATAATGGTGAATATGCAGTTAGCTGATTGTATATTCACCTGAACATATACATATATAAACAGCATCAGAAAAATTTTTTAACAAAAAATTTATAAATTCCCAAAAAATCCTAATTCGGGTTGTGTAGCCTAACTCAGCATTATATCAATCTTCTAAATATCCAACTCAATTCGAAATAACATGTCTGTAACAATGTTTTTTAACCAACCTTCATATATAAATGTTCTTCCAAAAGTTCAATTTAATTGTCAAATTCGAGAAAAAGTCTACTTTTCATCACACAAAATCGAAGTTATCTATAATCAATCAATTACTGCAATTTCTAATCCGTTAATTCAATTAAAAAATTCATTTATCAATTAAATAATCAAGAGTAAATGTATATCCAAAAAATTGCCAATTAGCTCACCAATTGCTCAAACTAATACTCACAAGTAAACCTTACGTTTGGGTGAATCGAGTTGCTGGCTGAGACACATATGAAAAAGTAGTACTAAATGTGGTCAGTATTTCAGTGAAGTTTTAGGTGCGAAGCTCCAGGGGTTTAGGAGATACAGCTACCAGAACATCACATGGAAGTACAGAATAGTCTTCATACAGTTGGAGGTAAACGCTCTGTAAGACCTCTTGTAACAACAAAAGGTGAATAACAAATATATGGGTACATATTAGGACTAGGGGGAAGTCATATATTAAGGGTATACCTGACGACGGCCATCTTGAAATTCGCCATTTTGAATTAAGGTTAAGTTTTTAAAATAGGAATAGGGTCATGTGATACATGATGTAAGGCGCAAATTTAATCAGAAGAACAATGGTGACGTTAATTTTGATTTACGCGCAATTGGTAAAAAGTTACAGGGAAATTAAATATTGTTGCTGTATATGTATTAGTCCTTTACCCCACCTTGTAAATTTTGTGTTAATGATAATAATTAAATAAAAAGCAGATGGATAAATATTAGGTCTATGGTAAGAGTTGCCTTGATGGCGGCCATGTTCAAATCCGCCATTTTGAATCAGACAAAAGTTTTAAACAAAACGCATAACAGTGACACCTTATTAATAGCAAATTTTACCATAACTCCAACGGTATAACCATTTTTGCTTTATCATTAACCAGCACAAAATTAAATGGATTGCTCCTTACGACTACTGCTTTGACGGAATTGTTAACGACAAATGTGTCAAGTGTAACTCGATTGCCTTTGTCAGGTGTGCTCACTGTGAGCAAAGCATTTGTGCAAGTCATGCACTCTTTTCTGAACGACATATTGATTGTACTAATTGAGGACTTTTCTGGAAGAAACACCCAAGTTCAATTATGACTCAATTCCACTTTGGTCATTTTTCCTTAAATTAGCAACTTGTTTATGCGATAACAAGTGCTGGTTAATGATAAAGCAAATATGGTTATACCGGTGGATTTATGGTAAAAATTGCTATTAATAAGGTGTCACTGTTATGCGTTTTGTTTAAAACTTTTATCTGATTCAAAATGGCGGATTTGAACATGGCCGCCATCAAGGCAACTCTTACCATAGACCTAATATTTATCCATCTGCTTTTTATTTAATTATTATTATTAACACAAAATTTACAAGGTGGGGTAAAGGACTAATACATATGCAGCAACAATATTTAATTTCCCTGTAACTTTTTACCAATTGCGCGTAAATCAAACTTGACGTCACCATTGTTCTTCTGATTAAATTTGCGCCTTAAATCATGTATCACATGACCCTATTCCTATTTTAAAAACTTAACCTTAATTCAAAATGGCGGATTTCAAGATGGCCGTCGTCAGGTATACCCTTACTATATGACTTCCCCCTAGTCCTAATATGTACCCATATATAGTTATTCATCTTTTGTCGTTACAAGAGGTCTTACAGAGCGTTTACCTCCAACTGTATGAAGACTATTCTGTACTTCCATGTGATGTTCTGGTAGCTATATCTCCTAAACCCCTGGAGCTTCGCACCTAAAACTTCACTGAAATACTGACCACATTTAGTACTACTTTCTCATATGTGTCTCAGTCAGCAACTCGATTCACCCAAACGTAAGGTTTACTTGTCAGAAAATTGAATTCGTGAAATACTACAATAACCTGCCGATCACATATCATATTCAGGATATATTTGACAAGATTTAAATATACAACTCGAGTCTCTGCTCAACGGCAACATTAAACTTTTGAGCGAATGAGGAACCCAATTAACGCAACAGAGATGTACTGTATTGACTTAACAGACTTATCGACAGAAACAGTAACGAGCGAATAAATCCTACAGAAAAGGTTTAGTAGGCATTGGATCAACGACTTTTTTCGATTCCGGTAACTGATCAATTGATTTTTAAAAACAAAAAAATAAGGGGAGAAATGGAGAAGAAATTCAAGATTAATATCAATAGAAAGTGTGAGGAAACGATCAAAAGATGGAACGACTTCCCTTTCGAAAGAAACAATTACTACTCAACCTCAAACTTCTCTACTTTAAAAGAAGCTAACACTGAACAGTGCACAAACTAAACATTTAACTAGTAAGAAAACTCACAATTCGTATTTAGAATATTATCCCTCTCCCTATCATTTCTCACGTTACCTCGTGGTTGGATTAATGGCACATTCCTTCATCCACTGGCTGTTTCACGTTCGACTGACTGACTGAACAAATTTTGCGAAAAAAGGAGCAAAGTGAGCCATTTAGATTTCCTGATTCTTTTACACCAAAAAAGACACAATGGTTATAGTTAGGCAGCGATACAATTTTCTAAACAGTATAACAATACTCTCAAGTGGAATTTACAACAAAATGAGTATTAATGAAATAATTTCTATCCAATTTTTGCAATAATGTTTAAGTGGTCAGTCCTTCCTGTACAAAATCCATTTAGGCTCTCCAAATCAACTAGACATGTAACGTGGTCGATACAAAAACCCAATATTTGTACACACAGTTAAGAGAATAAACAAGATTATATAGTGATCTAACTTCACTTTTCATCAACATCTTATCTTGTGCTAGTCTATTATTTAGAATTCATCACGTCTAATCTATATAATCCTTACTTTACTTCCCAATACATACCCATGGCTTTTCAATTAATTTTTTAAAATCTTTAAAAGTAATCTCTTCTTGAACACGAAATAATCTCCCTTTTAACGTTTTCATTTGGAACTTTCTTCCATATACCTTTGGAACACTTTGACATATTCTCTCTCATCTGTTGCACTCTCTCCCACAATTTATCTCTTAACTACTGTATTAGTATATTCACATGATTCTTGTATTAATTCACATGTAGAGCACGGAGTGTCCCAAAAGAAATGCAACCCAAACTTTGATCAAGTATATTATTTGAAGTAGGAATGATAGGGACATTATTTTTGTCACAAAAGTTAGTATTTTTTATGGAGGTGTTTTGAGAGTAAAACCAATGAGACAAATCGTAAGGTTGAATTTTAGTAATTGCTTAAATGACCAGAAGTATAATTTTAAGAAAAATTCAAATTGCTTATAATTGTGAGCAACAGAAAAAATGTACTAATTACGGTAATTCTTAAGTAGCCTTCACACTAGTATGCTATGAGTCGCTTGCGTGAGCTGTAGTTGCTAAAATGTACGCCTTCACACACGCGCTTCGGTGCAAGTGAACCTCGCCTCTAAGCTGCTATGAAGATCACCCCACCAGTAGCTGACTCTAGGAGGCTGCTAGCGGGGAAGAAAATAACACTCACTCTTATGAGAGCCCTTCACATGTGAGCGTGAACTCAGTGGAATGAAGAAAAATGTACATTTATTTGGTGTTAAAATTTTTCTCATTTTGGTGTTACTCTGGTGAAATGCTCAGGTAAATTTTGTGGTGGACAAACACCATGTGCGTGGGTTTCCTCGGGGTTCTTCCGTTTCCTCCCTCATTATTCATTCCACCATTTTAATCATTTCTCATCATTGTCTTCTTTAGCCTAGCTGGCATAAAACTGGGACGTAAAACTCAAAGATTTCATTTCATATCGTTTCTGTTGAAATGCACACTTTATACTGTTATACAGTTCGACAAACGAAGATATAGACATCCTGAAGTAATTGATTTTTTTTCTTTCATCTCTCAGTTTAGGAAACAGACTGTAAAAGGAACATTCTTCCAGTTTTGATCGATTTATAGGATGAATCCAAATTATTTTTATTATTATTATTATTATTATTATTATTATTATTATTATTATTATTATTATTATTATTATTATTATTATTATTATTATTGCAATTTATCGCCAAGATTAAAGCTGCAGTTTCGTCTTACCTGTAGTACGGCTGCTATTTTGGTTTCACGATCTTTTGAGCGGCTCAGAAGTATTCAAAGCCTTCATACTACAGGTTCATATGAGCGGCTCACAAGATCTTGGTGTGAAGGCGGCCTTAATGTAAATGTTTAGTACCCATCAATATTTATTATCAACTCGATAATCACCTGACCTGAAGCAAAATTCCACCGCGACGGTTGCCAGCTACAGATGAGTAATTATTCTTATTGTATTTTATTCGCAAAAAAACAATTTATTATTTTATTGATAAATCACATTGCCCAATATGTGCGAGGATGAGTTACACCTGTGGCATTATTCTTGCTGAAACATTGTTGCCAGAATACGCTATTTTATTTTAACCCTTTCACAGAGGAAGTCGACTTTTGTCGACAGAACCAAATTTCCTTAACATGCGAATGTCGACTATAGTCGACGTGTTAAAATTTGTTTAACCGTATCTTGGCTTTGTCGAGAGTAGTCGCCAAAGTTGTACCGTTCATTTTTGTTTGTGTTCTATTGTTTTCGATAAACAATAGAAATCACACAGAAAACCTTTGGCGACTACAATCGACAAACCCAAGATACAGACAAATTTTAACACGTCGACTATAATCGACATTCGCAGGTTAGGGAAATTTTTTTCCGTCGCCTTCCACAGTGAAAGGGTTAAACAATGTATTTTTTCCCTGAGTACTTAAAAAGAAGCCTTGATAATTGTCAACGATGCAAAACAACATGCCGTTTTTGTGCCATCCGATAAATATTGATTTGTACTAAACATTTACATTAAGAATTACCGTGGGTAGCTCTTTTCCCGTGTTGTTCGCAATTAAAGCAATTTGCAGTTTTTTTTAAATTACACTTCTGGTCATTTAAACAATTACTAAAATTCAACGCTACGGTATGTCTCATTGGTTTTATTCTCCAAATATCTCAATACGTAACGCTAACTTTTGTCGCAAATATTTTGGTTTTATCTTTCTTACTTCAAAAAATATACTCGATCAGAGTTTGGGTTGCATTTTACTTGAGACATTCTGTGGTATTTAAATCTTCAATCATACTTTTCTTATAATTTGATATGACGTCCACAACTTGAAATGCATCCAACCATTTTTTTAATTTGTTGGAACGAAAATACCCTTCTTTAACTATTCGTCGTAGATATTTTTTTCCTTTTAAACAATCTTTTTCTATTTTTTCTCTTCTTGCAGTCTACTCGAAAGTGTTTTAAACTTTCCTATTGAATCTGTTTATCATTGTTCATAAACTGCAAAATTCGTTAAGTGTGTATTATTATTTGGTATGAAACAATATGTAACAATTTTCTCCACATATTAAATTCAAAATTGTGCCTATAGGTAAAGTTGCTTATGTATTCAATATCCTTCTTTAACATTATTTCAATATAACTGGTAACCAATTTTCTATACATAACAGTATCAAATTATAGCCAGATTTATTCTCTCTTTAGATTTAATATCGTCACTATTTTGCAAAAACGGAATAACTGAAAAATTATAAATTTCTCAGATGAAGGCAAAATGGGTTTACTTCTGTATACAACAGTCTAGTTTTGTGTCAGTTATACCGCTTGTTATCTCTACATTGGTTGGGTTGCAGTTATAACCGGTTCGTAAGATGATGGGGTCTTTTATTTCAAGTTCAAAAATGCTGTTACCTCAATTTCACCCAAAATGTCAGTTACTCCCTTTTTAACAAAATAAAGACGATATATACTGTGTACCATCAAAACACAAATGTCTGTATACAAATTTTAATATAAATAGCTCCTCTTAACACAGTATTAATATATAAAGTCAAATAAGTAAATAATGCAAAAAAAAAAAAAAAAAAAAAAAAGACGAAGGAAAATTGAAGCTACGCACCTCGAAAATCGAATATTTTGTATTTAACGCTTTAGTGGGCAGTGTTGATCTCAAGCAACATCGCATTCTAATTCGTTATCCACACGAATTATAACTTCAGTGATCTTTTAATTGGGATTATTGCTTTCATACAATATTCATATATATGATTTGCGGGTCGTTTCTTTAGATACGTGTAATCTTCGTCAGCAGGGGACAGTCAAATTTACTATTGCAGAAGCTTTATCTCCTACGTTCCGGAAAAGTTCTTTTGTTATTTTTTTTTTTTTTTTTTGTATGTGGTTTCTTGCTTTGTACGAAAATATTTGAACGAAACTGTTGGTAATTACTGAGAATATTCTTATGATATTTTACCATAATAGGGCAATTCTGCTCAGTAGCTACATATAAGACATATTTTATGGCAATGTTGCTTTGAACAAAACACTCTATAGGCTATTTTGTAACCAAAGAACAAAAAAAAAAAAAAAAAATACAACTTTAAAAATTACGAAATTATGATCAGGAACACATGTTTCAACCATAAAAGCAAACTGAATATTTTAATGGTAATGCTATCAATGCTTGACCATTAAAGGGTTAAATGATAAATATGATGTTCTGAAGCAACTTTCCGATAGTCTTCCTGTGATGAGTCCCCTACATAAGGTATGTATGTCACCGATGACACACATCATAGGTGACTTGGTCATTTATGTCACTGGTTTTCAACCTTTCTGAGCCTACTGCCCCCTTGGGTGAATATGATTATCCTGAGCGCCCTCAATGCATGAATACACACACACAACACACACACACACACACACACACACACACACACACACACACACACACACACACACACACACAATGGCTCTATTTGACGACCTGTTTTGGAAGTTTTTCCTTGCTCAATCATTGTTTTTGAAGATTAAGCTTTCCGAAAAACGTCTCCCTTTCATAGCATGAGACAATTCGTTTTAAGAGACGCACATCACGCGAGTTCTTCAGTAGTTATTGGCATACAACCACTCTCCTCTGGGTCTGTTGGTTAAGTCAACTAATATGATAAAATGCGATGGCTTCTGATGATATACCCGAGTTTCTGAAGATGACGCGCTACAAATAGGCTGAGTTGGTTTGAAAATCGTTATATGCTAGTGGATGGATTTCCCTCAATGGGTTGTCGTATGACCTCAAAATAGGTTGCTCTGGAGCGGCCGGAGCTTGACTAATCTTAGACATTTTTACAATCAGCAGGAACTTTCTGGAACTATAGGGTTGCTGTAGTGTGGTTTCCTACACTTTCCTCTTTCCCATGACAAATCTTTTGGGTAGCTGGCGTAGCGTTATGCACATGTTCGAACTTGTACAGTAACAGCGAATGAATCAGATATTGTTGACCACTCATCATTATTGCCACTAAAACGCTAATTGAAGATATTGACAGAATGGTGGTCTTCGTGTTATTAGTGTGCTCGCCATCCTACCGTTTGGACATATTTGACCTTGTAATTATGGTCAATTACGTCGTATTACACGCACTTATTGTTTGATTTGTGGAAATATGAAAGAACTATGATTCAATACTGTATCTTCTTGTTGTCACTACGAACGTTTCTGTGACAAGTCAAATTGACTTGTCACAACGGCATGTGAGGCTGCAAGCTTCCTACGTAGACATTTATTTTTCTTCAGGTGACAGGTAATTGTTTTCGCGAAAACTAATGATTCTACTGTCAATGTTTACTTATGTTTATTTTTTATATGATGTTATTTTATGAGTGCATGATATTATATGTATATGCTCCCTACCTGCATAGTACGTAAAACAACATTCTGTTATTTCAGTGTCATCCTTCAGACACTTGGTGTTACAACCTTACAAAATTTTCAATCAATTTTGATTTTGAATTGCTTCTTAGTTCCATGCATTTTTCGTATCGATTTGAGTAGAAATTGTACCCTCACCATACACTTCTGTTCTCTACAACTTGTCCATGGAAGCTATTTTTTCTCTGTGCATGACTGTGATATAAATGTGGTTTCATTTCCGGTCGATTCCTTGTGAATTGTTCGCTTTCTTTAACAATCGCACGTGTAATAGCTTCAGAAATATGGCAATTTTAAAGTTGTAATACCAACTTTTCAAAAAGTTGTACGTTAGAAGACAAGTCCTTCAGGATCCCTGTTGAAAGACTCTTCTACTTTACTTCCGTTTATGGAATAATCTCTATCCTTTTGACTCTATTAATCAGAGTTATCAAGTATTCTTGTATGAATGGAATCATAGGATAATGATAAAACAACAAATGGTTTCTGATGTCCTTTGGTATTATCAAGCAAGAGAGACAATTATTCATATTCAAGCTTTGACTTTGCGTGTTTATTGCTGTTTTATCACTTGAAACATGTCAGCACATGTTTTTCCTCATATTCTGCTATCAAAATGTTTCCAAACATTTAAACGTACAATAGAAACCGAACAGTTTTTTTTTTAGCACAGGCAGTGAATACTTGCAGTATTTGTAATTTCATTTATGATCCATGGAAAACTTCGCATTAGGCATTTTTCTTGCGATATTGTAATGCAATAAGTATGGAAACAAATTATGAACGTAAATTATAAATACAGTAATAGTGTTGCTCTTGAAAAGAAAAAAAAACAACATGTTTCGCCCAGATTAACGTTTGAAAATACGTATAACTCTATTGTGTAAAATAATTAATATAATAGATTACAAATCTCAGATCAAGGAGTGTGATATTAAGAACAAATGTCACCATAATCTTCTGAAACAATTCTCGAAAATCAGACACATATTATTCACAATTATTCACATATTATTAGACATGTGATACTTTCGCTACCAACACGACCCACAACAACAACAACAGGAAAACTTGAAAAGTACCAGATTTACTGGGATTGCATTGTTTTTCCTACAACCAAAGGTTTGTGATTAACAAGGAGGAACTAATTATGTTGTATACTTAGCACTAGTTTTAACTGTTTATATAGTAGCAATCATATCGACGACACTTCATATTTATAATAAGGAGATTATATACCGACTTGACGAGCTTTGAGATACCGGTACTGTATTGGTCGCATAAATTTTCAACACTCGATATTCACCTTAGGATACATTCTTTAATCAAAATGGTATAGTAGAAACCTAGCTCGATATAAATAATGTTCGAAAATTTACTTCAATTTGGTCAGTCATTTTTCTGTGATGCAATTATAAACAATCTACAACGTCGCTATCAATGTAGCGAAAAAGTGTAGGAAATGCATCCTTCCTTCCTTAATACGGGAATTTCACAATTTCTTGGACACGTGTCCGCTTATTTGAAATGCTGATATTATATACCAATTTTCTTACTAGGGATGATTCCATATCAGGACCAAGTACCTGGGGAAAAACTATATATCGTCTGAAAGCTCTTGCTATGAGAAGTACAAAACCGTTTTCAAATCACCGGCAAACCCGCAACTTGACCCTATAAGGGGCCGGTTTGTTAGTGTTTTTGACCTTATGTATGGCATATACGACAGAATAAAAATGAATGTTACGCGTAAGTGCCTGAAGCCATCATGTTTCTTTTTGTCTTATTGCTAGAACGTGACTCAAGCTAGAGTTTGATAATATCACTTTGCACCCAGACATACCCATTTGGTCAGTATTCCAACGAACTATAAATACAATGTGGTAGATGGTTTCTGTACCACTGGATGTATATAACACTGACAACCTAGAATGGTTGGAAGACAGTAATACTCAACACCGTTTTCCTATAGTGTCGTGTGATATTTCTGCCAAGCTTGGTGTATAAACATCTCATCGTACGGAACCTGCTTTACAACTTCTCATTTGACAATTGGTTGGCAACACTAACAAACTGGGGTACTTGAGAGAGGAAAATGTCCACAGTATATTTTCTCTAATGACGAATGATGTTTATCCCACGTTTCATGGATATACATCCAGTGGTACAGAAACCATCTTCCACATTGTATTTATAGTTTGTTGGCAACACTGACCAAATGGGTATGTCTGGGTGCAAAGTGATATTATCAAACACTTGGTCGAGTCACGTTCTAGCAATGAGCCAAAAAGGAACATGATGGCCTCAGGCACTTATGAGTAACATTAATTTTTATTCTGTCGAATATGCCAGCGTCACAAAGACCACAAATTGGCCCCTTATAGGGTCAAGTTGCGGGTTTGCCCATAATTTGAAAACGGTTTCGTACTTCTCATAGCAAGAGCTTTTAGACGATATATATTTTTTCCTCAGGTACTTGGTTCCGACATGGAATCATTCCTAGTTAGTGGACGAAGCCGTGAGATACTCAATTTTTCACACCAATTATAATACCACACTCACTTAGGATACGGTTTTTAATACTTTGAACCCGAATTGTGTTTAAATCTGTAAAACCCTAGTGGCAGCGGTTTCTAAAACTTTCGATTTAAAAAAAAAGAACAAAAAAGAAAGACAAAAGACATAGACCACATGTTTTGGGAGATCATTAACCTCTACAGACCCGAATTTTTTTACTGCACCAAAAAATTATTTCTGAATATTTTCTAGTTAGTACACTGTATACTCAAAGCTGCCACCTGATGGACCCAGAGTGCACTAAATGTGTTCTCAAATGAGTACTTGAGTAGCAAAACTTGTAAGGATGCAATTGAAATGAAACGATATATGTTTACGTAATATTAAAATGAATGTACTCAAATGAGCACTGGGGGACCGTAGAGGTTAAATGAAATTTGACAGATAATTAGGGAAACGATAAAAGTATTTTAAGTAATAATATTAGCATCTTATCTTTATGCAGAGAGAATCAGATGTGTTTCAAACTTTCTATTCAGCAGTTGATTTTTATCACCAATTTTCTACTAACAGACCCCTCTCGCTCCCATTTTCGTATTTGTTGTTCGGCGTATTTATTAGTTTCAGTCACTATAATTTTTAAGCATGCACCAGACACAAAGTATTGGAAGAAATTAATAGGCAAACTGTTTTGTGAAATATCATATTTTTTGCTGATATGGGGAGAACTACGGAAAGTAGATTTTTGAGATACGTGAACAGAAATTCGCCACCCACTTTAAGAGTCATTATTTTCAATCCCTCGTTTCTTTCTCAATACTCCAACTTCCACCTCTCTGATGTCAATATTTTCTTCATTTTCAGAAACCTCCGAAATATTCTTCTCTGAATCTAACACATAAAAATTTGAGCTGTTATCATTCAAATCTCAGAGATTTCTTAAGAGGAGAGAATGGCGCAGCTTGAAGTTGCAATACCACTCGTGCTGAGAACGTCCATTTTGTTCTGACACAAACAACAAAAGGAAAATACGTAAAGTACAAACGATATCACCATGCAGAAACACCTTCATTGAATCAACGCGGAAAACTGAGGCAAATGGGACCATTCTTTCCAAGGTCCTTTTTCGCGAAAAGAACAGAAGTCTATTTGAGAAGTAGACCAAAAATGCTATGTTTCTATTTCAGATAATCATATAAGGGGTTAATACTTACGTCATAATTCAAAGTTAAATATCAAGAAAGGATTAAAAGTCATTCAGCTGTTTCTGTTTATATTTCCGTAGTGTCAACGACATCTATCATGCGATAAAGGTTCATGTATGCATATGCATACAAATGTTGGTAAGATGTAGAACGTTCGTGTATGCATATGCTGACATTCAGAGGCAAAGTTCAAATTGAGGTGATAAAAATCCAGATCCGTTCGAAATGAATTTTGGAATAGATGATACCTATATTCCAAAATTAATTTCAAACGCTTCAACCATTTTCCCGTGATTTGATCACATTCAATATCACGTATACTCAGGTCCGTATTTATATATTGTGGGCCCCTGTTCTCTAAGTAATTTGCCGCCCCAGTACAAAAGTTTGCGCTCTCTCTCCCACAAAAACGACCAATATTAGTGTTGAATTCATAGTTTTTGGGGTCGCTGAGATTAAGAGTAACCGTTTTTCGAGATCGCTAAGTTTAACGGCATCAGTTTTCATTATGTTCAAGTTCATCTTCACCTGTTTGGGATGGGGTGGACGAGGATGAGTTTTTAAAAAGAGTCAGATAAGTTAGTTAATTATTAACTACTGTAATTGGAGCGAATTAAAGACATTAAAATATTTTCTCGCGCTTGCGCGGGACTCTAGGAATTGCTAGTTTTAAATATTACTTTATTGTGAATCTTTTAAAAATTCTGAGGGCCGCGGTGGCTCACTGGGAAAGTGTTCGACTCTGGTGCCCCCATGGCTTTGGTTTGATCCTAGCTCGTGCCAAGTGAGCTTTGTGTTGGACAAACATCGTGTACTCAGAGTACCCCAGTTTCCTCCCACTTTCTTTACGGTACCATTTCATTCATTCTCATTATCACAATCTCCTTTAACCTTACCGGCATAACCGTGGGAAGTAAAACTTATAGATTTCATTTTATTTAAAACTCGGAAAATTTTGCCGCCCCCTAAATTCTGCCGCCCTGTGCTCAAGCACAGAATAGCATAGCACTTATCTAAATTCAGGCCTGCGTATACTAACAGAACTGTTCGTTATTTGCACTGGAAGAATAAAGTGTACTCAATATAAATCGCAGATTTGAGTACAGTAAAAGCTCTTTATTCGCGGGGTATATGTTCCACAAATATGCCGCGAATACAGAAACCGTGAATACGGAATGGTAATTTATATGGGATTATAGGGGATACGTTCTTAGGTGACAAAATAAAAAAAACAAATAAATATATAAAAAAAACAATTTACTGTAATTGAAATTTTTGACCATATTGATTAATTATTATCTTCAGGCTTAGGCAATGATTTGAAGAATTTTGTAATTTTTTCTTGCTTGGCAGCTTTTAAAAGCTCCTTCAGTTCAGACTGATATTCAGCAGTGGCATTAGCAATTTGCCTCTTAAAAATACGACTTCGTTCCACAGACGGATCAATTTTCTTAGAGAAATCACAAATCTAATTTCCATTCTTAAACTTCAGTAAGATTTTTCAAATAAAATGTCACGTTTCCAGTGCTTGTTGAAGCCTCTTCTTCAATGGGCTGTGAATTTAACATTTCCTCCAAGTCGGTTTCAGTCAAATCTTCATCTTGCGATTCAAGCAATTCCTGAATGTCACTTGTTTCTATCTGTTCGAACCCATCTCGTCCTATTCCATTCGCAATCTCGGCTATGTTTGCAGTCAAAGTTTAAATTTGCACACATTCTTCGTCATTTTCCGCAGTCAGAGCAGGCCACAGTTTTTTCCAGCATGACTTCAATGTGTGTGGCTTCAGTTCTTCTAATGATTCTTTTATGTTTACGATGCATTTTGCTATGTCAAATTTCTTCCAGCATTCCATAACATTCATATCAGGATTACATTCCATATTATCCAATCCGATTTTGAAGGTTCGTCTAATGTAATAGAGCTTAAAGGCCTGGATTATTCCCTGGTCCATAGGTTGAAGCAAAGCCGTCGTGTTGGGAGGTAAAAATGTCACTTTTATATTTGGATTCATAGTTTCAAGTTCGCGAGGATGACCTGGTGCATTGTCCAAAACTAGAACTCCTTTAAAGTCTAAATACTGTTTTTTTAATAAGTTTCAACTTTAGAAACAAAACAATTCCGGAACAGTCACAAAAAATAGTGCTTGTAACACACGCTTTCTTATTAGCACGCCAAAACACTGGCAGGTTGTCCTTGTTTTGATATTTTAAAGCCCGAGGATTTAACGATCTGTAAAACATCGGTGGTTTAATGACACAATCTCCAGATGCATTAGAACATAGCAGCAGTGTAACTCTATTCTTTGCTGCCTTAAATCCAGGAGCAGACTTTTCGCTTTTAGAAATGAATGTTTTGTTTGGCATTCTCTTCCAAAACAGTGCAGTTTCATCTGCATTAATACTTGCTCAGGTTTGTATCTTCCATCAGCTGCTAAGTTTGCAAATTCTTCTGGATATCGTTCTGCTGCAGCAGTGTCTGCAGATGCAGCTTCTCCAACGATTTTAATGGTATGCAATGATTGTCTCACCTTAAATTTATTGAACCATCCTTCCGATGCTTGAAATCCTACATCTGTACATTCACCACTACAACTACCATCATGTTCTTTAAAATGAGCGTAAGGACGCTTTGCCTTCTCAAGGACCATTAGAGCACACATGGGCACCCTTTTTGGTTGCGGTCTTCGATCCATAATGACAACGCCACTCCATTTTTTCTATTGCTGGATCACGAACAATTTTCGCTGACAGTGAAGTTGAAGCAACGGACGACCTTATTTTATCTTCGAATTTTTTTATCGATCGGACAGTTGGTTCGTTGACATTGAATGAGCGTGATATGGATGCAAACGACTCTCCAAGGCGTAAACGATCAAGCATTTCTATTTTCACTTTAAGCGGTAACACAGATTGTTTTCGTGTCGGAACTCGTTTCTCATTTTTTAAAGTTGAGATTACTGTATAAATTAGGAAGACAGCGGTAGAGACGTGTTACTCAATCACAATTTTTGTAAAGAATGGAAAGACGAAACAATAAAACACGCAAAGCGGCTCTTACCAAAGGACGGAACGTCTAATAATGTGGCGGCGTTTAAGAATATACTTTATTCATTGAGTAATAAGATTGATTTCATTCTGTTTGTTTACATTCTCAAAAACACCGATCGCGGCGAAGGCGGCTTATGTCAAAGTCCGAACCAATACAGCGGCGATATCATTTAACAACATACTTTAGGCAAAGTTGTAATAAGGTATATTTTACATTTTATTAGTCCATTTGACGGCGTTTACAAAGGATATTGGGTTGGATGCCTATTGGAATCCTATTTATTATTATGTATGTACGTACTGATTAGATCCGCGAATAAAGAAATCTTTAGCTGCGAATATAGGAATTGGGTCGCATTTTTTTTAAATCCGCGAATAGTGAAAACGCGAATGAAGGAAGCGCGAATAAGGAGCTTTTACTGTATTGTAGAAATTACCCTTTTTTTCTCCTCTCGGGCCGTAATTTTCAAAAGCGCTGAAATACATCTTCCGACTTTTAAAATTAAGATCGAATCCCAACACTGGATAAAAAGAGAATAAAATAGAGAAAGGCGAGTATTACAGAAGTTTCCGCAGTTTCCTTAGGAGAAATATGAGGTGTTTCGTGCAGAAAGAATTTAATTCAACTTTTGGTCATTTTTGACATTTCATATTTAATATGTCTACTGAAGCTCGTTTCAGTACTTAAAATATTGACATGGAGATATTGCAAACAGCTCTTATAATGTTAAAAAAAGATTTCACTTTTCGATGTATTTAAACAAAACGTACAAATTGTATGTTTGTTTTGCTCACAACATCGGTAATTGGGCTTGAATCTTTGTGCTGTGAACAACCTATGTGTTTTTCCTTATTGCTACTTAAGTTTTTATACACCAAATTTCACACCTTCAAGTTTAGCGAATCTTCATATTGGTCGTCTATTTAAGATGAAAATGGAAATTTCAGTACCAGATATTTCACTAATTTCTTCCTTTAGAAACAGAATTTCGGAAACGTTAAAACGCATATTTCCTTACTTTGAAGTAAGGGTTTATATATGCTTTCATATCCTGATTTTAAACGATTCTTCCTTCATGTACTTTCTCACTCAGTAAAGATAGGGAAATTTGAACATTATAGAAATGATTTCTCTTTGCCCCCTTAGAAGTGAAATTTTCGAAACATGTATTTTTAATTGAAAGTCGATTTCCATTTTTATAAAATATTATTAATATAGCAGTTACCGTTGGAATTAGCTACGTGCGTAGCAGCATTATGGACGGAAATTCCTGCACTGCCGCAATTCTGTGCGGAGATAGCAAATTTCAAAACTAAAAGAAATATAAATGGAACAGCACAAGCCCTAAACAGCAGTAGATTTGAAATGTAGGGTTGTCCTATATTTTTAAACCTTGTGCCGTTTAGGTCTTATGAAAGTTACCTTGCCCTAACTTCTGAACGAGATGATTCTGAGAATTGGTCACAAATTAGTACTAATTTGACACTCGTTTCTGGAACAATAATTGTTGGATTTGGAGGAGTAGTTGGGGCATCTTCACGGACGTCTGCCTGTTCAACTGCTGCCTGTAAGCGCATGGTGTAAGTAATCTATCGTGAAGCACTCGAAATGGACCATGATGCAGTATAATTGGAAGAATATTAGGTAATGTAGAGGCAGACTTACATTTCCTCGCAAATTATTATCATAAGTACTTCATTGCTTAATGTTGTAAATAAAAAAGCGTTACTTCTACACTCTGAAGAAAAATAGTCAGTGTTAAAATAAGGAATTGTTGCCATAATTCTCGTTAGCATCTAACTTATACTTTGAGCTTAAAGTATCTAATGTTGTGCTTTTCATATTATAACTGTGGGTTACTTACAAACTCCTAAGATTAACTAACAATACGAATCTTATTCTGAACGGAATTTTGGTTTCAGACCAATAGAAAGTACACTTTAGTACATATTCATTTCAGTACTGATTGGTTTTCACTCTTCTGCTTGCAGGAAATTAAATTCGTGATGAGAAATTGTATATTGAAATTTCCAAACGAAAGATTTGGAACATGTGAATATATGTATTACTGATATACAAGCATGTCCAACATAGAGTATGTTTTGACTTGTTGTGTTTTGTGTCATTATTTAATACCGTGATTATGAAGGACAGGGTCTACTGTTAACGAGAGTTCCAAACCTGTTAACTACTGGGACTTGAATTCGATGTAGTCAGCGAGTGTAGAGACCATAATGTAAAATTAACTTTCACAATTAAAGTGTTATCCATCATACTACCTCGTCTCCAGGAGAGTTGGATTAGAGGACCACGTTATTCGCCCCGATGATCAGAGTGACATACACAACTAATTATATGATTAACGCAACACAGACTTTTATATGGTTATTTTCCCATCACTACTAAGGTAAATACCTTTAGATACATGAAGTAGAAACCGTTGGGCATTACAAATACTAAGAATACGGGAATACGTATACAGAGACAGTAAATATACGAAGCTCATTTTAAAAGTGTTGCACACAGCTCATGCGCGACCGTTTGAGTGGTATGGTCAAGTTCAATTTTATGTCACTTGTTAGTCACAGTTTGAGCTTGATGATCGTGTCTGAGTTGTGAGAAATTCAGTGTTAAAATAGAAGGTGAATACACTCAATTCGGATTACACATAGTGATTAGCGTTCCAATATCAAAATCCTAACTCTAGTTGAAAGAATCCAACTGAAATTTACAATGCTTTGCAAGAGGTTTGTGGAAATAGTGTAGTGGATCGTAGCACTGTATCACGGTGGTTAGCTCGTTTCCATGAAGGTCTTGTAAGCACTGCGGACAACCCAAGAAGTGGAAGACCATCAACTGCAACAAACTTCACCTCTGACATTATTGTGAATTACATTTTGAGATAGTATCGGCGAAGATCACGTCAGGAAATTGCACATGAGGCCAGATGTCTGTCACTTCAGTTTACAGAATAACTACTAAAAAGTTAAAGATGAGAAAAATCGCTGTCAGATGGGTTCCGCATGATCTTACTGAGGATCAGAAAGCATGTCGCAAAAGAAATACTTCCCCACCCATCATATATTCCTGATTTGAGCCCACCAGACTTTGATTTGTTTGCCAAATTGAAGGAACCACTCTATGGAAAACGTTTCTATGCAATTGACGAGGTTTCTAGTGAGGTGACCCGAGTGATCAGACAGCTCAACAATGAAGGTGCACTATCTGGAATACAGAATTTACCAAAATGTTAGCAGGTTGTAATAAGCAAGAATGGAGAGTATATTGAATGCCTGTATAGGTATTTTGTACAATATATTATTTACTTCCATAATATCTTTCAGTGTCCAGCTATCTTGAAATAACCCTCGTATTTAAAATATACAGATGCTAGAAAAACAGCCGTACTTGGAGGTATCTACATAGCTAACCTGGGAGTCTAAAGACTATTTTCTACAATTTGGTCATATATCTACTAAAACTGTTCTTGGCTAGTAGAAAATAAGATCTCTCAGTTCTCTGGACGGCGAAATTTTGTAGGTTACAAGAGTGATAAAACAGTGAGAATTATGTTCCTGACGTGTTTCTCTAAAACACATTTCTGGTTGCCAGCTATTATTACAAAGCATCAGAACATTTACTTCTAAAACTCCCTACATTATGTTCGTGGTCATGTTTAATTGTATTTCACTACTTATCTATTTGTCATTACTCATTTAATCCTTAGTGAACTCTTTAAAAAAGCATATACACTATGTTTCATCAGCTTTAAGGTAGTAACTATTGACGGCTTGGTGGCTATTAAAACGGAAAATCTCATATTCAATAATAAATAAGTAAGCGAACAAAGCTACCAACAAATCTCAAATGCCTGTATTACAGTTATCATGTCTTAATACAAAAGAACATTACGATCGTTTGTTTGGTTTCCTGAAGTTTGGTATTCCTTTTCAATACCGAGAATGTATGAGGACAAATCTCTGTGGCAGTGTAAAACCGAGTTTGAATCTCAGCAGCGGCGTAGCGTAAGGGAACGCCGGTATGCCCGGCATCCCCTATTAATAAGAAAAAATACATATTTCATTGTATATAAATTGTTTGCTTGTAATTATCACAATTATTTCCACTGCAATCTTCTGGATGTGCTCTCTCGCCTTACTTTGATAAGCGGAAGCTACGCATGCGCGTCACTCAGATGCACAATTTCAATCTTTCCTCTTGTCGTATGCTATGTTCCTTGGGCATCCAGGCCTACTGCAAGAAACGGGGTTTTCGACTGCTTTCTGTGGAGTGCGCATGCGCAACTACTTGCTTTCTTAACTGCCTTCACCCCTTACAACTCTTCATTTTGCTTTAGATATACGCTGGCATATCTTCAAGTATTTCCAACTCTATCTATTTTGAACTAAGCTATAGTTTCTGTACAGAACGTACGACCGCTAACGTCAAGGAAAGGGAACAAAACAGAAATGGCTAGTTCAATGCCTTTTTGAAGCATGTCAGTTATGTAAATAATAGTATAAAAATAATTATGCTTTAATCGTAATTAAATGTATCGTAATTGCAATCGTAATTAAAGGCAAACTATTAATCTTCATCATTGTAATATGCCATTACAGTCTAATGATATTATGTTCTTAATAGGAGGGTGCCCGAAATTTTTTGCACCGACTGTACTTGATGTTTAACAAAAAATTTCTGGCTGTTCATATAATTCGTAATTTTATTTGTTATTCTATTTCAAATTAACATGGAAAAACTGTAAAAAATTCATTGGGAATGATAGTTTTGGGAATCAATACCTTTATTTATATTTTAAATTAGTTATAAGTCTTGCATATGTATATGTAAATGGATTATTACAATTCTTACGGTGTCAGTGCTATCCGAAAATATAGATCCACTATTGGACGGAATTTTCCAGATCAAATAACCAATCTAAAATTCGACAGAATTTTCAGGACCACCCTTCACCTCTCTTTTAGATACCTAGGTCCTTCTAAAATCTAGTTTAATCCAGATTTTACCAAATTTTATTCGTTTTAAAGCCCCACCGCCAAAAATGCTTTGTTCTGATTGGATGATAAACCCACGCTATGATATTAGGGCGCAATTATTCCATTCCACGCCGGAAAGTGCTACTGAAGACACTGGTTTTTGTTCGTCTAACTTAAAAGTCGAAAGGAGTGAGAGAAACTACAAATAAAGGTAATATTGTGATGTTATTAACGTCTAAAAAATCTCTGGAAGTCTCGAGGAGCCATGAACTTTTAAATTTCATAGTCAAAACTGGACTAAAAAAACTGAGAATAGTAAGTGCAAGATAGTGACGCCATGTTTTCATCCACCGATCGTTACGGACAGGATTCAAAAGTAGTGTGATTTCTGTTTTCTTTCCTAAAACCGGTTCAGAAGATCAGTGTTTCCCCTTATATTTTCACCTCCAATTTTCCTGATAATTGAGGGCTACAAGACCTGTCCACATAGAGATTTGTTTATGTAGGTAGCGAGTGATTTTTTTTTTTAGCATACATGGCGGTATTTAATTTTGTTGTAGTTAGAATAGTAATAAGCATGTACGTGTAAATTAAGCAGGGGGCTCCTATCTGACTCCCAAATTGGGAGTACGGCTTCCAGCGGGATGAGTTGAACATTTAGTTTGTTTCCGGGTTCCTGCCCCTTCAGGGCAGGGGTCCTATTGTTAGCTAATACTTCGATACGTCCCCTCGGGGGCATTGATTAAACACTTAAGAATGTGATTCAGTGAGTACAAGGGCCAGTTGGCCCTGTCCCTTTCTTTCCTTTTCCTTTCGAGCCGATTTAAAATGGTAAAATATGAATGTTTTCTGTGTATATTTATTAGTATAACATGTATTAATGATAGTGATGATTGGTGTGTATTGGCATGATGTGTCTTGTAGTTTGAGTAGTATGTGTATATTTGTAATGTAGTATCAGTGGTAGTGGTAGTTAAGTGATGAAAGAGTGTGTGAGATAATTAAATATGGACAGTGTAGTATTTACTATGCGATAAATTCTTTATTATTCCGTCATTAAGTGAACTCATACACAATATTTAATAGTGAACTTAATATAGTATAATAATTCCGTGTACAAGGTCATATTCAGTTGTTCAAGGGTTGATTATATCGTCGCTAGCCCTAGTGTCAAAAGTCAGTACTAACCGCCATTCTTCTGTCGAGATGCTTAGTGATTTAGTTTTCATGAAATTGACCTTTCTTTCCGAAATAAAACCTAGAAGGTATAATTCACAGCCCATATGAATGTACAGTTAGGTCAAGTGACCCAAAATTAATATAGTCTGAAAGTTTCAACACTCTGCATAGTCTAGAAATCGAGATATTTAAGTAAATAAACAATACGTAATTTTTTAACAGAAGTCGGGCGATATGATGCTAGTTCTTCGCTTTGGAATTATATTAGATGTTCATTTTTCTTCGTGGCTGCAGAAGTTCATTGTTACTGCAGAATTTTATAAACATTAAATATTATCGCAGATAATTCTATTTTCAGTGAACATACGTAGGATTTTTTTTCCGTTCTTAATAAAGCTACCAGGTATTACATAGTATTGTGTGTGTGTGAAAGAGTCTTGAGTTCGAGTGAGGTTGTCGTGCGGTGATCGGAACGGGAAATGTTTGTAGTGATTATAGATTTTAAAGTGTCATGATGAAATGTGTATATAGGCTGGGCGTAGATAGAGGAAACAGGGTGTTTGTAAAATATAGCGTCGTAGTAAATGAAAAGAATGATTATATGAATATTATATGAATATTAATAAGTATATGAATATTGTAGTAGATGAATATAGAAGATAGGACACCCATATAGTTAAATGTATAGTAGCCCAGTGAATACTTCGCCGCGTGTTGATATATAGATATTGAATAGATACGTGTAACTACAAACATCTCAGGTTCTGACCCCTGCACCATAATATCACGCGGACCGGAGGGCGATATATAGTCGGACTACGGTAATACTTTGTAGTTTTATGTGTTATAATAATAATCAACCATAGTAATACCATCTGATAGAAGGGGTAGCATCATATAATCGTTGACTAGACATATTGAATAATAAATTATGAAAAGACAGTAGTAGTTATACAACAGGGCTGTAGTGAATTATATTTTCTGGTCGGTTTTTTAAAATAGAATATCCTGCTCCGTGAGATTTTTTTTTTCCTTCACGTTACCTACTCAGGCTAGCTTACAATGTTCATGGAGGCGACAGCTCTGATAGGGTTACAGAATCAAAACAATTAGTTATTGAAATTTATTAGCGTACCCGGATGTCGACCCCTAGTCCCCTTAAGTATTTTCATTTCTTTTCTTAGTTTAATTAGACGAGGGAAATTAACGACATCCCAGACTGTGGCGTGTCTGCGCAGGGTAGCTATCGGTGAGGTTTGGCAATAGAAATCACCGATCCAAAATTCAGTTTATTTAATTTTTTTTATTTCGGCAAATCATTAGTTAGGGATATCTTAGATAATACTTCTATTCTAGTTTCATTACTGTCCTCGAACCTTCTTAGTTTTTCTAAGGGGTCGAATATTTTTTTTTACTTAGAGATTTCAAAATTGGGGACGCAGTTACCTGGTCCCTTTCCCCCTCTCCTTTTATCCTGCTGGTCTGGGCCGGATACGGGGATCGGATTTCAATCTTACAAGCAAACTCTTGTGGGATTGGGATCTGATGGACACAGAACTTGCATCCTTGGCAGCAGGGCGCCCCTTGAGTCTACGTACTTGAGTAGACCACCCTTTTGGCATGTTAAGAATATTTTGGCTATGGATTTTGTTGAGAGCGAAATTCGACTTCTATCTTTGTAGCGTTAGTTATTTCTCACTTAAGTCTTTGGCGCCCCTATTCTTCGTCTTCCTTCTTCTCTATCTCTCTCTCTGTCTTCTTACTTCGAGATTTTTTTTTAAATTTTCAACCTTCCCCCCCCAAGATTTTGAACTTGTTGCTTACGATTTATTTAACGTACAACTCTGATCTGAAATTACCAGCTGAGACGTTGCAAGACACGATTCATGGATAAAGTAGATAGTGATTGGGTCCTCCATCACATTTTGACCTATCGCTGAAATGAACAAAGACTTAGTATTTGACGACAATTCGATTACGTTCTTTCACCGTCGTTCCTCTTAAGTTTTTTTTTTTTGTAATCCGTTGGTCACTTTCCTTTATGTTTTGGTTTTCAATTACCTTGTAGTTAACCTGGGCCCAGAAATTGTACTTTGGTTTATCTAGTTATATCTTTAGAAATGCTCTGTGTTACGTGCCTGCCTCACAAAGTTTTTTTTCTTCATGATTTAAGCACGAATTGATTAGATAAAAGTGAAAAATTTATAGATGCGCGGTATCAGGTAGAAAAGCGATTTTCTTTTTCATATGTACTATCGGAAGTCATTTGTTTTGGGACAATGTTTGCAACCTTGTAAAAAAATTTTATTATTGGGGTGATTAATTTAAATGTGTGCGCATTTATTGAATATAAATATATATATATATATATATATATATATATATATATATATATATATATATATATATATATATATAGAGAGAGAGAGAGAGAGAGAGAGAGAAATGAATACGTCGAAATGTATATGTACTTAATATGTGAATATGATTTTAAAGTAAAAGTATGATATTAAATGTATTATGAATATATGTAAGAGCGCTCGTGTCTGTCCCCCCTAAACGTGTATTGGTTGCTATAGTTTGCCAGTGAGTTTTCCGACGAATTTGAGAATGTAGATTTTGTCATGAATACCGCCGTGCACTTAAGTAATTTTCCTTTTCTTTTGAATAAATGTAAATGATACCTTATGCAATTCTGTAATGGCATGTATTGGAAAGTAACGGCAGGTCTAAACGTAACCCACATCATAACGAATATTATCCCTGAACTACCAACCAAAAACCATTGTGGAAAGTGTACCTTGAATCCTTCTCACCTGTATATGTATCCTGTGACTTGACCAGTTTTTTTTTATCCTCAACTTAAACCTTTATACTCCGTACACCTGCTGGAGATCGTTTTTTTAAAAATCCGAATTATATACACATATATACGAAAGTGATCCTAAAGAAAGGTCTCATGACGTGTCCCTGTGTTAAATAAATAACTTAAAACTATTCAAATAATAAGTTTGGAAATGGATCGTCTAAGAGGAGAAACATCCTCTAGTGAAAGTTATTTTCTAAAAATCCCTAGATGGGTAAAGTGTCGTAATGTGCGATTGCAGACATAAACTGTTACGAGTTATAAACCAAATATAGACGATAAATGGTTTTTGTAAACCGATAGTTAGATATATATATAGATATATAAATGACCACAAACTAAGTCAAATGGAGCGAAATGTTTTGGACACTATGAGTAGTGCGTGATCTGTGATTTGAACGCTCAAAATCATTAATATTTTATTACCCGATGTGAGGTAGAGACTCATATAAGTTCTGATACACCAAAAAGTTTTTTTTCCTCTTTGTCAATTTTTTTTTCAAGTGAAATAAGTGTCTTTTTGCGTATGTCGCAATTCATAATTTGTTTTAGCATGCCTAAGCTACAATATATGTAATTATTTTTATTTGTCAAGATGATTGAATATATAAAAATTTACTAGAATATAACACTATGTACTACATTAATATATAACCAAGAACTTGTGCTTTTAATATTTTCTTCATAATTACTTGTTTGTCTTTTCTTTTCACTATGGATGTAATAAATTATTTGTATCTTTGTAGTTAGTTGGTTTCCTTTAACCATATATACACTGTCCTGAGTGAGTGAGCGTGTGAATGCATGATAGATTTAATATAAGTAATTTTAGTGATATCATTTGTTGTATTAACATCTATAATATATGTGTCGTGTTTGAATATATGTGTTAAGGTAAATAACCTAGGTCATGAAGGACCGCTACTAATGGTTTAAATCGGCTCTAGGAGTGAAACAAAAATAGCAGGATGAGCCTAAATACGACATCTTTCTTCCAGGAAGTTGAGACTTTTATTGATACGATACATAAATTTATATTGAGTTTATAAGTATGATTTTTTTTCTTTCTTTCTTGGCTAATTCATATGTGTGGTCGATCCTAGAGAACAGAGTTCGGATGCTGGATGGTTATCAATCACCGGTTGGAATAACAGTACAAAGAATGATTTCACTTTTCTCATCTCCAGGTCTAGGTCTGGGCAACCCCACGATCGTGGTGCCTGGAGCTAGGTCTGGGTGGTATGAGGGAACATGTGTCTATTTCGAAGCATTCCAAAATTGATTAGTCGTTAATAATATTTAGAATGATTCGTCTTTCAACGACTCTCCCGACCTTTTACTATATTTCCGGAAGTATCCAGTAATCTGTTTCTCATTAAAATACCCTATTTCTTTTCTTTCTTCTTTTCCTACCTCCTTCTTTTACCCTTCTACTTTCTTCTCTTTCTTTCCTATTTCTGAATGAAAGAAAACGGAGTCATGACAGAGTAGTCGCTATTGGCACGGTCAATAAGTTGTTTCAATGAGTTTTCTTCGGGAGTCCGATATGGAATAATTAACAATAACAAAAGGTTTATTGGAAGTTACTTTATTGGAGAATAATCATGATTTCAATTAGTAGACGATGTTTCGTAAATCGTCCTCGTAAAAGAGAATTAAATTGTAGCGACTCCTCTACATTAGCTCTTTTATCTTCGTTTTTTTTTTCTTTTTTCGTTTACGTTTTCTTTCAATATTGGCTAACCGTGACATTATCTGTTGCCCTGGAAACGGCGGTTTCTATGGCAACGGACTAACGTTTTCTTTCATCATATATACATAGTATGCTCAGTTGCATAGCCAGAAACTCTTTGAGGGAGCTCACACACACAAGCATAAATATAAAGCACTCTGTAGAATCACGGTCACCGATCTGGTAGACCAAGCGAGCCAGCATTCTCGTCCGTCGCAAAGATTGCTTGGGCCCTTCAGTCATTAGCACATATCCCGAGGAGATGAGCGAGACATCTCCCCTCCAACCCCGTTTGAAATTGTGATGATTTGTATCCGAATGCCACAAAGGAAAGTGGGATGAAATTGTTTACCTTGACATGTTTCGTTTTAAAAAAGAATCGTGTTTTTTAATAGACCTATTTCATTGTCATTTATTATTGTTAGTCTATTTTCAACTATTTGTTTAATTCCTGTAACGATTCCTATAATGCTATTGTGATCATCATAATTTTGCTCAAAAAAGAGTATTGTTGCGCCATACATAGTTGATTTTCTTTCATAGGTTTGGGTAAGTCATTATTTATATTATTACAAATCAAGTGTCCTAAAATTTTAATGTGGATCATTGTGGATGCGTAAATAGAAACATATCAATTATAAATATGCATGTATTCAGATTACAGAATGTGTTCACGACACTTGATACGTATCACAATTTTATCTACATCACCTGGTATATAATATACAACAGGTTCACCTCAGAAACCAGATTCATCTACCGTAATATGAGTTTCGTCGCCCCTCCGCCCAGAGTAAGCCTCAAATATGCCATCCTCCCTCAAATCTGCCGTCCTCCAAATGTTGAAGACAACTCTGATCCTCCACAGCATTGTTTTTCAACTTCATTAATATTTTGAACATCGCTTTAAAAAATGGGAACGGTCTGACCCGTTCCTCGAATGTTGAAGACAGATTTGCGCCCCTGCCTTCAGTATCTGGATATCTGACAACGAAATACATACTCAGAAACAAGCCCCAATTGTTGGTTTAAGTGTTTTCTATTTACATCTTCAAATGATAACGTATACACTCAGGCCCATATTCACGAATGGACGCCTGAGTTTCGTACTCAAGACGACAAATTTCTAGGGGTGACTTTTTAAAGAACGAGATTGAAGTATGGTATGCGGAGAAAGAAGCTACTTACGAGAAAGAAATAAAGGGAACTATACTGGAAACAATGTTCATACAACAGGGGGGCCGAGTTTTCTTGTCACACGGTAGTGCTAACAAGAAGCTGAGACAATTGCTTATTGGCTTCTGACGTAATCCACGCATTTGCTTCTGTATCCCCACTAGGCCACCAATTAGGGGGCCTCCCCTCTAAATTTTTTACAACCCTATATTTCCCAACGGTATAGCTATGTATTGCTGATTTTAGTAGTATTGTATCGCACAAGTGACTAACTTTGGCATCCCCATTTCGGAATAACACGCTACGCTACTGAATCTCAGTGATATACGAGTCACAGTTTGTCTCTGACTCCTGTAGCACGTGGATGCTAGTAATGTTAAAAATCTCTTCAAACGAAAATACAACAAACGCACCAGAGGTAATAGAGGTAATACAATGCATACAATGGCACCGCACAGCTGTGACTCGTAACTCAGCGAACATGGTAAGGTTGAAACCATACCGCCATTATGCACTCAATGCTCTCCTACTGGGAATTGAACCCTACTATACGTGCACTAAGAATGCGCACATTTTTTATTAGAACAACAGTTACTGCTAGCATAACCTATTTAATTGTAATTATTGTAAAACTACAAAAATATTGTAAGACTACGCCTTTCTAATTGTAGAACTGAACTTATGAATTACTTTTTAAACTTGCAGCAGCAATACAATTTACACGTACTAATATGTTTTATTATTATTAATGCATTATTTACATCATTGATTCGTACAAATTTATCCACAGCAAATGCAAACATTTCCCGTGAGACACTCAGGAGGTACAAGATAGTGGTGCTGATCAGGCACTTCACCATTTTCTGGGGGACGAACGTAGTTTCTATTTCCCTTTGTTGGACAAGTATTTTTTGCTTTTCTTGAGGTGCTGCAAGTCAACACATAAACATTTGTTGGTTTTCCGCCATATTTCGGGATTTCAACAACCATTGGCTTGGAAGGTGAGCCAGGACCATCTGGATCCCATTCATCTGGTTCTTCTATACTGTCAATTTCACAAGATTCTTCGGGGCATGATGGAGAATGTGAATGTGGAATTCGATAAATCTTAATTTCAGGTAAACCAGTACTTTTTGGTGGGCGTACATACACAGTAGGTGAAGGAGGAGGTCGTTTCGGTTTTGGAGTCCTTTTATTAGGAATGACGATAACGGTTTCACCTGGCTTCTTTGGATTTGGTTTAGGAGGCGTTATTACTATTGAAGGTGAACCTGGGCTTTCTGGGCTTCCAGGTTCCCATGTTTCCTCATCTGGCTCTTCTCCTGAGTCACCTGGATATCCTGGTTCTTCTGGAATTACTATTGTGGGTTTATTGGGGGGTTTCTTTTTCTTTGGCTTAGGTGGACCAACGACAACTGGATTATCCGGACCACTAGTACCTGGAATCAATCCTGGAGGAGGGTATACAAACACAACTGTCGGTTGTGTAGGCGATCCTGGATACGGTAGAATTACCGCCGGTATTGGCCTATCTGGTGAGAAAGGATTCCAATCAGGCGGTGGGTCTATGAAAATAATAGTTGGAATTGGAGGTTGTCCTTGTGGAGGCATGATGATGATTACTAACTGTTGAGGAGATGGTGGGTTCATTCCTTCAGGAGGATCAATCATCATCACTTGAGGAGGCTCATATGACCCTATCTTAGGCTGAATAATTACAAGTATCTTTTTTGGTGACATTGGATTCCAGGCTTCAGGTGGTTCTGTGTATATTATCATTGGTTTATAAGGAGCATTTGGCGGGGGTTTAATATATATTGGTATTCGAATCGGAGGATTTGGACTTGAACCTGGAGGTTCTGTAATTATTATAAGTGAGTTGGTTAGAGGTTGTTTCTTAGGGGGTCGGACAACTATTTCTGTGCCTGGACTTGGATTAGAAGGGGGAATTACTATATAGCGTGGAGGTATTGTTGATTCAGGCGTTCCAGGTTGTTCCGGAGTTCCTGGGAATCCTGGATTTGTCAACGGGGGCGGTTGGCGTAAGTCAATTATAGGTCCATTTCCTCCCGCACATGGATCATTGCAACCAATTACTTTTCCGGCGACACATATACAAGTTCCACATGGTCCACATATTTCCTCTGAAACAATAGAAAATATCATATTATATAATCATATATAAAGTAAAATGTTGACAAAAGACAGTAGAGAAACACAAATTCGGAAAATGAAATTGTTATGGCTATGCTTCCTTTCTTGTTTAGCATCCTCTTCACGTAAGCTGGTAATTGTACTCTCTAATAAATTACCATTTGATGTTGATATTGGCCATTTCGGATGATACAATAATAATAATAATAATAATAATAATAATAATAATAATAATAATAATAATAATAATAATAATAATAATAATAATAATAAGACAATGAGAGCTCAGAGGTTGAAAAATGAGGTTGGAGTCAATATTTCGGGAAAACGATTTCAAATTATATGAAAGATTCAGGATGATAGGACCGGACCAGGGTTGTAGTAGAGCCAAAGTAGAGCGGAGCGATGCTTTATTTTGAAGTTCATTTTCTTAAATTAAAAGAAATAGATGTATTTTATGAACACTGGTACAAAACATAAATATATATTTAGTCGTTTTACACAATAAAACTGTTAAATAATAAAAAAATAAAATCTAAGCTGTGCTATAGCTGTTTCTGTTATGTATTTTTTCAATATTTAAATAAACATATATGAACATATTCATAATTTGATTTCAGTTTTGTATTTATACTTAATTTGTGTTTCTGGTGCTCTTGTCTCCCACCAAACGCTCTAGAAAAACAAACAAACAAACAAACAAAAAAGGTTAAGATCAATATATCTGTTAGTTATATTCTATCAATATATGTGAGGTGGTAACAACTCGCTTTCTGCATGTTTTAAAAATCTGTTCAGTAAAATAAATACTAGGAACGTTCTATATATCTTTCCCTGCTCTATGAAAAATTGTACAAAGCAACGTCATTAAAAAGAAGCACATGGTTGACAAGCGTCACCCTTCGCGTATGAGTAACAATAACTGATTCGTTATCAGACTTGAAGGTGCATGCGCTCAAATGCGGAAAGAAAATGCTTGTCCAGGAAACGCGTGCTCGCTTCCTAAGTTCAGAAGCATGGACGGTGCACGCATGCCCTTGGAAAGCTGGTGTAAAGAAGTGCGTGCTGTTATTGGATAATAATAGGCGAATGGCTTACTTCCTAATGTCATTCACACAAAACTTCCTGTTATTCATAGTGATTCCGTAATGACAGTGAAAAATGGTTAACCATTGGTGCAAGTTGTTTAATGAAGGCAGAATATGCATTGACGACGTGCGATCTTTGAACGGGGCCGATCTTCGAACGCCAGTACTAACCAGATCATTGCTAGGGTGGATGAACTTGTTGAAGAAAACCGTCGAATTGAGGTACACGTTGCAAATCAACTGACTGGTGGTAATCGACAGATGAGAATGGGCTGCAGCCTTGAAGGTTTAAGCGACACATGGAAGGTGGCAATGCATTCCTCATGCGAATTGTGATATAGGATGAGACATTGGTCAATCATTACGCTCTCGAATGCGAAAGAACATCCGTGGAATGGAAGCCAAATAGTAAGCAAGAAATTCAAGACGGGTCGATCAGCTGGAAAGGTGTTTCTTACCGTTTCCTGGGATGATCCAAGGGCGTTCTGCTTATGAACGTTTTGGAACAAGGAAGAACGTTAATGCTGACCGGTATTGTGAAACATTCGATAAAGTGGAAAACACAATTCAACATAAGCGACATGGTCTCTTGTCAATTAATGCTATTCTTCTTGACGATAATGCCAGATCCCACTAGCAGCACAATCAAGACACAAATTTAAATAATTCGGGTGTGAACGGTTGTCCCATCCTCCATACAAGTCCGATTTAGCGCTCACTGACTTCCGTTTTTTCTAAATATAATCTGCATTGCAAGGTAGATGTTTCGAAAGATGAAATGAAGCGAACTCTGAAGAAAGTGCTAAATAATGGGAACTTTTTTCAAAAGATTTGAAGAAATTGGTGCAGTGGTAGGACAAATGCCTAAATCTCAATGGGGATTATTTGAGAAAGTGAGGAATGAGTCACCAACACATCTATGTGTAGTTTACAAATGCATCTTAAAAATATTTTTTTGTAACTTATTGAAACTATTGAACGATCAGGATTACATTTATAATGACATTTTAATTATACAGTTAACTTGCCAGTGATATATTATAAGACATTTTCATAAATATCGTAAATCATTTAAAATCATGAAAGTAATGGCAACTTTTTTTTACTCACCCTGTACCTAGTGAATTTTTTTAAAATTCGATTTCGGTTTAATTACACAAGTTATTTATTCTCTTTACTTCAAATTAAATGTAATGAATCGAAAGGTATCATTAGTAATCATATTTTAACTGAATAATATATTTATTTATATTTTGATTAATTGTAAATCCCATTTTCGCATATACAAGTTGAATAGTTACAAGGTTTACCATTCTGACGTCATACCGAAATATAGTTCCGCCATTGGATATAAATTTTCTTAATTTCAGACCAATGTAGATTTTGGCCAGGTACCCAAACTTTCCCTCACCCCCTCGCACTAGTCCAGAGTCACTTTCAGATCCGGTTATATCTGGATTTCACCAAATTTCTATTCGCTTTGTAATTTCCGCGGCTTAAAGATTTCGCCCTGATTAGAGGAATCCTTCAACCCCTCTCGTTTTCGGCGCAATATTATCATTCTAAGCAAGGACGCGTCAAGGAGTACCACCGCTCATTAAGTGCTCAATTTCTGCCACAAAGGACCGACAGTTTAATTACATCAAGGTAAAATCTAAGTTAATTTAATAGTTAAGAAGATTGACAACTGTTTAGGAGCACCAAAATATGCATTTTCATTAAAGAAACAGTGGATAGTTTGTGAAATTCCGGATTTCTGTTTATTAGGACGCCATGTTGCTGCCCAAATAGGATAGACAATATAGAAGAGTGATTTTCTGATCTTTTCAAATTCAGTTAGGGATTAGGGAAATACCACCTGGTTTCGTACATTCTATGGTGTATATTGTGAATGTGATTTTTTTCCCAGTAATTGCATGTACTAATACTGTAATACTAATCAGCAGAATGGCAGCTTAAGCTAACAAAAGGGGCTCCTATTCTTTTTCCAAATTGAACCATTTCTAGCAGGGAATGGGTTAGTTATTGTTTGTTTTAGGGCCTTTTCCCCTCTCAGGGGAAAGGTCCTTCCATAAACCTTGTTAAGGTGCCCTCAGGGCATCAAATTCTAGTAAACATGCTTTAAACGATTGGTCAGGTCAGTAGGACCTAGGGTTTACTCTTCTCATTTTGTCCCCCTAAAGTTTAATAGAGCCAACTGTACATACCGACAAGGGAGTAGTGTGTTAAGTATAAGATATCAGGTACTTGCCTTTAATATGCATGTAATTAAATGGTGCTTGTTTGGTTTAGTAGTTTAGTGTAGTGTGTGTTAAGTATAAGATATCAGGTACTTGCCTTTAATATGCATGTAATTAAATGTTGCTTGTTTGGTTTGGTTTGGTTTGGTTTGGTTTGGTTTAGTATATATATTGTTATGTGTAGATAGTAGTTTTGTGTGAATGTGTGACGTTACTGTGCGAGGATAGCGTAGTTACGTATGTAAACTCATTACAATTTTTCTAACTAAAAGTAACTAAACCAGAATAAATATTATAGGTTTGATTAGCAAGTGTAAGGCTATATTTTACTACACAGCGAATTATTTCTCTACTACAGCGCCATCGTGTCCGTTTTCGGTAGTCAATTGTTTGTTGACATTACGACATCGCATTAGTTAGTGATCTAGATTGTTTGATTTTGGCCCCTTCTTCTTAAATTACATCCCGTGGACATGGTTTTCGGTTCATATGAGTGTACATTCATATAAAATAGCATAAGACCTTACTGTTCTGGAAATTACAGCTTGCTATGTCAATTAGCAATCAAAATATCCACTGAAATCAAGAACACCTATTTTCTTAATATAAATACGCCTACATGATGTTACTGTTTGTTTCAAAATGTAATATGAAATTCTCTTTTCCCGTGGCTGTAGAAAAATTCCATTGTTGCTTTAGTTTTATCAGCAAATCAGAAATAAAATCATCGTTGACAATTTAACTTTTAGTGTGTGCACGTATGACTTTTTTTAAACAAAACTGCGAAGTGAATATAAGTTGGTGTTTCGTAATAAGAGTCTGTAGTTCGATGAGTGTTGTCGTGTATCGGCCTAAGTGTGACATATCATGATAATTATAGATTTGTTAGTGTATAATATAATGAGTGTATGGCCTGGGCATAAATACACATAACAGGGTGTCTGTGAAGTATTGCTTTGTATATGGAAATGAGTAAATAAATTAATAGATGTAAAAATATAGTGATTATATGAGTATAATATAAAATGAATAAGACGATAGGACACCTGTATACAAATGAATAGGCCCAGTGTACCTTATATATATATATATATATATATATATATATATATATATATATATATATATATATATATATATATCGAAAATACGAATATGCTTGATGATACATCTCTTGCGCTTCGGCCCCTACACCAATGCATCCATTCAACTGGGTTTGTTATCTGATAGCAAAGTGTAGCCTGGAATTATATTTTACTTCGTATTTAAGTACCTCATACTAACAGCCCCGGATCTTAAGCCTTTCATCAGATAGGGTAGCATCATGTGGGAATTACTTTTAAAGGTTGACAGAAATGATAATTAAGAAAAATAACTGCTATATCCTGTTATCATCGAAAAGTACAGGTTTGGTCATTTGTACCTTTAACCATGGGTGCCCACAAGGGGGGCAATGACGCAAACTGCGTATTTGAAATATTTGGGGGGTTAAAAATCTATATAAATATGTTTGAGGGGGTGTAAAAATTAATCGAAAAGTTTTTTTCATGGAAGAACACCTACGGATAGACAATTGAGGGGGGGTGCGTCATGGACATGAGGGGAGGTGGGCACCACTGCTTTAACATTGATTGACTCTCCGAGATTTTTTCTTCGTTGCTTACCTTATTTACCGCGCAGTGTTCATATAGCTAACAGCTCAGATCGGGCTATCCGATTAAATCAACCGCTACTAAACTAATATTTATGTCCATTGCGTACCCGGATGTCGACCCCTGACCTTCTTAAGTATTTTTCGTTTCTTTTCTTAGTTTAATTAGATGATGGAAATTAACGACATCCCAGACCTTCGCATGTCTGCCCAGGGTAGCCATCGGTGATGTTTGGTCACTGAAATCACCGATCCAAAATTCAGTTTATTTATTTATTTTTTTATTTTGGCAAATTACTCGTTAGGGATATCTTAGCTATTACTCTAGTTTCATTACTATTCTGGACTTTCTTAGTTTCTGAGAGGTCGAAGGATTTTTTTTTTGAAATTCCCAAAATTAAGAATCTACACTACCTTCCGGTGGATTCCGGGGTCATCAATGGCGTTGACCGGATACGGTGAGTGGTGGGATTTCCCTAAAGCCTTTGTCTTTCCGAAAATCTCATCGAGGGCACAGACTCGTCTCGTCGTTGCAGACATTTGTTTCTCGGCTATTTATTTGGTAAGCCGAACCCCTTTTGGCATAAAAGAGAATATTTGTTTATAGTATGTTGTATACATAAATTCGACCACTGATCTTTCGTAGTTGTAGTGTTCTGTCTCCTCTCTTTTTACCTATTCTTTCTTCTACTTCTCTAAAGTTTTTTTTTAATTTCCAACCTTCCGCCGGTTTTGAAACTCATGAAAGCATACAATGTTCATATCACTTATTTCGATCGTATGTACTAACTGAGACATCGAGGGATACAATTCGTGGAGGTACGGTATTTCAGAACAACTTACTACCGTTTTTCACGATACTCAACCCACCATGGGAGGGACTGACGAAAGGTACACTACGATTTCAGATATCCAGAAACTTAATTATTGTTCATCGATCGTACAAATTATGTCCATTGATTACTGATTTCTGGTTTTCTTTCTATTGATTGGTGTATATGGTGTGTATGTATTAGTAGTTTGGGCCCAGTAGTTTCAAATAACCTTGATTTTTTCTTTCTCTGTATATACATCTATATATATGCTTACATAGTTTGAAAAGTAACGCGCCTGTTCTATTTGTTGCATTTCTACCTCTTGTGTCAACTTATTAAATAACATCAACCATTTCTTTATACGCGGATTTGAGTAAATTGAATTATTATTGATTATCGGGTTTATATATACATGTCAATGTTGCAACCTTATGAAAAGAAAAAGAGTTTTGTTAGTCAGGGTTTTTGTTTTGCTTTGAGCCAAGAGAATGTGAATACTTGTTGAATATGAAAAGGTTATGTAGAATTTAAATGTCGACGAAATACTAAGATTAATATTAGAGTGAAATTTATTATATTGAGTAATATGAATATATATATATATATATATATATATATATATATATATATATATATATATGCGAGTATTTATGTAAAGGGCTCGGTATTTACCCTGGTTGTTTTAGGTTGCCATAGAACGATCATCTTGAGAAAACCTCGAGAGTCAAAATCTTCGACAAAGATGTGTTACTCTGATTTTTTCTGTGGTCGGTTCTAGCATGCCATCAACTTCGTCATTTATCTTTCAAATATTGGATACTAGTCGAGAACTTTCGGAAATATTGAATAAACTGTTAAATTAAACTTTCTCATCTATCTCAGAGCTAGATTGGGATAATTCGGTAGTTGGGATTAAATGAATCTAGATCTGGGAGGTATGGGTTAACATGTGTCTACCTTTGATCACCTTAATACCAAATATTCACCCAATAGGTATTGGAAATGATCCCAATTCGATAATTATTCACTTTCCTTTAGCATATTTCTCAAAAATATCCAGTAACAGTTTCCCTCTTTCTCACCTTCTTACTTTTCCTCTTTTCTCTTCTATCCTATCTCAATTTTCCTTTCTTCATCTTCTTCTTCTATTTTTTAATAAAACTGAAAAGGGGGTCGTGACTGGGAATTCCATACATCATAAACCCTGTCATGTATTTATTTTATTTTATTTTTCTTCGGAAGTCCGATATAAAATTTTTTACAGTTTGATTGAACCTTGTAGGTTTCGAAAGAAATGAATTATATATATATATATATATATATATATATATATATATATATATATATATATATATATATATATATATATATATATATATATATAATTAGATATAAGCTGATAGGTTCATGAATATTCCCCCACCAAGGGTGAAGGGTTCCCACTCACGACTTATCCCATGCATCTCATTTGCACAATACGGGGTTTCCCAACCTTCTTTTGTTAGTTTCTTTCTTTTTTTCTTTCCCTTTTCAATATATTCTTGGGAAACTAAATGATTAATCCAGGAGCTGGGAAGGTTCTGTTTGAAGTTTGAGAGCCAGAATGTTTATTTATTTTCCCGAACTCTACTATCTCTAGTGTTAAAAAAAAAGTTGATCACATGTTCTGAATCATGGCCAGTATTGCGTAATGGCCTCCATCTTGAATAGTCCTTTCGTATTTCCTAAATTTCTCTGTGATCGTTTTAAATATATCTAGCTCAAGCTGTAATTGTAGCAAAGTTATCAATTATACCTCGTTCTGTTTGCAATAGTACAGGCTTTTAGCTTACATTATTTACTTGTAGCAGTACACACAAGAGGAAAGTAAAGGAGGGAAAGTTTGAAAATTTCCCTCAAAATTTTCCTTTTAACCGATTTTATGCTATTGTTAGATGGCAACGCTGGGTTCTAGGAGAGAAAGAAAATTTATGGACATTTTCTGTTATGTGGTAAATATATACTGAAAGTTTTGAATTGATTGATTCAATAGCAGAAGAGTAATAAAATATTTTTATTTTATAGTTTTGGTCGCTCTAACAATTTTCGGATTTCGTGGAAGTACTTTTGTCACATCTGCTACACACACACATACACAGCGTTCTAGAAATCATTTTGTCCGGCAACTATGACCAGTGGACGACATCCTGGTCTTCCAGCTGCAGTTCCTATATATTCTATTGTTTTTACGAAGGTAGAGAAGCGCAAGAGTTACAAAGACGCTTTTGTAACTTCAGATAACGAACAAGGATTAGAGGGTAATCCTATTGACGATAACCCAGCATCTAATCCAAAATCTCCACATCATAAAAAAACATCATGATGAAAATATAAGCATCGCCAGTTCAGACAACAGCTCTCGCTTTATGATTGTTGATGGCATTCAACAATTTCCTCAGAAACCACAGATAGAAACTCACAACTTTCTATTCCAGGATTATGATCCGAAATTCCGGAACACCAAACTTCTACTCTAGCAACTTCTCAAATACAGACCACGGTCTGAAATCACACAGATCACATGAACTCAAAACGGATATATCATTAAATCTCCATTAAATAACTTCGCAACAACAGTTAGAGACAAACATAGTTTTGAGATATTCGAAAAAAAACCTCACAAAACTGAACGACCACCGTAAGAAACAAATGCCACCACCCAGACGAAGTTCTATTCTATCCGTAGTCATCCGCGGTGTTCAACCGTCTTACTGTGACGAAGAAATCGAAGAGGAACTACACCAAGAGGGTTACACCTTCAAAAAATGCATTCCCATTAGAAATAATCAAGGAGCTACTTATATGGTCAGGGTACTGACCGAGTCGCAGGAAACTATTGACGACCTGCTTGAACATGGAGCATTCATATACAAGAAAAGACATAGAGTGGAACCATCCGAAACATCGCCTCCTCTTCCTATACGTTGCGACTGTTGCCAGGAATACACTCATCCTACACATAAATGCGTAAATCCGTTTAAATGTGGCTACTGCGGTGGCCCTCATCATACACGCTCTTGTCCTAATATGCAACAGCCACCTGAGTGCTAAACCTGAAACCAACGTCACACAGTGGGGCGAAAACGCAAAAAGCTGGCCAAAATATGATAACTATATTCAAATTGAATGAAATTTTGTATTAAGGGGTTTTTGAGGTTGCTGATTACGGTTCTGCAATTAAAGTTGAAAAAACAAAATGGCGGATCCAAAATGGCTGAATAAAATTTGGAAAAGTCGAAATAGTCGTAGAAATGTTCTCAAAAGTGGCGATAAAGGGGTTATTGAGGTTGCTGATTACGATTCTGCAATTAAAGTTGAAAAAACAAAATGGCGGATCCAAAATGCCGGAATAAAAGGAATGTCAACATACTTCGTAATTTTCGCAATATATCTTTAACATTCACTTTTTTCACATATTTTGATGAACAATTACTTGCTATTTACGTTCTTATTTATTAGAAATGTATTATTACTTAAATGACAAAAATTATTGGTATTTGATTGGATTATGATAACTGCAACGGCTTGTCACTGTAACATTAAATGAACAATAATTAACATCAACACGCTTCGTAATTGGCACGTTTCGGCAGCTACGGTTTTGTCGACAGCATAATTAATATTCAGACTACCCTTCTACAAAATATGAATGTGGTGCACGAGGGTGCACATGATGTTTTCAACGCTTTAAGTTGATAAAATATATAAACAATGTGAAAATTTTGCCTGATTTGCGATTCAAATTATAAATTATTACATCATTATTATTAATTTTTCACTTCATACACTTATTCTACTTACCAGTCTGATATAAGAAAACTTTACAGATTTAAAAACTATGAACGCGTTCGAAAGTTACAACTGTTTCAACGGGCGCGTCACAATTCTTTTATTGTTCTCTACGCATTTGGCCTGCTGAAGGGTTTATTTAAGAGTGGCTCAGGTAGTCGGAATAAAGTAAAAACCCTATTCTATTTATGGATTTGGGCCCTTCTAGCATCACTCTAGCCAACTACATAAAAATTCCTATATTACTGACTTTCGCTTTTTTACTTTTGGCCAGCTTTTTGCGTTTTCGCCCCACTGTGCGTCATCCAGAATATAGCTATAAATGCAAAGCCAAACCTACTCCAGAAGAAGCAAAACCTGAACCAGTAGTTCCACTTAGAATGCATGACGCACAGAATCAAGCTTCCGAACCCAGCACATCTGATCAACCAATAACTATTAAACAGCTTCTTGCTTTCATTACTCTTACTCTACAAAACATCCATCCGTTTGCACGTCCCTTAGTTTTACAACACGTCCAGTATGCTGCTCAATCAGTCTTCCATCTTCAGTTTCAAGCGACTTACAATGGTCCAACTGCCTACTTTCATACATTCCCATCTTCACAAATCTAAATTTCATCACAGTATTGATATTATGGGTATTGTTTTTCTGTTTGTTAACATACGCTGTCTCTGCACCCACAAAATACAGTACTATTTAAACAACTGTTACTCGAGGAGAAAGTCAATGCTTTTCTATTTAACGAAACACATGTGACTCCTAAAATGAAATTCAAAATAACAGGGTATACGATCATTCGCAAAGACAATACTTTACCAGCACGTCGGGCAAATGGCGGGGTAGGTGTTGGGTTTTCACCTTACATCCCATATCGTATCCACACTCCAGCAATTCAGAACCTCCCAGAAAATCTAGTAATCACTCTTTACTATTAATCCGATTATATTACAGTGGCCACTATCTACGTCCGCACAGGGCATCCAATTCCTCTGTCATTTTTCAATACATATCAAGCACTTTTCAGCGCTACGTCATTCTAGCTGATATAAATTTCCATAGTCGTTCCAATAGAATGCAAACTCAATTTTTGAATTTCATTCTTACCAATACGACAGGCACCCTGCATCACCTTCCTAAACCAACCAGACCTGAATCAAATACCACGCCCGATATCGCTATCACGTTTGCCTCTATAATGCCACGCTCCACTGTAGGTGTCCTCGATCCTTTCGGGAGTGACCACGTGCCCATAAAACTCAGTATCCAATGCCGTACCCCTCGACATCTCGACGCCCCACCACCTCGCATGATTCCTCGATATGACAAAGTGGACTGGAAGAAATATCGAACATACCTCACTGAACATCTCGAAGGTCTAAATTCTCCTAAAACAGAGTCAGAGTTATATAAATCATTAGAGACTATCCCCAATCATATTAATCAAGCATCTGCACAATATATACCACAATCTCAATATGCACCACACAAATCTAAACTTCCACCTCAATATCTTGCCATGGTAAAACGTTCACCGCAGTTCTTTGGTGAATATACTCACACAGGAAATCGAGAGGCAACTTAGACATCACCGAACACTCCAGCGCACTGTTCACAATTATGTTAAAGACTTTAAATTAAGACAATGGATCATAACTTCCAATTCTCTCTCCGAAACATCTCATCCTACAAGATATTGGAAACGGCTAAACGCTCTCTCTGGCAAATATACCAAAACTTCATACCTGCTCATCGTCCATGACTCACCTCTAGACTCTGATCTGGACAAAGCAAACGCTTTCGCCACTTATCTCCAAGATATCTTTACACCACTCACTCCCGAACATGCAGTTCGCAATCACCCAGTAGATAACTTCGGCTTTTCTGCACCTCATCTTCAACAAAACATTACTCATCCGCCTCTTACAAAGCCCATCACTCCAGAAGATATCAGCACAGCTATTGCACGAAAACGAAACACCGCACCTGGCACTGATAACATCTCATATCGACATATCAAGGAAAGTCCATAGTCAGTATTATACATTCTTTTTCTCATCTTTACATTCATCCTCTGCACTGGCTATATACCATTACAGCGGAAAACTTCAAAGGTACTGATATTTCTCAAACCCAACAAACCCGCCGACTGTGTCTCCTCATATCGACCTATACAATTGACTCCAATCTTCAGCAAAATCTTAGAAAAAATTCTAGTACACCATCTTCATACTCATCTTTCCAAATATAATTTATTACCATCACATCAAGTAGGTTTTCGTCCAAATTTCAGTATTAATGATCAGTTATTCCGCCTTCTTAACTACATCACAAGTCACTATAATACTTCTTGGCCATCTTATTTAATTCTCTTTGATGTTGAAAAAGCTTTTGACAAGGTTTGGCATCATGGCCTTGTATATAAACTTCTTAACTTTCGTCTTCCTCTTACTTACATCAGATTCATATATAATGTCCTGTTCTGTCACCTAGCATGTTACCATTAATCGTACCGTCTCTCATCCAATATTTCTTCATTCCGGTTTACCGCATGGATCGTCTCTTTCTCCCCTATTGTATCTTCTCTATGTAGCTGACTTTCCAACTCTGCCCGATAATATACATGTTTTCCAATACGCAGATGATACCGCCTTCTTAGCGCTGGGCAAAAACCGTCCATTAACTAAATACTTCTATGCAATCCGTCATAGATTAATTTGTCCATGGTGTAAAGTGTTGCCCCTAAAGATCAACGCTCTCAAGACACAAATCATAGTTTCCTACCCCCTAAAAAGCGCACAAAAGTACAGAGAAATCCCAAATTCCTTCATCTCACAGACAGCAATACACTTCTTCCACTCAGCAAAACAGTAACATATTTAGGACTTGTCTTAGACACACATCTCACCTAGAAGGCACATTTGCATCACATCACCACCAAAGCTTACAATCGTCTTAATTTACTTAAACGTCTTACAGCCACTACTTGGGGTCTCAGTCCAACAACTGTACTCAATATCTATAAAGTATTTCTACGTCCGGTACATCATTGAGTACATCATTGCAATCTAGAGAAAGACATCCATCTAATGATTCAACATAGTCAGCAAAACACATACGATCACGGTCCCCAACGGTCTCAATGGATGTAGAACTCATTCCACAGCATGACAATATTGCTACTGGGGTTAAAGGTACATTCTCAATACAATCGAATGTTGATCCTCTCTATCATTTCACACTCACAGACTACGACACAAAGTACACTAATCCCAATCTGATTTTTCTGCAAATCATGAAATATGTTCCACAGGTTCGGGATACTCTGGTCCAAATTGTCCCTACTAAAAACGGCTACATTCTGAAATCTAAAGATCCGAATTTTGGAATTACTATTCGCAACAAATCCTCCTACAAAATCTTCGGTAACAACGGAAAACTAACAAAACTGACGGTTAAGCGGCAGAAAGAACCTCCACCACCTCGGAATCCACCATTTCTATCAGTCGTTATTAGAGGAGTCTCTCCAGAGCTTACCGATGCAGAAATTGAAGAGGAATTAAAGCAAGAAGTGATCTCAATGCATAAATGCATTCGTATTAGGAATAATAAAGGTCCGACGTACATGGTCCGTGTACTTTCTACAGGACAGTATTGATTACTTGTTACGTTTTGGTGCACCCGTTTAGAAGAAAATACATCGCGTTGAACCATCCAAGACAAAAGGACCATTACCTATTCGATGAGAAAAATGTCAGACATTCAATGAATATACCACAGCAGCTTGTTGCAATCCATCTAAGTGCGGTTATTGCTCGGGTTTACATGAAACCAAAGTATATTCCAACTTACGAGGACCACCTAAATGTAATACCTGTGGCAGTGTTGATCACCCTACATATAGCTATCGTTGCAAAACAAAACCAGTACCGAAATCAGAGCACCCGGAGCCAACAGTACCACTAAAAACGGCCGACAATTCAACCTAACCAATCAAACTTACCACCGCTAACAGTCGAAGATCTTCGCTACATCAGTTTGGTGCTTCAAAATATTTTTCCCTTTCAGCGAGCCAATATCCTTCACCACATTATCTCAGCTTCAAAATCAATCTTTCACATCAATCTCCATGCAACTTATTCTAACAATTATGTTCATTTTCACATTGGATCACTGGAAACTGCTGTTTAATACCATCCGCAGGTATTCTTCATTATGGGTATTACTTCATTATTTGTTAACATTCGATCATTTTCGCAACATAAACTATTATTAGAAGCACTGTTGTTGGAGGAACATATCAATGTCTTTGCACTTAACGAAACCTCTTTAAAACCAATATGCCAGCTCTCATTCCGGGCTATCAATTACAACGCCAAGACTATCATGATCACTTGGCTCGTGCACAAGGTGGAGTTGCAATAGGCTTTTCTCCAAGATATCCAGTTAGATCGTACAATCCGCCAGCTTTCAGTACTTACCCGGAATATCTTCTTTACTCCATATACTTTAAGTCTATAATCATCAATTTTAGTTCGATTTATACTCAACCACGTCAACCTATCCCGCTAAAATATTTCCGATTTCGATTTCGCCAATAATTATCGAAATATTATTATCATGGTAGAAGTGATAGTGACAAGCAGATTTTTAACAGTATTTAACTGACAATCTTCATCTTCATCTTCATGCCCTTCCTTCGCACACTAGACCTGTTAGTCAGACAACGCTGGACGTTGTTATTACTTCTCTGAGTCTTCTTTCAGACTGTCAGCTAGAAGTTTTTGACTCAATTGGGAGCGACCACCATCCAGTAAAACTCACACTAACTCAAAGACAACTACCACGCCAACAAATCTCCCCTCGTCATGTCCCGAGATATGATAAGTCTAACTGGCCTATTTTCCGGCAGGATCTTGAACGCATTTTTCATTGTGAAACGCCTCCAACTAATGACACTGAGTTGGTTTCCTGTGTTACAACTATCACTAAAGCCATACAAATTAGTGCTCAAGACCATATTCCGACAGAACAAGTGCATCCGCACAGACCGAAATTACCACCAACCTACATTCCACTTATACAGCAAGCTCGATAACATCTTCGAGAATATTATAGAACCGGGAATGATGCATATTTACGCCTACATCACCAATGGCAAAGAGCGGTTCGTAATTATCTTGTTGCGTATAAACGTAGAAACTGAGGAAGAACTTGTAACAACTTATCCGAGGAAGCTCATCCATCTCGCTATTGGAAGCGGTTTCATCAGCTTGTTGGTAAAAGCACTACAATAACCTGCCATCTTATAGCTTACGGTACTCCTCTCATTCTGACGCAGAAAAAGGAACTGCATTTGCTGCTCAGTTACAGGCCATTTTTACACCATCAGCTGCTACCAAACGCTGTGAACGGACAGATATATCTTGTCTTCCTGCCTTACAACCTTCCACGGAGCACGTCATTGACCCAGATCATCCTCTTACTTCACCCATCACAGTCGATGAATTCCATACGGCACTAACGCAGAAAAGAAATACAGCACCTGGGATCGATTCGAAATCTTACCGACACATCAAACAAGCCCCGCCATCACTCCTACTACTCCTAGTAACAATATACAATTTCATACTTAAAATTGGTTTCTACCCTTGAGATTGGAAAGACTCCAAAATTTGTTTCACAAACCGAATAAACCTATACATTCAGTAACCTTTTACAGACCCATCCAGCTCACCTCAGTATTCAGTAAGTTACTGGAAAGAATTCTCGTTTGCCGACTCCATTAGTACCTTGATACAATTTCTCTGTTACCTATCCATCAGGTGGGCTTTCGTCCTGGATTTTCCATAAACGACTAACTACTTCTCAGCACAATAACTACTAACCAATATAACAAAGCTTTACCATCATGTCTTATTCTCATGGATTTAGAGAAGGCGTTCGATAAGGTTTGGTATTACGGCCTTATTAAAAACTACAGTACTTCAACATCTCCGTGTGCTATCTCATGTTAATATATCCTTTCATTTCAAATTGCATTGCTTATGTTACAGTTGGTACAGCACTCTCTGGCCCTTTTTACCTCTAACTGGTGTACCACAAGGATCAGCTCTTAGTCCTTTATTATATATTCTTCATGCGTCCGATATCCCTTCTGTACCACGCAACGTCTTTATTTTTCAATATCCTGACGATACAGCTTTTCTTGCACTCGGCAAAACTGTGCAGCAGCTTAACATTGCTTTGCAAGGAACACTCGATAATTTCGCCAAGTGGTGTAAGAAATGGCACTTAATGATCAGCTCCAAGAAAACACAAGCTCTAGTATTTCTACCGCCTAAGCGTCGTTCCAAAGTCCGTAGAAACCCAACTCTCTTACGACTAACTGTTGATGGGTACCCTGTAGGCCTTTCCACCACTGTTACCTATCTAGGCGTGGTTTTCGATTCAAAGCTCACCCGGAAAGCTCACTTGAAAAAACTAACGGACAAGGGCAATCTTAGATTAAATCTCTTGCGGCGTCTCAGAGGAACAACTTGGGGACTAAAAGCTGATACTTTGCTTCATGTTTACAAAGCATTCCTCCGTCCGATCCTTACTTTTGGGCATACCGCTTGGTGCAATGCTTCTGTTTCTTTCTATGAAAAACTCAACCTACTTGAACGACATACTATTCGACTGGCATACCGAATTAAACTTCCATATCCAACGTGGCTCACGTATGAATATATAGACTTTCCAAAGATCACCGAGCATCTTGCACAACTTCGACTTAGGTACATAACATCTCGCATCCAAACAGGTCATTCACTATTCTTGGATATTCTTCACACCGACTCATGCACCGAATCAGCATTCGATACAAACTCAACTTTAAATATTTTCTTATCTATCTATGTGTACATCTTCCTGCGGCTGAAAGGGAAATATGTGAAGTATATGACATTGATCATCATCTTCATCATGTCTTTTCATCTTAGCACAGAGATCCTCATAACTAACAAGGGCTTTGTAAAGTGTTCATTAGTCCCGAGCCGCCCCGGGACAGAAGATTTAACCCTTCATCTGTCTTGCTAATATACATCTGTTTGTGACGTGTAACCACTTCATCTCATTTTTCATAATCATCATTATTCTTTATTCTATTATATTTATTATGTATTGTCATTTCTATTAGTATCTTAGAACCTCAAACATATATCTGCACTTTCTGTTATATATATTATTCCAGAAACAATTTATGAATTTATTATGCATTTACTAATCTTTGTGTTCATGATTACTGCGTTTTGCTCACATATCATTATCTTGTAATCGATAGAAATACTATAAACTCCATGCCAAGGAGAGGACGTAACCCTCTAAAGGCTGGGAGTAAGAAATTATTTCTCTTCATGATAAAACTCAACTAGCGAATAAAGATTTCAATAGGCTACCCTATTCCCGTAACCCTTAAAGGAAGCTTTTGTCATCTTGCAGGTTGATAGTGATGACGAAATCAGCTGCGACGTACCAAACGTCAGCAGGGTTGCTTTTTGTACTCCTTTCCTCGATTCTGGGACTTGCTCGTCAGATATTTTCTCAGCAACAGCTATCAGACTTATCTCAGCCAAGGGCAGCTCGTTGCAACACGTTTAGACTGGGGCATTTCCTCACCTAGACCACTATCCGAATGGGTGGTCTTCAACCTACTACCTGATACCTATATTCGTTGCATCATCTTTGTGTTTGCACTATCATTCGCTATGTCTTCTTAAGGACGATCCTCTGTTGATCCCGACACTTCTGTTGTATCCACTAAGATGGATAAAAGACAGGAACATCGTACTAAACCAAAAATGCATCAAAAACCCTTCTTGTCCGTGTGTTTACAAATTCCTCAACAACTATTAACAATCTTCTCTTGCACGGAGCCTATATTTATCGAAAACGACAATGGGTTGATCCTTCTAAATCTGCGGCACCCCTCTCTGTCAGATGCGAAACCTGTCAAACTTACAACTCGCACCATACTTCTCACTGCCCGAACACACCCAAGTGTGGTTTCTGCTCCGGACCTCATATTACCAAAACCTGCACGAATCTTCAGCAACCTCCACTGTGTAGTACCTGTGGTTCTCATGAACATCCAACATACAGCTACAAATGCAAAGTCAGACCCACAGCCGAACCTTTGAAGCCAGAACTCGTTGTCCCTCTGCGTCCTCACGGGACTCAAGATATTACTGTTCCTCCGTCATCATCTGTGTATCAACCGATCACTATTAATGAATTTCTATCTTTTATTACTGTTACTCTTCAGAATATCCACTCTTTCCTTCGACATCACATCTTACAACAGGTTCAAGAAACAGCCAAAGCCATCCTTAACGTCGACTTTCAAGCAACCCATTCTGGTCCAACTGTATATTTTCAGTCTGTGTGCTCCAGACAGCTGTGTAACCATTTTACTTATTCCCACCAGAAACTCATTTTTTCATTGCTTTCATAATGGAATTGAACTTTTTATTTTTCAATATCCGTTCCTTGTACCAACGCCAACCTTTCTTTGAGCAACTGCTCAGAGAAGAACATGTTAGTTTTTTCTCCTCAGCGAAACATATCTGAGTCCACGCGTCCCCGCGCCTCCAGCGATCAGATAGTTCGCCATGATAACACACTCCCAGCACGCCGTGCAAATGTTGGGGTTGCCAGCGGCTTTCCTCCCAGCACTCGTTTTCGACAACATATTTCTGCTGTTCCCAAACTCCCTGAACATCTCATTCTCACTCTCTATTTTAGACATATATCTGTCAATTTCGCTACTCTCTATGTTCGCCCTGGTCATCCCATTCCGCACGATTTTTCCATGTCATCTCTGTACATTTCCACTCTTTCATCATTATGGCCAATATCAAATTTCATAGCCGCTCAGACCAACAGCAGGATTTTCGAATCTATATCACCACTCAAACTTCTGGGTTTATTCATTCTCTTCCGAAACCAACTCGCCCCGTCAATAATAACACACATGACGTGGTGATAGCATCATCCAATCTCTCTCACCGTTGCACGATCTCGGTCTTAGATCCGCTTGGAAGCGATTTTGTTCCCATTAAACTGTCGCTGCTCCTGCAACGCTCTCCTGTCTACTATCAATTTCTTCCCGCTCACGCCATCCCTCGTTTCGACAAGGCCGATTGGGTTAATTAACGCTCCCTCATCGATACAGCTTTTGAAACTGTTCCGCCCCCGACTACCGACACTATCACAGACACCATTCATCATGCATCTACAAAATACATACCTCACTCTACCTTTCATCCACACAAACCGCCCCTTCTGCGTCAATACCTTCGTTTTATCAGGCGTTCTAGACAACTCTATCGTGATTTCATCCGTACTGGCAATCCTGAATCCCTTAGGCTCCATCATCAATACCAATGTACTGTCCATAATTATCTAGTAGCTTACAAAGCCCGAAATTTTACCAAAACCTGCAATTCTCTCTCTGACAACTCCCACCCCACCAAGTTTTGGAAGCCTTTCCATCAACTTACCCGCAAAACCACACGTACTACCTATCTACTTCTAGATGATTCACTTCTTCTTCTCGACGATACTCCTAAGCCAACTCTTTTGCCACATACTTCCGGGATATATTCATTCCTTCTGCACCAGATGCAGTATTTATCCGACATCCCACTGACACTTTAGACCTTTCGTCACCCGACCTTCATCCTCACCCCAATCATCCATTATCTCTCCACAATCCACTTACAACTGCTATCAGTTTCTGATATCCAGCATACCATCTCCTGAAAGAAGAACACTCCCCCTGGCATAGACAAAATCACCTACCGCCACTTCAATGAAGGTCGCTATGTATTGCTTTAATTTCTATCCACCATTTTTGCTTTCCCATTTTTGCCTTCATTTTTCGCACTGACTTCTATCCTTTACCTTGGAAAACTTCTACTACCTTAATGTTTCTCAAGCCTGGCAACCCCCCCCCCAATCTGTCTCTTCATACCGCCCTATCCAACTTACACTTGTGTTTAGCAAGATTCTCGAACGTATCCTCATAACTCGTCTTCACACACATTTTCCAGCATATAACTTACTATCTGTTATATCAAGCAGGTTTTCGTCCTTCCTTTAGCATCTCCGATCAATTCTTCCACCTTACTACTTTCATCACTAATCAGTTTCACAGATCCAAACCTTCCTGCTTCATCTTATTTGACCTCGAAAAACCTTTGATAAAGTCTCGCATTTTGGCCTCTTTATAAACTTTTCTCCTTTCACCAGCCCCAATCATCTATCAATTTCTCTCCTGCAGACTTAGCTATATATCAATTAATAATCACTATTCCTATCCTATTTTCCTTCATTCCGGAGTCCCCCAAGGATGAGCCCTATCCCCTCTGCTCTACCTTCTATATGTCGCAGACTTTGCCACACTTCCTCCAACGTTACCCTCTTTCAATATGCCGACTACACTGCCTTTTCAGCCACAGGAAATACGATTCAACGCATTAATTATTCTTACCAACCTGCCATAGATTCCTTTCTTTCTTGGTGCAGAAGTGGCGTCTTACCATCATTGCCGCTAAAACGAAAGCGATTATCTTCTTACCGCCTGGAAAGCGCTTCCGTGTTCATCGTAATCCTACCGATCTTCATCTCCGTATATCCCATACTCCTGCCACCATCAGCAAAACAGTCACTTATTTAGGCATTACTTTCGACCAATATCTCCAACTCCATACCTCAAGTACATATGTGCCAAGGCTTACTCACGCCTTATCCTTCTTCGCCGCCTTACAGGCACTACCTGGTGTCTTTCTGCTGTCACTCTTCTTAATACGTATAAATCTTTCCTCTTACCAGTCCTTACCTACGGCTTTACTGCTTGAATCAATGCTCCCCCTTCTTTCTATCTAGCTCCTCCGACTTTCTTTTCGTATCCGTCTTCCCAGCTCTGCCCGAGATCTGTATGACAGTAGTCCGTTTCCACATATTCTCCACCACCTTGAAACACACCGTCTACGCTTTATTTCTCAATGCTTTCAGAACCACCACCCCTTACTTTTTGATACCATGCACGCCGACGCCACCTACCCGAAACCAGAACAACAAATACCTTGTGTTGTGACGTCTTCTGTTCTTCATCCTCATCTCATCATCCCCTAATATTATGATCATGGTTAAAGGCCATGATGTCCTGCGGCTCTTCCAGTCAATACCAGAGCTGAAAATTGATGCCTTCCCCCTAATGTTGTTATTATTTTGAAATAAAAATAAAGATATAATAAATAAATTAAAGCTAACTTATCCCATCTTTCTCCTCTCCAGAGATTTCCTTTATTCCCCAACCCCTAATAAAGGGAATGACACTTTGAGCGGGGCTAGTCGTGCGTAGCTAGCAAAAAGAAGCGCTTTTGTTTCACTTAGCCTATCAACCTGCTAATCCTTGAGCCCTATCACATAAACTCCCCCACCCAGAAGAGGGTGTAGCCCTCTATGAGGATGCTTACTACCAGCCATATTGCTGCGATGAAATTTTTCATTACATTTGGCCATCACATGCACAGTGACACCTATTGTATCTAACAGGGCTTCCACTGTCTCTCATCAATACCTAGTGTCGCCCCTAGGCTAGAAGCTAACCTGCATCTGTCTATATAACACCCTGTAATGTCATGTGAAAATACACTTCATTCTCATCCCTTAGCGTCTACCCTTCCTCATGATTATGATCGAAAGATCATAATGACCAAACGATATAATATAATTAATAAAGCCGATGGTAAATACAATTATGTATAAACCCCTAAGCTCCCCACAACAATTGTTTACAAACCCTTCTTGTTTAGCTCAAAACTCTTCCCCTACAAAGGGCGTAACCCTCTTCGGGTTGTTGCTCACCGATGGTGGGCCGGTAAAAAATGCTTTTGTTGCTATTGTAGCATTTTGATAGATAGATTCTCTACTTTACATTTACAGAATGGAGAACGCGGCATTTGTTTCACTCTGCAAGTACGAACATTAACTTTTACACATGTCTTGCACGTACAAGAAGAGACAAATTCAGCAGGTCTGAAACAATCATCGTTATTATAGTCTTAAAATACCCTGCTTCTTCTCTGTAACCACACTCTAATGGATTCTGTGGTTTGCTTTCATGCAGCAAAGTGATCCATATATAGCACTGAAGATATGCACGTTGTATATGAAAGACCTTCGTTGATGCTGGTGGACATATTTTAAAAAAGTTGATAGCTTTTGCTTTCTGGCATTGTTCAAATCGTGCCATATCACAGTTTGTTTTGATGAATCAAGTGCGGTACTTTTGTGATGAAAACCTCGGCCGATGTCATTGCTGTTTTAAATGTCATCAAATTTGTCCCAACTTTACTTATGGTATCACAACCAGCTAAATTGTGAGCAGCTTATAAAAGAGTGTGTCATCCATGTTCTCAGTCATGTTTTAAAGTGGTATGTACACCTTGTCCCAAAAAGGTTGAGCGCGTTCTTTATTGCTGTTTTAAGGCAAAAATTTCCAACTTCGGGTATCTTCGGAAAAAAGTAAACCAGGTTCGAACCTCGAAGCCAACCTTTGCAATCGGGAAAAATCTTGCAGATGTTTTTTTCTTCTTTTAAATATAATAAGACTTGTTACCAATTGTATAAAAAGCAACATTGGTTAAAATACTTAATGATACAATATTTCGAAACATTGTTTTAATATCAGCACATGCTTGTTTGTCATTTTGCTCTCAATATTTAATGGAACATTTAAATATGTAAACGAATCTCTCCGCATGTAAAAGAATGCTGAAAGTGAAGACATAGAACATAATTCTCGTCTGAGTACTAAAATAAAAGTCAAAGTAGAATAAAAACAGCGTTTGCAGTGGATATGAATGTAATTATTATCTTAAATGCCGCTATATATCGCTAGAAGTATTTTTCGAAGAGCGCTTGTGTTAGCTCAGTGGTAAGCCGTTGGATTTCAAATCATACAGTTCTGAGTTCGATTCCCATCTGGGTCAATACTTTTTTTATGAAATTCTATTTTTAGGAATACATGAAAAATTATATAAAATAATTACATTGAAATACGTCAGTTGTATATATATATAACATATAATCATTGCAGAACATAGTGATTCTTATGTTTAAAATATAACATGTGTTCACAGTACGTTGGTATTCTATAAATGAATGTTAAATACAAATTAAGAAAATTATATCATCGCAATAAATAAATTATGTAGTGTATTTATTTGCAGCTATTTGTCATATAGAGGTTACTTCTCAACATTCATATTACAACATGTCATTGATGTTCTTGAAAAATTATCCGAGGCGTAAAAAGAGGGTATAAACAGAGAATTCAAAGTCAGAGCGCTCGCAAGAAATTCATGAACCCCAAAGGTCAGGTGAGCATACTGGAATTGTCCTTATGAAGCATGCGACAGCAGAAGGTCTTTACATAGTAGTTATCATACACGTATCACTTTCATTATAACACATATCCTTAGTGGGGAGCAGGGGTCCGAATTTTTGCAAAAAGTTGAGTATCTTACAAGCCGTTCAACTTAGAGAGCTTAAATTCAGTATATAGCTCTTTATTAAAAATAAACAGAACTTGTCCTGGCATTTTTGAAAATGTCTTTTATGAGCGAGGGGGAAGGCTTTTCTATATATTGGAAATTGGTAGTGGGTTGATATGTAAAAATAATCGAAAACGATTGATATTAGTTGAGAAACAAATTGAGGAATGAAAACTACAGTCCTTCGCATTTTATACCAACTGCTTACTATTATAATAATTACTGAAGCTGGTGTTTAATATACATAAGTCAATCAAGCTATAAAGTTCTGAGAAAAATGGACATAAAATTTGTATTCTAAGCTTAATTACATGGGCATTTTAAATTAATACGGCATGATTAATTATATGGAAAACTAGCTTTTTTACGTTGATCTACTTTATTTTGATTTGATACTTTTAAATTCCATCTTGTTTTCTACTGAAATGTATCTGTAAGACAGGAAAGAAATAATTATATGTGATAAATTTAAATTCATCTTAATTTGGAAGATGAGAAACACTTTACCATTGTATATCGTAAAGGGCAGATCCACCGTAACAAAGCGGTGCTTGAGCGATTGACGGTAGAAACTCCGATAAGTGATAATTTCACAGTCTTGTTTTATTTCAAGTGTAACCTCTTTAGTCAATGGAGAGAAGGACGTGGATTATGGGCCAGAGTTGATGACGATGAGTTTTGGTGGGTCGGAGTTGGTCACAATGGTTGAGAGTGGTTCATAGTTGGTGGTAGGTCCATTCTGTACTTACGATTAATTTCATAATTCACAATCACCCTATCCTTTAGCTTAAAGACACAATCGTGGAACGTAGAATTTAATATTAGTGATGTAATAAACCCAGAATTGGGCACTTCTTGTTTTACCTTGGTGCATTATACTTTTGCAATGGTAAGACAAGTGTTTACCTCTTGTGGGTAGTTGCACAGTTTCATTTTCTAGAGGTGGTCACGGAGTTTTCAATGAAGGATTTATTACCATGTTGAACGCTCATTATTTTGCACAAGTTAGCATAAAGACTCGAGACCCTTACCATTTTTTTAAATTTTGGCAATACTTTTAAAAGACATACTATTTGATACCCCCTGTAATTTTCAAATTTTGAGTCGTACCCCTCCTGAGACCCTCCGGGGAACCTTGGGGCAAATATTTTCCCTCCACACGGGGTACCTTTGAAATTATAAAATGAGGTGTGTAGCCAAGGGGGACTTTCGGGGCCAGGCCGTCTAAATCGTTTCCTGCCCCCCCCAAATGACCAGCCCTTAAAACATCATAGTAAAATTATCTCGCTTCACTCATTTAAAAGTAACAAAGTTTATTGACAATTAATAATTTACGGTAAAATTTTATGGAGAAATATTGTTTTTCCATACCGATCGAAAAATAGTATAGTATCTCATCCTTATACCGATCGAAAAATAGGATACTTTATTGTGACAGCATATTACACAATCTACTGCAATTTATATTTGACAGTTTGAAGACAAACATTTTAACAAGGTACTATAAATACAGGCATAAAACAAAGGTACTAAACTGATTAGAAAGTGCAGTATATTTTTATATGCTTTAACAACTGTTTTGAAAGACATAGAGGATGGAAAATTTGGTGAGAAACAATGTTTTTATTCAATTTGGATTCCGTTCGCTCTCTCTTTAATTTCTACTCAGTGTATTAAAATTATTATTTTTTTAGTCAAAAATAATAAATATTTTTGTCAGGAAACCGTAAAGAAATTAAGTGAAATTTCAAAGAAAATCATTGTTATGTAGATAGGTTCTGTATACAAGGTCTTAAATTGAAATATAAAGGTAACCAAGAAAAGTTTTGTTGCTTTTCACCCACCACCTTCGAACATCGATATGTCACCTAACCTGGAAGATCAAAAATAGTTCCCATCAGCATCGACGACCTTCTGAAAACGTTCTGGAAGACCATGGAATCCATCGTGGTAGAACTTGGTGGGTTGTGAAACGTAAAAGATATCAGGTGCATCTTTGGACTTTTACTAGGGATTTGAACTGGTAATTGGGTAATCCTCTAAGGTGATTGCCCAAAGAATGGAACAGGTGATAATCGGACGGTGCAATACCCGGGAAATATAGTGGTTGCAATATTGTTTCCCATCCAAGGCGGAGAATGGTGTCCTGAGTCATCCTAGCCACGTGGAACCCATTTGCAATTCAGAAGTGATGGCTCCAGAGTTTTGAGTTTTTTCTTGAGCACAGTTCAACTGCTGACACTACACAGTTGCATTGACACTCTGACCAGCTGGTAGCAGTTCCCGATGCACGATGCACCAAACACAGAGAAGGATCTTCTTCTGGTACAGTGCTGGTTTCGGCTGTTTTGATATCGGTTCATGGGATGGTAACCAATGATAACGGCACCGTGAAGCTTCGTATAGGACCTACTTTTTATCACATGTCAATGCCCTGTCCAGAAATGGCTCCGAAACAGTAAATAAACACAGGCGACTGCCGCGTTGTCTTCTGGCCCGTAGTCAAAACATGTGGGACCATCAACCCAATTTGTAGTGCTTCCCAAGTTGATGGATGTGCTGCTGAATGATTTCTCCACACACTGAATTGTAGTCCCAGTTCCTCTCTGTACATGTGTTGGTCTTCTGACACGTGGTGTTTTCGGTGTTTCGTCATAGTCCTTAAACTTGTTAAACCATCGCTGCACTGTCCGCGTCGTCACGACACCCTCACCAAAGGCCTGACATATCTTCTGTCCCGCTACAGCAGCGTTTGACCTCCATTTGAACTCGTTCAGCATACAAGCTCTTATGACGCTTTGAGGATGTCCCATCTTCCCTCTGTCTTTACGCAAGTTCACGGTGTATCTGAATTGCCACAACCAGGTAGTATGTTGGATATACCCCCACCAACAACTGTCGTTCGCCTTATCTCCACTCGTATTCAACTGACGGTGTGAGGTCCAATTCAACACAGACCTCCACGAAAAGGGACAGAACTTTCTTGGTTACCTTTATAGTTATGCACAAAAGTATAGCGTTTAGTCCCGGGCAGTATTTCTTGATTAAGGATAATAAAAACTATCTTGAATATAATTTATGGATAATAATAATAATAATAATAATAATAATAATAATAATAATAATAATAATAATAATAATAATAATAATAATAATAATAATAATAAGCTAAAATAGTGTTTTTAGTTTTCCAGAAGGAAACCAAAATTTTCCTTTCTTTCAATCCTCAAAAACTCTAGCAGCAACACATTTTTTGGCTTTGTACAATGCAGCTGCCCCTCCCCCTCAAAAGCGACGGGCCTGTTCTATACAAACCTGCTGGCTACACCCCTGTATAAAATACATGTTTTCCGGTTTTGACATCTGTTTCATTATTAGTGTCAACGAGCTTCATGGATACCATGCTTCTTTATTCTCTTAGTTTTCAGATACAAGCCCCCATGCCGTAAGCGTCAGTGGACCACCGATGCGCAACTGGCGACCTTTCGCCAAAAGTTGCTAATCCCGCAGCTACGATCCGTGGTGGCCCCACTTCCGTTTTGAAAATTATACCACGAGCGGCAGAGACTCGACGAAACGCCAACGAACCACAAAATTCCTCCCCCAAAATGTTAAATCGCCTATACGCTTGATTTTTTTAAAATAGGCTATTCAGGTGGGTGTAAAAACACTAGGAAGAAAAGCAAGTATCCCGAGATGGGCGCGAACCTTCAACCTTAAGTTTACTTGCCGCATATTCTTCTGACTTCGCCACGGAAACGATGAAGAAAATCTCGCTTGTAGAAGTGTAAATTATTGAGGTCTTAATTTAGCCAATCAAAGAAATCCCTCTATCTCGAGTTCTGTGAGATGGTAGTGTGAACCGTTTCGAGATTTATTGCTTTCTGGTGGGGTACTATCTATGTGGAAGATTTAAGAAAATCGCTTACGCGCACCATGTCATTTAGTATATCATTTAAAAGACGAGACATACATGTACCCAATTTTCTCTCGATTGCGAAGTCTCTAGCCTGATACATATACAAGTTGAGATGGTAATTTCTTCTTAAGGTGAGAAATTAATACGATTAAAAAGCCCATCTTGAAGTGGGTAAAAACTACATTCCAAAGTTATTAGAAATGCTTTCGCGACCCCAGAAAACTATTACTTCGACAAATATTTAAGTAAGTTTTTACATTTTATTAATCGTATTTCCAAGCCCCTCATCCTGTAAAGATGGGGATGAATTTGGATATAACGCCATTGAGTGCCTCAGTACTCATCTCAAAGATCCAGAAAACAATGGATAACATTCTACAACCAGTTGTTTTGCACTAATTTTACATGTCACTCCTCCCAACTTCCATCCCTTGAGGTATCTGACTTCTACAATATTTTTTTTCTTAGATTGAAAGTAATATGTCTCTCATGTTAGGTAAAAGTTGCTCCAGACATTCCAGAGTTTCGCTGGAATATACACGTATACATACGTACATCAAAACATTAGAGCTGTGTGTGCAACGCTTTTGTTGTTGCTCCTGTAAATTCAAAATCTAGGTGGTATAGTCGCTCATGCTAAAACCTGGCATTAAATGAAATTGTGTTTGTAATAGCGTCACGAACTCAAACTATGGGTTTGACACTAATCTCAGTCTCTTGAGACATTTTATTTTTCATCCTTTATCGCCCGCCATTATGATGGCTTTTGAATCGATTGAGTTGATTTTGAGTTTAACGTCCCGTTCAGTAGTAAGGCTAAATGAGACGTAGACCTACTAATTAATGTAGAATCCGAACTATATTAGCTCTCGCTGGGGGTCGAATCTGGGTCTCCCACGCCGAAAGCGTGTATGCTATACGCTTAACCACAAAGGAGCTTTACGATGAGAGTTAAATTTGGACTTTAACGCTTTCGGAGTTGTAATTATTAATATCTGCAACAAGGAGAACTATGGATTCGATACTAATATCGATCGCTTTTACTTTATATATATCCATCTCCAACTCCCAATACCTTACCCTGAGAGTACTCTTTTTTAGACGTAGAGAGTACTCCTTTTTTAGGAAGTTTGTTTACATGATGGAACATACACACACACACACACACACACACACACACACACACACAAACACACTACATACATATATATATATATATATATATATATATATATATATATATATATATATATATATAAGAGGCGGAGAGAAAGGGACCACGTCTATATACAAAAGCATTACAGATTATTGAACTGAAATCCTTTGGGAAGAAATCCTATTCTGCCTTCTTTCTAAAGCATAAATGAGTCTCTTAGACATGACCTCGTGTTCGTAGAGTTCCTGTTTACATGGTTTTGGTGATCGTGAGTTTTGTGTCTGTAACCAAGATTGGAGTTTGTATAATAATTTCTGTTCATACCCGCATAGTCTCTTTACCTTTCAGAAAGCGTAAATCACTTGCTGTAATGAGAAAATTGAGAAATAACTTCTGTATGACAAATAGCTGCAAATAAATAAACTACATAATTTATATATTGCGATGATATTATTTTCTTAATTTGTATTTAACATTCTCATATAGAATACCAACGTACTGTGAATACCTGTTATGTTTTAAACATAAGAATCACTATGTTCTGCAATGAATATATATACAACTGATGTATTTTTAATGTAATTATTTTATATAATTTTTCATGCATTGCGGAAAATAGAATTTCATAAAAAAGAGCATTGACCCAAATAGGAATTAAACTTACAACCTTACGATTTGAAATCCAACGGCTTACCACTGAGCTATCACAAGCGCTCTTCAAAAGATACTTCTAGCGATGTATAACGGCATTTAAGATAATAATTACATTCATATCCACTGCAAACGCATTTTTTATTCTACTTTGACTTTTATTTTAGTACTCAGACGAGAATTATGTTCTATGTCTTCACTTTCAGCATTCTTTTACATATGGAAAGATTCCTTTACGTATCTAAATGTTCCATTAAGTACGGAGAGCAAAATGACAAACAAGCATGAGCTGATATTAATACAAAGTTTCGAAATATTGTATCAGTAAGTATTTCAATTAATGTTGTTTTTTATACATTTGGTAACAATTCTTATTATATTTAAAAGAAGAAAAACACATCTGCAAGATTTTTCCCGATTGCAAACGTTGGCTTCGAGGTTCGAACCTGGTTTACTTTTTTCCGAAGATACCCGAAGTTGGACTTAGAAAATGTTTGCCTCGAAACAGCAATAAAGAATGTACTCAACCTTTTTGAGACAAGGTGTACCTCATAGATTGTCAAATGTCTTTGACAATCCACAGTTCTTTCAGGCCACATTTTTGATAATTCTTTATGAAATGGTATAGTGCAGAAATCATAACATCTGTATCTACTGAGGGAATCATAACTCTTTCGATGGAATCAGTTTCAACCATGTGTTGGATGTGGTTCATGATTCTGTTATCAGCTTCGTCACATTCACAGTAAAAGTAACAGATCCTTAGCTTTGGGTTGTTTGTAACCTCTTCCCAAATATAAAGATTTCGCGCAATTTCCTTCATCGGCAATCCACTCAATGAAGAATTCTTGCAAACGTGCTTTGTTCTCGCTTAAACCCCAAAAATTATGCATGTTGACAGGAAGGGGTACATTTGAGTTACTAGCAATTACATCAATAGAATAAAACAAATCGCCACAACCACTACATGTTTCTGATACTTTCTTTTGATACAAGTTAAACACGATGCAAGTGCGCAAACAACCTTCCAAGCGTTTTAAAATTATCTTCCACAAGTAGCCAAAATAGTGTCCAAACGTCTTACACATAAGCCGTTAGACATAGACGTTTCGCGTGTACACCACAAAACCAAACACCATTCCTACTCTCGTTTCCTGTGTTGCTATATAAGTCATTATATCATTCTTATTTAAAAAGTGGTTTTCAAGTTTTTTGCTGAGTTGCGCTTTATCTGTTTTCTTTAAGAACCTATTAGCGTTAGATAATACGATGTAGATGTAAGCTCGTATTTTAGTAGCGTCTCAGCTATTTTAGTATACTTCTTAGCTATTTCTTGAACATGCTATTTCTATGAATCGAATGGTATCATTTGTTTCTTGGAGCTTTGGCTTAGTTGCAGACAAGTTTCTTTGTCTTTCGAAACTTTTTATGTATGGGATCTAGAACAACTTTCGATTTCTTAATTAGCCTTTCTTGAATGAATTTTTTGTAGCTAGTGTCTCTTTTTTCTTGTATACAGAGTAAGTACTCAGCTATTACTTGATTAATTTTTGTTCCAGTTATAATGTTAGAAATTCTACAACTATCAACTCTCGAGAAGGGGTTTCCTCGCTCAAGCACAAGAGTTAACATCTCTGAAATGTTGTACTGCTCTTGAATTGTTAAAGACTTTGAAAAGACTTGATGAAAAGCATATTCATTAAGGACACAAAACTATCTCAAATAGTATGTTATGGTTTCTCATGTTTGATAAGATTGTGTTTTGGCACGTCTTTTCACCTTGTTGCTTCCATTATACCTCCATATCCCTTGACTTGCTTCTTGTAGTGTTGCTGTAATGCTTGATCGAATGCAACACTGCCAAAACTATTGTTACTATGTTGAACTGTTGAATGATTATTCTTAAACTCATTATAGATTAGAGGATGTTCTTGTTCTAGTTTTAAGCAATCGTGGTAATATAGAGCACACTACCGTGCATATTTTTTTTCTGTCAAATGAGAAGAAAAGTGGCAAACATTCTCTTAGGCTGTACAGTGCAATTTCCAGTTATTTGGTCTATCCGCTCGAAATAAGTCTCGGAGAAGAGGATCCAGTGTCGAGACAAACTCCTCCCAATAAGCAAACGTTTCACTTCTTTGTGCTCCACTTTCTCTAAATTTCTCAAAGTCCATTCTGATGACACTCAGATTTCGATTTAGATAAACTTTGTTCTTCATACTGTTGGGAACAATTCGGAATACTTAGTTATATTAATCTCTTTCATGAGTGCCTTCTATTCGAATGTTTCCATTACTTCACAAAGGTTTCCTATTGCTGTAACTCCCTTGCTATGGTGATTTCCTTTCAAATCGCTTCCAGTAGGGTGTGAACACATGGCTTCAGTCTGAGCAAGAATTTCCAAAGCTCCACTGCCCTTGAGGAATAGATTAATACACGCAAGCACGACTTTTTGAAGACGAAATCCTCCAAGACGAAGAAATATGTTGAAAATTTTTTTCGGGTTGAAGGTGTTGGATTTATTTAACTATATGACATAGTCCTTAGTCACACCACAGTGAACTCTCTTCAACATTTAACTGGTGCAAGATACAGGCCGATAGCCAGACCAAAAATGTAGGGGTTGCCCGGTAGAAGTTACGGGGGAGGGGAGATCCAACCATATTATAGTTCATCACCATATTATGTAGGTAGTTGATTTGCAAGCATACTGTAGAAATTTTAGGAGGAGCAAAAATTATGGGTGGCTCGGCCCCCCTAGACCCTCCGTGGACACGGACCTGGCAAGATATCGTGGAAATTACACATTGTTATATAAATAGAGTCTGAGTTGCAGGATAGAGTAGAATTAGAGCCTATGCCGTAATGGTCCTGTGAGGTGGTTTGTCAGACAGTGCACTCATAGAAGCGTTTCTGGAGGGAATGTCAACTTTCTGATAGATATCTGCTTAAGGCATGTTGAATCTTTTTAAGAAATCTTGAAAGAAATCGTACGAGATTCAAATTTCTGCCTGATTGTTTTATTTAATGTTGTGTAATTAGATCACTTTTAGGAACGAAAGTACTGTGGATACTGCACCTTGTTTCCCTCTTTGAGTAATACAATAGTTTTGGGGCATCTTTAGTAATAGTCCGTGAAGTGATATCAATACCTAAAGTTTCCAGTTATATTTCTGGACTCTAAGGTTTTACCAACAAGACATTAACTTAATCATTCAGATGGTGATCTTGAAACAAGACAAATACTGTTCCATGAGTTCAATTTATTCCATAAAATGTAGCTTCTTATCTGTCGAAATTATCCATTGCGCCTCGAACAAGAATATCGGGTTTTATTGATGGTGGTATGGGAATACTTGAATTCAGTCCTAATAATAGTTCTATTTACTAGCATTTGATCTTGACGTAGTGCATGATCACAACTGTGGCACATTCCATGACGGTTGAATATGATGGTGAAATTTCTGGATCTACTTAGATGCTGTATTGCTTGAACATTAGCTTTATGTAATGGCGTTCCTTTTAAGCCATTGTGTATTAAGAAATAAGAAATATGAAATAACATATCACATCTACGTTGAGTACTTCATGATGGCTTGTAAACAAAGACAAGCACTTTGAGATATAATCCTATTTAATCTATCTTTTGTAAAGTTTGAACTATTCGGTCAATATGTTATATTCTATAGATCTAGAATAACAACCAGTATTCTATGAGGAAGAAAATTCTATATCACTTATCTTTAAATCATCAATATTCGCTTTATTTGCGGCTTCGACGTTAATCTGGACTTTTGGTCATAGTCAAGATTCCAACAGTGCTGCCAACCCCACACAAAAATTTTCTCTTGTACTTACTGTGCTAAAGGTAAAATGTGGAAAATTTTAAGCGCTTTTTCCACGTTTTTCAATCCTTCCCATACACCCTACTCGCAAGCCGCTGAAAGCCTATATAATTAAAAGTAGATCGAGATATCATATACAGCATATATCTGCGCAGTTACAGTCTGAGCTGGAGGTCTTTCTATGTGGGAAAAGTACTTCCATTAAATCGAGAGATTGTTAGAGTGATCAAAATTATAAAATACAAAATATTTAATTACTCTTCTATTAGTGAATCAAACAAGACAAAACTTTCAGTATATATTTACCATATACACTCTAAAAACAGTAGAGTTATGAGAACCATAAAAATATAGTTAAACATGGCATGGCCGTTGGTAACATATTTCTTGTAACATAAACAATATTAACATTTCTTCCTATGTTACCAGAATCATGTGAGGAAATTCTGTTGTGGTACTTAAAACATACCATATTGTTGTTGCTTTAATAGTTGCACGCATTATATACGTAGTTGAACGCATAATACACATAGTTGCGTGAACAATATACGTAGTTGTATGTGTCATTCCGTGTAGCGCATGCGCTGATCAACGTGAGACACGAACAAAGACGCCATTTGCAATTTCAAGAACGAAGAGTTTTAACAATTGTATATGTCCAAAGGAAGAGCAAGACAGTTATTAAGAATATGGACTCTACATAAACTAATAGGGAAATATGAAGGAAAGTTTATTTACGGTAGTTTTTTTATGCATTTTCTGGCATGTAAATGAGTAAAATATTATGAACAATGTTTCCAAGGTATATGTCCAAAGGAAGAGCAAGACAGTTATTAAGAATATGGACTCTAAATAAACTAATAGGGAAATATGAAGGAAAGTTTATTTACGGTAGTTTATGCATTTTCTGGTATGTAAATGACTAAAATATTATGAACAATGTTTCTAGTACAAATAAGCACATAAGATAGCAGCACAGTTACTCTTGTAAATGCTGTCCAAAAGTTTACTTCATAGAAACATAACACGTTTTATCTTCCTTTGTACATTTCTTTTAAAAAATCTTTTAAAAATATAAAAATCGTATGTCGTAAAACTTTGCTTATAACTAAAAAGTACGATCAACTTAGATTATCACCGTTACTTCTTATATGTTTCTGGTATGGATACAAGGAGATATTCAATTTTGTATGCAGACACCCCCGCCTTGCACACACCAATTCAGCCCTAGAGTTTCTGAAGAGGCAATTGCACAATTACTTCAACCTTCCATGCAGCACACTTTAGAAGCGGATAATCCTTTGACTCGTGAAATCACCTCCGCGGAGATACAGTCTATTATCAAGCGTAAACGTAGTACTGCCCCAGGCTTTGACCAAATAACTTACAGATTACTTAAGGAATGTTCGGTCAATTTTTTCATATTTCTAGCATCGATATATACATTTATGCTTAGAACTGGTTTCTATCCTCTTGATTGGAAGGTATCTAAAGTCAGTATGTTTCTAAAACCCAACAAACCACCGCATTACGTACAATCCTATCGTCCAATCCAGTTAACTTCCACGTTAGGTAAAGTCTTTGAAAAAATACTCGTATCTCGTTTACACCCATACATTATGGATCTACAACTTCTACCTCTCCACCAAAATGGATTTTGACCTCATTATAGCATAAATGATCAACTACTTCGTCTAACTACCATTATTACCAATCATTTTAACAAGTCTCTTCCGTCCTGTCTCGTTTTAATGGATCTGGAAAAAGCTTTTGATCGGATTTGGCATTATGGATTATTTTATAAACTTCTTAAACTGGGTCTTCCTGTTACATACCTCCGAGTCATATTCTCTTTTCTACTCAACCGAATAGCCTATGTTAGCATAAACAACTCATTATCACATCCAGTCTTCCCATACACAGGAGTACCGCAAGGCTCTAGTCTATCTCCTCTTTTGTACATACTCTATACTATATACATCCGCACCCTTCCAGCAGATCATCACCATGCCATCTTTTTCCGTCAACAACTCATCCGTCAACATCTGCCACATCTTTTTCCATCATAGCACTTGTCTCTCTACAACACTAATCTGGGCTTACCCCATGTTTCTCATCAGTCCAGAGACGCCCCAGGACAGAAGAGTAATCTGCATTTGTTTGAACTAACATCTATATGTTGTGTTGTGGCGTTACGAGCACCTCACTCATCATCATTTATCCATTTATGCATTTTCTACGATTATTCATTAGTTTCAGCTTTTTCCCGCACCTTTTGTTATCTTTTTCTAAGTGCACCTTTCATTACTAGTTTGTTATTATTGATATATTATTAATGTTATTGTTGTTTAATATCTTTATTTTTTGATATTTGTTAGTGTATAATAACTATGATTATTTCACAGCTCCTTAACCAACTATGAGTTTAATAAAGAATAATTGATGCTCCCACACCCCTGGCCAAGAGAGAGGGCGAAACCCTCTAGTGGCCGTTTCTTTACACCCATTGCTTCCAAGTTCTTCAGCAATCAACAAATGTTTTTACTTAAATTGATGCCCATCACCTTCCAACTCAAAAAATAAAGTTCTGTTACTACGCACCACTCAAAAAAATGTATGTAGATACTCACTCAGAATTCAGAATCTATATACGATTCACAGATCTGAGGTCGATTGCTAACGCTCTACGAGCATTCAGTAGCACTTTTTGTTCATTTAGGGAGGATTGTACTGTTACAGACAATCGACATTCCCTTGCAGTCCGTATTGCTGACTCAAGTGGGAGCCCGTGGCCATCATCATATTCATTTTCTCATCTCTTTTGTGGAGGGCCAGTGCTTGCACTGGCCGACATCTCCGCGAGGACGTATTGTTGCCTCAAGTGAGAGCCACAGTGGGCTCTCTCTCGATCGAGGACGCTTTAGAACCTCATTTCATCCTCTTCGCCGCAGTCTTTTGCGCCCATCTGGATGGCTCAGGTGGCCATCCGGGACTACCACAGCAACCTCCTGGGCCGTCTCTGAACCCCACGTCAGTGGGCCAGGGGACTGACCGAAGGCATACATCTGCTTCTCAAGGCAAAAATACTGGTAGATCCCGATCACGCACACCAGATAAATATAACGCTTCCTCAACTCAGCCACCGTCTAAGCGTCATCGCATCGTGAGTGAATCAGAACAGTCTGTTTCGTCCATGAACCTCGACGACGGTAATGAATTTCCATCTCTACAAGATTTCTCGAAACCTCGTCTCCATTCATTCTTACTTACTAATTTCGAGACCAAATTTGAAAACACAAAGCTGGCTTTCCAACAGCTCATCAAATACCTACCCCGCGCTTCAGTCGCTCAAATTGTTCGTACACGAAACGGGATAATCTTCAAATCCTATGAGTCAACATTCTTAACCACTGTACGTAACAAATGCAGCTTTGAAATCTTTGGTAAGCATGCTCAAATGAAGCGACTCGACTCCAAGGAGTTTAAACAGATGCCACCACCACGAAAACCACCGGCTCTGTCAGTTGTTATTAGGGGGGTTGATCCTTCCCTCACAGACGACGAGATTCAGGAAGAAATCACTCTCGAGGGTCACTCCATACTTAAGTGTATCCGCATTAAAAGCAATCATGGAGCCACGTACATGGTAAGAGTTTTAACTAATTCACAAACTACCATTGATGACCTATTAACTTATGGCGCTCTCATGTATAAAAAGAAGCATAGAGTCGAGCCGTCCAAATCACCGCCACCTTTACCACTGAGATGTGAACGCTGTCAGGCGTACAATTCTCATCCGACTTCGAAATGCACATAACCTAGCAAATGTGGATACTGTAGTGGTGCACACGACACCAAGGCTTGCACTAACTTAGCTAAGCCCCCTCAATGTTCTACATGTCCGGAGCAGCACCCGACTTATAGTTATCGCTGCAAAGCACGGCCTACAGCTGAGCCTCTAAATCCGGAGCTAACTGTTCCGTTAAGACCTGTTTTACCACCAACTCAGCAAGCTCTACCACCACCAACTGCCGACGAAGCTATTACTATCCAACAACTACTTTCATTTTTCACTATCGCTATGCAAAATATCCATCCTTTTCTTCGCCAACACATTCTCGGCGTGGTCAACCACTCTGCTCACCTCATCTTTAAATGTTCCTTTCAAGCCACATACTCTGGCCCACACGTATATCTTCATGTTACCCCACTTGAAGAACATGCATCACCCGAAATTTCCAACCATTCTGCTGCATCGTAATTATGGGTATTTCTCTATTATTTGTTAATATCCGGTCACTAGCCTCGCACTACACCTTTTCTGAGCAGCTTCTCTTAGAAGAAACCATCCAAGCCTTCATCATCAACGAAACTCATCTTACCCCATCCACGTCGTTCAAAGTACCTCGATATAAATTTCTTCGTTGCGACTCTGTGGTAACAGCACGCCGAGCAAACGGGGGTGTGGCCATAGGCTTCTATCCTTGAATCAGTCATCGCCAGTATCATCCATCCTTGCCTAATCTGCCAGAGTATCTGATTATTACCCTGTACTTTCACTCTCTCTTTACCTTACCATAGCCACCATCTATGTACGCCCTGGACATCCAATCCCCTATTCATTTTTTCAATATATATCCAATACCTTTAAATACTATATCATCATGGCCGACGTCAACATTCATAGCCGTCCGGATAATCAAAAACAACGTTTCTTTGATTATATCACTACTCATACCACAGGCAATATTTTTCATATCCCCAAGCCCACTCGACCTATCACTGAAACCACACCAGACGTAGTAATTTCCTCTATCAACCTTTCACAACGGTGCACTCTTGAGGTACTAGATTCCATTGGTAGTGATCATCTTCCCATCAAGCTTCACATAGATCAACCACAGGCTCCTACTCCTCGAGAATTACCAGAACCTCGTCGTATTCCACGCTTCGACCAAGCAAACTGGGACGATTATCGTTCAACCATTACCGCTGACTTACCCCATATTGAGCCGCCTACTACAGAAGATGATCTATATAATCGTATTTCCGACATCACCAGCTCTATCCGTCATGCTTCTGACCTGCACATACCAACCACTGCACTAACCAGGTATCAACCTCGCTTACCACCAAGCTACTTACCTCTAATACATCGTTCCCGTGAATTCTTCCGTGAGTTTCAGCGCACTGGGAACTTAGAAGCTCTTCGACATCATCGCAAGCTCCAGCGCACAGTCCGAAATTATGTCAAGGCATATAAACTACATAACTGGGTAAAGACTTGCAACACCTTATCAGAAAATTCCCACCCAACTCAGTACTGGAAGCGTTTTAATATGCTAACGGGCAAGCTTACCCGGACGCCTTATCCATTGCTAATTAACGACTGTCCGCTACATACAGACGAAGAAAAAGCCAACGCCTTTGCCGACCACCTGCAAACTACATTCACACCCTTTTCACCAGACTTTCCCCGGAAGCATCCTACTGACATCTTAAAGTTATCAGCACCATATCTACAACCAAGTGAAACGCACATCCTCTCCGGTAATAATCCTCTTACCGCTCCTATCTCTACTACTGACATCTCATCTGTTGTAACTCGCAAAAAGAATACAGCTCCTGGTTTGGATGGGATAACGTACCGCCACATCAAAGAAGCACCTTACTGTCTTCTTCTCCTTCTTCCTTATATATATATACGTTCATTCTTCGTACCAGCTACTTTCCCCCAGACTGGAAAACCTCCTCTACCCTCACGTTTCTAAAGCCTAACAAACCTCCAGCTTCTGTTGCATCCTACCGACCGATTCAACTAACCTTCGTATTTAGTAAAATCCTAGAACGCATCATTGTCATCAGACTTCATCTTCATCTCACTACCCATAATCTGTTACCTGTGCATCAGGCTGGTTTCCGTCCTAATTTTAGCATCAATGACCAATTACTCAGATTCATAAATATCATTACGAATCATTATAATACTGCACGTCCGTCTTGTCTCATTCTTTTCGATCTCGAAAAAGCTTTTGATAAAGTCTGGCACTTAGCTCTCTTGTTTAAACTTCATCGCTTCCGGCTTCCACTCTCTTATCTCCGCTTCATCTTTCATTTACTTTCTAACCGCCTCTCTTAGGTAACCATCAATAGCTCTCTATCTCATCCTATTTTTATTCACTCTGGTATACATCAAGGCTCCGCTCTTTCACCCCTTCTATACCTTTTGTTTGTAGCTGACATGCCGACACTTCCTTTCAATATGCACACTTTTCAATATGCCGATGAAACTGCTTTTCTCTGCACAGCCCGGACCATTCAACAGATTAATTCTTCTCTAAGCATAGCGATTGACTCCTTCCTTCGATGGTGCAATACGTGGCGACTTCACATCAACTCCACTAAGACGCAGGCAATAGTCTTTATTCCACCTCGCAGGCGCTCTCGAATACAAAAAAATCCGAATCTTCTTAACATCAGTGTCGATGGCACACGAATTCAAACCGCCAAACAGGTTACTTACCTAGGTCTCACTATCGATCATCACCTAACTTGGCGGCCATATTTGAAAGAAATCATTCGCAAGGCCTACAATCGACTAAATCTACTTAAACGTCTTATTGGCACCACCTGGGGATTACAGCCTACTACAGTCCTGAATTCCTACATGGTATTCTTACGTCCCATCTTGACGTACGGCCACCCTGCCTGGGTTAGTGCTTTGCCAGTTTTCTATGCCAAATTGAAAGTACTCGAACGCCATGCTTTCCGTTTAGCATATCGAATCAAGCTCCCGAGTCCAACGCAGGAGTTGTATGACCGCATAACTTTTCCTACCATACTTCATCACATAGAAAAGTTAAGGCTCAAATTTATTACCACCCGATTTCAGCAAAGACATCCTTTACTTCTGGACACCATGGACATCGACCGCCACTACGATCTGGGATATAATTTCGTCACTTGCCCTCTACCTTTGCTCTTCTCCCTTTATCTGAAAACAATTCCACCCCGATCATTTTGTCGCTTCTGCCTACTCTTCCGACCATCTTCCCCATCACGTCTCGCTCACATATGTTGCACTGTGAACTCATCATATTAACAGGGCTTCACTCGTCTTCATCACTGTCCAGAGTAGACCCTGGACAAGAAGATAAAAAGCATTCGTGTTTTTAACAACTTGTTTGTGTTTGTCCTGTCAAGTACACCTCATCATCATCTTTCCCAGCCCTAATCATTATGATCACAAGATCATAATGACCAAGTGGATACCATACTTCTATAATATAATGAAATGAAATAAAGATGGAATATAATAAAGTGTTATATATAAAATGATGTTCCAGTCTTCCTACATATCCCTTAGACCAGCACCAATATCCTCTCTGCCCCTATAATTTTACCTCCCAACCCGGATAGAGGGCGTAACCCTCGCAAGGGAGCTAGCCTTAGGCTAGCAAAAAAATTATATGTAGCAAGCCGTAATCTCCTTTTAAATTTATTGTGACGCTCTAGGTGTTAAAGACGAGTCTGTAGGCGTAAAAGTTTACTGAAATCTACACAAAATTAGTAAATTTTCGTAATGTGGTGGATAACACCCTAACCAATATCCCCTAAAGATCGTTGCTGCTCCAACATTTGTGTCATCCAATATGTCGGTCATTTCCAATATGACTGCCGCATCTAAGGGCTCATTAACTAGACTTTGACCCAGACATTTCGAAAAATACGCTGAAAATTGGTGGAAATACCCTGGAAGGTGTTCTAAATTAACATACTGAATGTCTTAAAGCATCCATTTTTGGGAAAACTTACTATATTGAGAAACTTTTTTCCATCTTCGATTTGACGTTTTAGCTAGGTATACCTCTTATATAAAACATTTTTAAAGGTTATTTTTCTTCTGATTTTTTCAGCTTGTATGTTTTAAATTTATAGGTATATAAGGTGAGCGTGAAAGTACAACCGCAGCAAATATAATACGGTATGATATTCGAGCTCACGTGTACTATGAAAACTATATCTATCCAAGAGAACAACAAATGTCACTTGCATGTGAGAACTTGATACCTAATACACTAATGGAAATGATAAATATGATAGTTTAGAAAAGGAAGCCATTACATGATGACCTGCTACCAAGAGAAAGGCAGTTACCAATGCCATGCAATCGTTGCAGCCGCCCGACCACGTTCCTTTCTATTACCATTGCAACTAGGCGTAAGTGCCTACCTACTTCGAATATATGGATCAAGGCAATTGCTGGACTTGCTATCTAAGCTAGGAATATGTGCGGCCTACCCAGAAACAGTCAATTTTGATACTCCACAGATCAAAACGCTACACATTCTATCAACGACGAGGCTTATGTGCAGTTCGTCTTTAAGAATACAGAACATAATGTGAAAACTTTACACGCGACTTTCTACGTAATGGAACTCATAAAGTGCATCACTCCAGCGGAAGCCGTCAGTGCTAACACTCCTTTTCGAAGGACAAAAATGTCTCTTAGTAGCGTTAATTTGTCTTCTCTACGAATGCAAACAGTAACGCCCAATCAACGAACAACTAGGTCCGAAACATCCTTTATTCTGGTGGAGGGCACCGGTTCTTCCGAAACCCAAGACTGCTCCCAAAGCTCGTCTCATTGATACTTTGTGGATGTGTGATTATCTCCTTCAATATCCACTAGTTTCCGAACGGAGCTTATTCACGATCTACACTTGCCTTCTTTATGCTGTGGATCAGTGCAAGCGAAGAAATCAATAGTCGTGTGTAGTAACGTTTGATCAACCACTCTACTCGAAATCATTGGACATAGTTTCAGCCGCTGAAGAAGACATCCGCTATCATGTATAGTCTTGCGTCTAGGAGGTTTCTACCTGCTCATGTCTTTTATGGGCTCTGTGGGAAACATTATGGCTAGAAACAGTTTAGAAGAACTTTGGGAATCTAATAAGCCAAGAATACCGTTATTCATATTATGACAGGTAGTGCTCTCAAACGGGTCGGGTCGGGTCGGGTTGTCGGGTCGTGTCAGTCTGGTCAGCTCGAGTCGGGTTACGGGTCGGGTCGGGTCAGTCGGGTCAGCTCGGGTCGGATCAATCGGGTCGGGTTGTCGGGTCAGTTCACTTTGGTCAACTGACTTTAGGTTGAGCTTAAACTCGGCTGGAGTCGAAAACTGCTGTTTTTCACTAGCTGCCTAATTAAAAATAGCAATTTTCAATTAATTTTATAGAAGCCATAAATCTATTTTGAACACTTGGAGCTAGTGTTTTTATGGTAAATGCTTATTTTTGTACTTGTGTGTACTTTAATTTTAAAATGTCGAAGATTGATTTTACCAATCGACTGTAATATTAATATCTACGCCAATATGGAGTCTGCATTTAAAACAAAACTAGAAGTTGTTTAAGCAAGGCCAAAAGAAAGATTGGATATGGACGACCAAGCCCAAGCAGGGCCGCGGTAGCTCTCAGTGGTAGAGAATTCATCTCTGTGCATGGTGTCAATGGTTCGATCCCAGCTTGAGCTAAGTAGGCTTTGTGGTAGAGAAACGCAGTGTAGTGGGTTTTCTCGAGGTTCTCCTGTTTCCTCCCACTTTCTTCATTCCACCATTGCATTCATTTCTAATGGTCACCATATCCCTTAGCCTCGGTGCAGAATCGAGGGATCTTAAACTGAATACTTCATTTTATTTCACCAAGCCCAAGAACATCGATACAGGAATAAGAGAAAGATTGGATATGCAAGACAATGTGCACAGTAATCTTGTTCTTAGCCTTGTTTTGGTGATCACGAGGTAGCGATGAGCATATTTTCTTGCTTTCTGTAGAGTATGAAAGACCATAATCAAAATCACACTTGGTCTTCATTTGTACCGATAAGGCGAGCATTCTTGGCTCTTGTATAGCATGAAAGACTACCAAGACTACGAAATGCAGGACCAAGACTTGACTGTGCAAGACAAAGAACAAGACGCAGTATCGATGATCAAGACCCAGGATGTGAATTGTTTGAATTTCATTTGTTGAGCTGAAAGTGATGAAATAAAATTAGTACTTTATAATTAATTATCATACTGTATTTTTAAATTTTAAATTACAAAATTCACATTATGTACCTTCTTACTTGCAACTATATATACTGTAAGATACGTTTTAATTACCGAGAAAAAAAATCAAAGTGGCGCGGGTCCCGGAATCATAAGAACCTATTTTCGAATGAAAGTTGAAGGGTTCGAAAAAATCACAGTTGTTCTTCCGTTTCCTCAAAACTTATCATTGTAGTTAAACGATTTCCTTTTGTCTCCGCCAATAGACTCTTGCTACTGCCTTCCGAGAAGATCTCCTGCCGTCCGAGCAGGTGAGAACACTGACCTTGAATTAAAATTTCGTCACATAGAACTAAAGCAAGAAAAAAATAAATTTCTCTCACGTCGGACACTGATATCAGTTATAAAAAGAAATAACCAAATCTCAAAAGTGCCAAATATTCATTAAGATCAATATACAAATCCCCCGCTTGATCTAGCTAGTGGTTAATATGTAAGACTTCGGTACACGTGGTCCGGATTTAATTCCCAATGGGAGTGCATGGTGGCGTTCACCAGTGTCGTGACCATAGTGCTCTCAAACGGGTCGGTTTGTCGGGTCGGGTCATTCGGGTCAGCTTGGGCCGAGTTGTCGGGTCAGGCTACTCGGGTCGGGTTGTCGGGTCAGGTCAATGGGTCAGCTCGGGTCGGGTTGTCGGGCCAGGTTATTCGGGTCAGGTTGTCGAGTCGGGTCAATCGGGTCAGCTCGGGTCGGGTTGTCGGATCAAGTCAATTGGATCGGATCACGGGTCGGGTCACTCGGGTCGGGTCGGGTCACGGGTCGGGTCGGGTCGGTCTTCAACCCGACTCGACCAGACCCGTTGAGAGCACTAATGACAGATAATGCTTGCGCTCGAGACCTTCGGACGCATTTCTTTACGCAAGTTTCCTTGGCAATTCTTCTGGAAGATCTGAAGAAGGATTCCGACTTCACTCAACAACTGAAGACATTACTCAATGATCTACTGGAAGGAAAAGTTTTGCTGAAAAGGTTTTGCACGTTTGAGTGCTTCAACGAAGCTGTCAGGTTGTTACATATGCATATCAAACTGGAATAAGTTTTCTAATCTTGTAGTACTGCCAAATTGTGGGTGCAGTACTTCCAAAATGGGCAACATTATACGTCTTTTATATTATTCCGTATTTGCACGCCGCTGGGTACCTAAATTACGCTAAGTTTGCTCAGATTTAACTTCAGCAAATGATGAAACTAGTAGAACATGACAACCTCAGAATTCGAACGGTTCACCATCCAAGGCTATTTCACTATTAGAAGATCGGATAAATGTTGTTTAGAAGGTTGGACAGACATGGTAATCGAGCAAGTACATATGCGGGCTATGAAAACTGTTGGAGGATTGACACACGGAAGGGGACTGTCTGAAGAAGTGATTACTCGTCGGGTGTGTGCAACGCCAGCTTCATTGCATATTATTCAGGCAATTGAAGATGTTGTGGCATCTATTCTGAAACGTCCGAGCAATATGTACGACTTCACGAATATCGACGGGCCTGAGACAAAAAGGACGTCGAAAAGCTAGTGGGTTATATTGTAACTCATAGCCCATTCGAAGAACAATCAGATCGTGTTTTATTACCTACTGGATTGGTTGCTAATGAAACCGTCAAATGTGATGATGCTCATGTGTGAAGTATACGCGCCATGAAGTCAATAGTGGGTTAGAGCTTCAGTGAGGTTCATCTGAAGCGAAGAGATAAGGTACAGTACAAGCTGCAAGTGTAGCCAGAACGATTAGCATAAAAGACACATCCGTTGTAGTACACCCAAACCAGCTTTTCCATCGCCTTCTGTGCGTTGTACGCAGTGAAGAGGAGTTAGCAGGTTACATAAAGTACGAGCTGGCTGCTAGACCATCTGCACTTTTCGATGGTTTAGTTGTGTGTAAAGGAAACATGGGATTGGATGTTGAAGATCAAGATCTAGATGCTAGATGCAGCACCGGACAATGTCTTACATATCATCTCCTGCATTTGTAAATCTGTATGTGAAGCAAGTTGCATGTGCCTGAGAAGTAATCTACGATGTACTGGTATGTGTGCATACACCGCCGGCCACGGATGCCAGAACCGAACACATTCTGACGATGCTGAAGACAATGAAACAGTAGATTCTGTTGTAACATGCAAATATTTTCAACAATGTTATACAATAACCATAATTGTGAATGCTCTGATTTCCATAACAGAAAAGTATGTACAATCAGTGTTTTTCGGCTATCATGTGTGACTCAAAATTAGGACATTACTAATATATAGTTCCAGTAAACTCCGTTTTAGTTAGTATTTTCAATCTACATATTTACTTCTAATTATTCTACTGTAACGATGTTTACAAAAACTTTTAATTTTGTTTTTAAGCTCGCTATCACAGCACACAATTCAATCAAAGTAGTAAAGTTTTTGTTTTTATTTGAAGTTAAGCTTTCAGTTATGTAATCTGGCCTAAAAATATTAACTTGGTCCGAGAAATAGCTTTATCGGACTTCTACTTCCAAAGCTACACCTCAAAACGCTAATAGCCAAGATGGCGTCTTTTTTCAAAATGGCAGATTTTTTCCAAAATGGATGCTTTAGGACCTTCAGAATATTAATTGGAACAATTCCCAGGATATTTCCACCAACTTTCAACATGTTTTTTTCGAAATGAACGACCTAATTTATAAACCCTCATATGGGGCAGCCATATTACAAGTGGCCGCCATATTGGATGACGCAAACGTTGTAGCAGCGACGCCGCCTTTTGGAGGATATTGATTAGGGTCTTATTACTACGTTACGAAAATTTACTAATTTTGTGTCGGTTTCAGTAAACTCTTACATCTACAGACTGGTCTTTGAAACCTAAAGCGTCACAATAAATTTAAAAAGAGACTACAGCTTGCTACATATAAAATTGAATATCTCCGTCAGTGTTAGAGATGCTGCAATGTAACGGGACTCTTTAGAAAGCTCTTGAAACAGCAAATAATGTTTACCTCTACATATTTTCTCGTATACCTCTACATACATAGACCTCTTTTTTGTCTAACTTTCCTGGACTAATGAGTCAATTTATTTGACACAATGTAGAAGTACCTGACTGTTTTCCTGAGGTAGTGTAAACGACAAAATACAGTGGTCTGGGACGTGCTATTTGCTTTGACAATCGTCGTGTGCAGGTGGATAGATTTTCCTCAATGGTTTGTCGTATTACCCGACGATGAGATCGAATGTTGGCTAATTTTCGGCATTTTTAAAGCCTGCACAAAGTTTCTGAAACCAACAGTTGCTGTGCTGTTATTCCCTGCATTTATCTTTTTCTTTCTTTTCTTTTTTCTTTTCGTGACAAATGCTTTGAGGGATACGCACAAAATCTCGCGGCCGAAACATCGGCGCCAAAAACCTCGCGCGGCCAAAACCTCGCCTCCCAAAATGTCGCGTGACCAAAACCTCGCCACCCAAAATCTCGCCTGGTCAAAACATCGCCGTCCAAAACCTCGCGGACCAAAATCTCGTTTGGCCAAAAATTTGCGGAATAAAACCTTCTCTCAAAATTTACCCAATGAGTTTCTTAATATGCAATTCCATAGTACAAATAATAATAATAATAATAATAATAATAATAATAATAATAATAATAATAATAATAATAATAATAATAATAATAATGTACAAAACATCGTGTGTGTGTTGTTGTGCAATGTTGAATTTAATTATGTTATCGAATATAATATGGAATACCAGGGGTGGCCAACGCGTCGACCCTGGTTAATTAGTCGACCAGCAAGTCGTGAGAGGTAGCCAGCGGGAATCTTTGTCATATTGTCTGTATTGATCACTGTTATTATTTAATGATTCGGTCTAGCATGGAAAGTAGCCTTCAAACTTATAAAAATTGGCCACCCTTGGACTATAAGATGCAGAAATCTTAAATGACCACAAGATTGTGGAAGTTTCCCTCTAATCATAAAGGCATAAAAGTTCTGCGTATGGTCGTGACTCTTCACTTCACATGTTCACAAAACTAGAGAAATAAAGCGATTTTAATTCTTAAAGTGCGTACCGAATTGTAAGCCGAATAATCTACTTCAAGCTAGTATTCCTGTATGAAGTGTATTATATGAAGATTAATTGTTTTAATCATACTGTGGTGTAACATTTCATTTTATTCAAATCAGTCATCTTTATAAATAGGTTAAATTCTTGCAGGAAGAAGACATGCTATGCCATAAACTTAATGAAAATTTTATTGAATGATTAAGTGCTATAGAATTGACCCTTTCCCCTCGAATTTGTTTTGACACAGCAAGCTGTACAGCTTGGATTTATTTTGAGATATACGCAGTACTTGAGTCGGCCAATACAAATGCTCGTAGTCCCCATTTGATTGGCTTCTGTGGGTTGTAGCATTTAAAAACTATTCTCCCTTTGAACCCCACTGTACTTTCATCAATGATTACATTTTGTCCTGGTACAAAAATTCCCTAAACTTGTTGTCAAGATGTTCCACAATGTTTATTATCTTTGAATCCCTTGCACGAACACCTTGTTGCATCTGAGGTGCTGGGGGCACAAGTGAAGCATCCAAAAAAATTAAAAAGAAACTATCGTGGTTGAAAATGTCCTTATAAAATGAACTTTTGTCCAACCATTCCTCTGAAAAGTAATCTTGTATATTTGGTTTAGGATTTAGTGACATATTTAGTATTACACCCAAAATGCCTTCAGTTCAGGAACTGTCATGTAATGCCAAGTGGACCAAATTGACCTTTTTTTGTAGTAGCATTTGTATCTTAGACTTAGCATACCTGTTTGTTTCATTTGTAATTTCTTCAAGGAAAGTGTGACTAAAAAATAATTGGAAAAATTCAATTTCTGTAGTTGGTCTTCCAACAACTGGTGGTTTATACTCGGAATTTGCTGTGAAGGGTATTTTTGGAAAATCTGCATCATTATTACCATAGGGAGTCCAATTGTTCCTTGTCAATACATCACCTGTCACTTGGTCATCATTTTAATTGGAATCGGAAGATTTACTACTACTTTCTTCACTCAAACTATAATTATCTAAATATTCGCTACCACTACCACTGAAATCGGTATCTAAGGAGTTGAATAGACGGCCAAAAGATGGCAGAAATTGTCGATTAAGTCATACAAGCGGGGCTCTGTCAACATGTGAGTAATTAAAGCGTCAAAATTAGTGCGGGGCAGTGTTGCCAGATCTACTGATTTTGCAGGAGATCTCCTGCTTTTTCTACGTTCTACTGATCTACTGCGAAAGAAAATGAAAAGTTAACAATCTCCTGCTTTTTCCTTACATCGAGAAGTTGAAAAAATATATTATTAATAATATTGAATTTTCAATGTTTCCTCACATAAAAAGACGAAATTTCTCTGTTATAATACACAAAGCTCTATATAGCATATAGTTATAGAGCTTTACTGTATATAATATGGATCCAAAGAATACAACTGTACGTCATCTTCTATACGCATTATGGTTAGCGTTTTTATGACTTTCTGTAAGATTTACATGCTCTTTCACTACGTTTTACTTCACACATGTGTGTATCAAATAATATTAATATAAATCGGGAATTTCCCTTTTATTTGCTCAACGTAGTTCATCAGAAATGAATTCTGGACTGCTTGTTTTGACTACTGCCCCCTTAATAATGGCAAAAGTATTACCCCCCCCCCGGATTCACATTCAAACGCCACCTCTGTATGTGTCTACTGCTTTCTCCTGTTTTTTATCTTCGAATCTCCTGCTTATCCAGCTGACTCGTCTGGCAACAGTGGTGCGGGGTAGCCTCGACATACGAGCGGAAAGGAAAATCTCGAATGTAGGGGCTCTCGCCGCATTCGAGGGGAAAGGGTTAAGCATTATGTGCGCGTAAATAGTATAGGATTAAGTAATATAGACATTAATAGAGGTGTGAATAATGTTAACTTCTCAAAGGATATGAAGAACATAAAATATATAAAGACAATTATACATAATTTACTCGCTTATAGAACATCTCATTAAATAAATACGAGTTCAGTAAAAGAAATATATTTATAATAATACATGTTTCAAATAATTTCATATATTCAATATTCAATATATATTCAATATTATTTACTATTAATTCTTTTCAGTCCCATAAAATACTCCGATACCCCCTATCGATCTCAGGGGAGCCCGAATTCCTGCAAAGTGGAGTATGAAAATCCCTGGACTACACCAATGCTTCTCAACCGATGTCTCGCGACACATTGGTGTGTCACGCAGTCCCCTAAGGTGTGCCCCGAAATTTTAGAATTTAAAAATCATAAAGAATTTAATAATGATTAGCAAAAATCGAGACAAACTGTACCAGTCAACAGCTCCAGCGGCAGCAATAATGCTCAGTACTACATAATAGTCATTATAAAAACTAATTGGTTTCATTGTTATACTACATATTATTATTATTATTATTATTATTATTATTATTATTATTATTATTATTATTATTATTATTATTATTATTATTATTATTATTATTATTATTATTATTATTTTAATAAAAGTATCAAACAAGTGTGTCGCAAAGTCCTGGATGTTCATGATAGTGTGTCGTCAGTTAAAAATGGTTGAGAACCACTGGACTAGGCATATAGTGTGAGAGACCCTACTTTTAAACAGGAAACATCTGAGTGTGACACGCTAAATCCTATAATAAACAGTTATACCGATACATGACGCTGCGTGAGAGAAATTTACTGATATAAAGCTATTGGGACGTTTTAATTGCAGCTTATAAATTAATTATTTCAATTTAATTACTGTATTTCAATATAGGACAAGGGTTATATTTAAATTTGAGCATTGACATTTGTATAACTGCAAATTAGTTGGCGGGAAAATTAACAGTGTAAAAGCAGAAAAAAGCTAAATGTAAAGGATTAGAGCTCTGAATTAAGCATGATTTTAAATTGTAGTGTACAGCGAGCCGACGGCTCAGGCGCCAGTATTAGCAATAGAGCCTAATGGTTATTTCGACTCGAGTTAATTTGTTTTTATTTCTTCCATCATCATTCTCTTACCTCTTTGGCCACGATTACATGTTCTGGATACCAATGGCAGCCGAAACAACATGAGAATGTATAATATCTTCATTCTTCTTTGAACGACATCTGCAAAACACGTAAGGAAACCATGTTCAAATAGTGTATTTTATTTCACTTAAATACACTGTTAAACAAGTTCGCTTTGTACGTACAAGATGAAGGGAAGTTTTATTTACTTCACTAAAATTAAATTTTCGTTTTCATCACTTAGGCTGTACAAGATGCACATATACAACTTCGTATAATATCCAAAGCATATACATATAAAATCCGTTAGGGTTTAAAAGTTGAATCACAAACACACAAAATATATATGAGTGTGTTAGCCTCGCGTTTGCTTGGAAATTGTAAAGGTCTTAGATACAGATGTCCAAAAAAAATTATCCAATTAAATATCATAGAGGAATTTCATATTTACATGGAATACAACTCTTGTATAAATGCAAGTTCTAAATCATATAACGACCACTTATTTGTAGTATATACAGGAAACAAACAAAAAGTAGTGTTTTGGCATAAATTTAACGTTTCAGCAAAAAGTACGTTATGTTTATGTTCTATTTTAACTTTAATTCCAGTATTATATTCAATAGCATAACTATAAAATTTTGAAACGCTTTTGTACACAACACGTGAATCTATTAATTCTATTATTTAAACAGGTTCCAACACTACACATGAATCTTACAGAATCTTTGTAATTAGTATTAATGGTGGGTTATATAGACGAAACATGCGTTATTATTAAGAAATCCTATTGAATGTGGAGCAAGTTTAACGGAAACAAATTGCATAAAGATCTAATTTAGTTATCGAGATCATGCAATGTGATACCAATTTTCTCTAGTGTTTTGTCATATTAGCTGGAGAAGAAGGTTCAGTTAATCACTGTGACAATCAATGCGAAATTGTTTCAAAAACCTTCGTTAAAATGTGCAAAAGGGCTCGCTATAGAATGGTTTAGAGAGAAGCATTGCAACACTTATACTACACATTAAAATGAAAGTATTAACATTTTTGCACTTTTACAGCGAAAATTTGTACTAGTACCTGCTATACAGGGTGTTTATAAAAGAACTCCGGTGTTTTAAAAATTCATATCTTATTAACGATAAAAGAGAGCAAATTTTAGTTAATTTCTCTGAAATGACTAGCTCAAAAAGTTTTAGTCATACTAATTGGAAATGTTTTTATCAACAGGTCGCAGCGCTGCGGAGCGTTGACCTTGAGACGACGTAGCAGCTGCGGTAGTCAGTGAATCAGTATTCGTTCGGTGAGATGGCGAACATTACGAATTTTCTCTGCATACACAAGATTCTTGATATGCCCCCAGAAGAAAAAGTCCAATGGAGTCATATCAGGGCTCCTTCGAGGCCATGGAAAGGTCCCTCTCTTCCAATCCAACTGTTGCCGAGCCGAGCGTCCAGTGCCTCACACACTCGCAAATGTACGTTTTTTTCTTATTTTGCCTCAAAACCCCGGCGAGGCTCATATTGAACTTTATTAAATTGTTAAAAACAAAACTTGAAAATGTAAGCTTTCCAATCATGTATAACACATGTATGTACGTTTTTTACTTAATTAAAATATTTCGCCTCAAAACTCCGGAGTTCTTTTATAGACACACTATACTTTAATATCAGATTGTTACTTAAATGTGCAGTCCTTCTACACTGCAAGTTCACTCAGGCATGAACTGTTACAAATGAATTCATCAAGAACTGAACTAATTTAGCATCTTTTAAACTTTATTCTGCTTTCTCTCAAGGCCACAGAAGACTACATATAATCACCTAATTTTTTTTTCTTACAATATTTAAGAATTAATTTATTCGAATCAATGCACTAAGCAAAAATATATTTCAAAACACCTACATCCAATTATCATACATCGTTAAACATTTCATCTTGTTTTTACAAAATACAAGTATCATATAGAAACTCTTACTTTCAGATACGGGACAGATTTCATAACAGTTTTTGCAAGACAATAACCACTATCAACAGTACCTTCGATAAATTTAATTCTATAAACAGTGTGGTAATTCAATTTTGAAAATGAATCCTGAATCATATAATATCGTAGTTATTAATGAAGAATCAAAGAACATAAACACAATCCAAATAGTCGTCACGACTTATTTGAGCTTATTATTAACCAACTATTTTTCTTGATTATTTTTTAGAGAAAAGCGGATAATGTCGTATTATAGTGTTTAATGAAATTATTACTTAAGATGTATGATCAGAAACGTTACAACGATTTAAACGCAAATACGACATTTTTTTCCATGTTCAGTAAATGCATTTATTTATTGATATAGACGCAAACTGCCAAAACTGTTATAAACTTTAAGTAAAAAATTCATTCCTGATATATTGAACGATGATGTCTCTAGATCTCTGTACTTGCGGAACGCTGATTGGAGGAAATGACAAATTGATGGTTGTTCAAATAGTTTTCTTTGTTTGTTTGATAGTAGGAGGTCGTGTAAATAGGCTACATTGAAATTTTGATTTTCAAAGATTATAATACTTTCCCAGCTTTATCAAGAATAAGATTACTGTCCCTTGACATTTTTATACCTCAATAATTACACATTTTAAGGCCTTATTGAAGAAAGGTTGATTGCTTGGGGAAAGTTTTGTCGATAACCTACGGAAATACTATCGAAAACGATGATAATCCTGTGTCAAACCAAGGGCAATTTTCCAAATGGATCTCTTGTCATAATGTAGAGGAAAATTAAATGTCAATCCGTAGATGCAATATTAGAACGAATATTTCGTATTGTATCTGTATGTTATAAAACTTGTGTCCAGTCACCACTTTCCTTCTTCATCCTCAAACAATACAAGAACTCTTGCTACGGTATTGCCTGGAGCAATAAAGTGACTTCCACAAAACTAGGCTTGAACTAACAACGAGAAGGCACACTTTGGTAAGTGAACTTCAGGGCCATTTTTTGCGAAGTAGTAGTGCACATTTAAAGAGTTAATATTACAAACTGGGAGAGCGCAATGGGCAAAAATGACGAAAAAAAGTCCTAAAGTTTTCTACTCGCCGCATATATCGTACGATGGCAAATTTATGAAGTGACGGCGTGGCAGAATGAGAAGAGTCAGCGACTCAAGTGCAAAGGGTCTCGGGTTCGATTTTTGTTAAAGTCAAAAATTTTCTTCTTGTTTTTTGCTTCAACCAATAAAGTAGGCATTTGTAACTATAAGTAAAATATTAATTCACCATATGTTTATAATGAATAAAACAATAGAAAATTTAAAATCACTTGTAAAATCTTTCAATGGTCCATGTTAACTAGCAAGAAAATTTAATCTATTCTGTAAATATACTGATATCACGAGTTGTATTATGGTTACGACAGTCAACGGTGCCGATATCTCTGTAAATTTGGGAGGCCCATTCATAAAAATACATACAACAATACATGTAACAATAAAAATACATATGAAAATACATATTCATAAAAATACATGGGGCCCACATGAGCCTGCGGGGGACGGGCTCCCCATGATCGGTGCCCTTGACGACAATCGTTGTGTAATAAATGTTCTTGACGTTTCGTGTCTACATCTGTTGACAGTGTGCGATTTACAAAGGAGTTGAGGGGGGAAATCCCCTTTGCTAATACTGGATGTTGCTATAAAGAAAGTAGATTTTCCCCTCATTTCCCTTGTAACAGTCACACTCAACAGATGTAGGCACGAAGCTTCAAGAACATTTTTCACACAACGACTGCAGTAACAATAATATTTACGGAAGAGATTAAATTTTGTTCTTAGTTAACATGGAATATCAGAAGAATTTACAAGTGACTGAAAATTTGTATTATAAACATATGGTGAATTATATTTTGCTTTTAGTTAGAAATGCCTACTTTATTGATTGAAGCAAAAAAAAAAAAAAGGAAAAAAAGTTTGACTCGAACGAGAACGAGAAAAAAGGTTTCACTCGAACGAGAACGAGAAAAAAGGTTTGACGGCTTTTCTCCGTCATTTTTGACCATTCTGCTCTCCCAGTTTGTAATATTAACTCTTTAAATGTGCACTACCACCTCGCAAAAAATGGCCCTGAAGTTCACTTACCAAAGTGTGCCTTCACCTTGTAAGATGACCGGAATCTTAACTTGCAGAAACGGTACATATATGCATCGGAAGGCGGAAGAGTTAAATTTATAGATTGTATTTTCAGCACCTGGAACGTTTTCAAATTACATAATACACAAGTAACATTTCTTATATAATGCCAACAGCCAATTCCAGGCACGACCAAAATTCTCGATAATCATTGGTACTAAAATTAGCTCTGTACACAGTTATTTTAACAAAATAGTGAAAATTTACTCTGGCTACAATGGGACGTCTGATCACCGTAGCTTAAAAAACATGTTATTTTCTTACAAACATTTATTATTTCACTACCGGTATACATTTATTTACCGGTACACATTTATTATAATAAAACGTTTAAAAATATGTAAATTATATGATATATATAACCAATAAATAGATATAATCGAGCTGAGCGAAATGGTACGAGTAAGATATCTTTCATACACGGCCACTGAGTTGCGAGACCGAGTCGATCCACTGCTTATGAAACATTGCTTTAAATTGGAGCTTTCATACGAAGCAACCTGAGTTGCTTCCATTAAAACAGTTCGTCATCGTCTACTAGCAACTCTCACAGCTAGTATCCGCCACTTGTGAAGGAGCATTGTGTTAAATTTATGCTTTCGTATGGGAACATAGCAACGGCCGTCACCGCACAAGATTGTCAATGTATCTTTTTTTTTTTTTAAAAAAAAAACAACTTAAATTAGTGATCACAAACGAAAATGCACAATTATTTATCGCGTAAAATTTACCTTATTTTACACAACATACTGCAGTTCTCGAGTGTCTTGAAACAACTATAGACTTTTGTATTGTTCCTGCGATAAACGCATAGATACTAGGAACAGATTATTGCCTACTTCTTTATGAAATGAAATATTTGAGTTTAACGTCCTACGATTATGCCGGCTAGGCTGAAGGGGACAGTGATGATCAGAACTGAATAAAATGGTGGAATGAAGACAGTGGGAGGAAACGGGAGAACCCCGAGGAAACCCACGCACACGGTGTTTGTCTACCACAAAGTTCATTTGGCGCGAGCTGGGATCGATCCAGGGACCCCATGCACCAGAGGTGAACGCTCTTTCTACTTCTTTATATTATTACAATCTTTCAAATTACCTTTCTGATCCTGATCCTTCTGTAACGTACAAAGTACCCATGAAAGCTAACTGGTCGTCTATTGTGTTTTGCTCTTTGTATATTGATAATTCCATTTCCAGTCACCCCTATTTGCCAGATGAAGCATTTCGGGATGTATATTATTATTATTATTATTATTATTATTATTATTATTATTATTATTATTATTATTATTATTATTATTATTATTATTATTATTATTATTATTATTAAATCACTAAGGAAAGAAGTAAAGGTTGAAATAAAGGGAGGGCGGAGTAAAGAGGTTGACAAAACATATATGTTAGGATTCCTTCTGGCTAAGTGGTTAGAACTTCGTTGCATACGCAGAAGACCGGGTTTGATTATCAGTGGAAGGTACTATGGTTTGAAACATGAAATGAAATCTTTCAGTTTAACAGTATGCCTGTTAGTCTAAAGGGACGACTATGAAAGCAAATGAATGATGATGAAAGAAATGGTAGAATAAGAATGTGGAAGGAAAGGGAGTACCTCGAGACAACCCACGGACACGGTGCTATGCACTCCAAACTTACTTGGTTTGGGATCGAACCAGGGACCTTGCCCACCAGAGGTAAGGCTCTACCACTGACCCACCGTGCCCCTACTGTGATTTGAATTAAAGCCATAGATCTATGTCTAATATAGCCTAGTAGCCTAGGTGCTATATATTTATTGTGTCCTGGCAACATCGTCCCAATACAGAGAAAATACATGTGCGTTGAAAGATTAAAAAAAAAAAAAAAAAAGGTATCGGTGTTTGCTATCAGTTGCTTGGTTTCTATTCCGTTCACATTAGTAGTGCAAGTCGGTGGCGCAGCAGAATTGCTTTGTATGGAAGGGCAATAATTGTAAATCCTCATGTGTAGTTTTTGAGAATATAGGAAGAAACTTTATTGTGGCGTTGGAGAGTAAGTCGTTCCTTTTTAAATAATAACTAATAATTGTATATTTTTTCTGGAACGAACTGTTTATTTATTTTATACATTTTTGCGTGCAACATGCTTTGATAAACAGCAGTCTGTATCGATTGTTGTTAGTGTTCTAACGGCGACACTCTTACTGCTAACATTGCCACATTTTTCTAACAGTTATACAAGTACTACTTGTAATAAAGAAACAAAAATCAAAAGAATGAAAAAAGAAATGTGGTTGATGGATGTCAAAGGGAATGTAAGATTTGATTCTGAATATCATTTATATTATAGTCTATTGAAAGTGTACTATTATTCTAGTAATTGATACTTTTGAAAAGTTTTTTTTTAATAGTTAAATAATAATAGACTTGATTAAATTACTTATCACATACCTTTCCTTGCCTACCACAAAAAATATTTTGTGTTGTTAGTGAAGAGATTCTACTGCATGAAGAAAAAGCAGACACTAGTTTTTCGTTAAGAAATATAAAGTACGGGAAGGAAACTTGAGGAATTTGTAGACTCTATTGTGAAAATAAGATATTGAAAAATATTATATTCTACAAAGTAATGTAGTATTGGTATACGGCTGCAGAAAGATTACGTTTTCAGTTTCTTTGTTTAGTTTTATTGCATAGACCAATTGCACATAAAATAAGTTTTGTTTGTAATTTATTATCTGTACTAAGGTTTTGTGCATAACTGAATGCATATCTTATGTAGAATGAATACTTTATTAACACAATTAGTTATTGTTAAACTCGTTATTGCACAATATGGAAGCGGACGTTATCAAGCAAAGAAAAAAGAAGTATGCCAGCAATGAAGTTGAATTTCTCTGTGTAGATGTTGCGTAAAAATTATACATTTTTTAAAAATATTTATTGTTATTTGAATGTTTAATGTTGGTATAGAAATTTATAATATAGTGCTGATTATAAAGGTATTTATGTTAAATGTGTATTGGAAATTGAGTTGTTTGTGGTGTGTGCTTCAATTTAAATAAAAGCTTTAGCAATTATCATATTTCTAAAATGCCCAAAATCTTTATCAAAGGGCGTAAGTGCTTTGGGGTAAAGCCTTATAAACGAAATGATGGGTGCTTTGTTCGATATCGTGGTACCTGTACCGTTCCTTTTTCCACATAAATGTATGTTTAGTCATAACAAATTGTACTCTATCTTATATGAACGGAATAGCTCAATCGGGTTCATTCTTTAGCACCAGTGTTGCGAAGAATTTGTAAAGAAAAAAAGGCTATATGGCATTCAGAAAAAAGCTTTTTTTAATTTAAAATAATAGGTCGATTTTGAACTGCTAGCCTATAACCCACATTGTAGATTTTTAAACCTCCTTTTTGTATAAAGGGTTATAAGTGAAGAAGCTCCCTGATTTGTGAAAGTGAACAAACGTAATTATCAAAGTCAAATTGAAATAATTTATCATAAATAACGTCGTAGCTAGCCAGAGCTATAGCTAGAGATTTCAATGCCCGGGGCGAAGTAGAATTCGGCACCCCTACACTCACCATACCAAACTTTTACCTCTTTTTTCATATAACAGAAGCAGCTTTTGTTGTTACGCTAGGCTGAATTCTTATCAAGCTCCTTCGGTAGACCATTGCAACAGCCAAAAACGATCATTACGTTACCTTTTATAAATAAAAGTTGTTTCAAGAGACTTTTTGTTAAACTTAACAAAACTACCTTTGGTTGTATCCATTTGGAGAACAGTTACGAAAATTTACACTGTTTCATACTATCGATAAGAAATAAAATATCAATATATTAAAAACTACCTGTCTTTAAAATGTTTGAAATAGGCGTCAGCATTAATTTCTAGTAATAATTGTAAACTTTTGTAATTTTATTCCGTATATAACCACACAAACAGCACTTCAATTTCAATTCGCTTAATACTAGCAATTAAACGGGTTGAATTTGTTAATGATAGACTTTCGTTTATTACTCTTAATATCAGTGGTGTGATATTGTTTTAAAATGTACATGCACCAACAGAAGATAAGGATGACAATATAAAAGACAGTTTTTACGAAGTAGTAGAACGGGTATTTGATCAACTCCCGCGATACCATATTAACTCTTAGGGGATTTCAATGCGAAGGTAGAACGAAAGGACATTTTCAAACTGATTATTAGGAATGAAAGTCTGCATAACGAAAGTAATGAGAACGGCGTTATTCTCGTGAACTTTCCAACGGCTAAAAGCTTTATCGTGAAGAGTACAAAATTCCCACATCGCGATGTTCATAAATACACCCGGACCTCGCCAGGTTGTAATATGCCATTACAGTCTAATGAGATTATGTTCTTAATAGGAGGGTGCCCGAAATTTTTTGCACCGACTGTACTTGATGTTTAACAAAAGATTTCTGGCTGTTCATATAATTCGTAATTTTATTTGTTATTCTATTTCAAATTAACATGGAAAACTGTAAAAAATTCATTAGGAATTATGGTTTTGGGAATCAATATCTTTATTTATATATTAAATTAGTTATAAGTCTTGTATATGGATATGTAAATGGATTATTACAATTCTTACGGTGTCAGTGCTATCCGAAAATATAGATCCACTATTGGACGGAACTTTCCAGATCAAATAACCAATCTAAAATTCGACAGAATTTTCAGGACCACCCTTCACCTCTCTTTTAGATACCTAGGTCCTTCTAAAATCTAGTTTGATCCAGATTTTACCAAATTTTATTCGTTTTAAAGCCCCACCGCCAAAATGCTTAGTTTTGATTGGCTGATAAACCCACGCTATGATATTAGGGCGCAATTATTCCATTCCATGCCTGAAATTGTGGTCGACGACATTAGTTTTTTTTGCTTCGTAAATGGACTGACTCCTGCAGTGGTAAACGTCAAAATTCAGGTAATATTTGGGATTTTATTCACGTGTAAAACCTCTGGAAGTCTTGAGGAGCCATGAACTCTTAAATTCCATAGTAAAACTGGTTTAAAAAAAAAACTGAAATAGTGAGTGCGAGATAGTGACGCCATGATTGCATCCACCGATCGCTATGGACGGGATCTCGAAGTACTGTGATTTCTGTTTTTCTTCCTAAATCCGGTTCTGAAGATCAGTGTTTCCCTTGATATTTTTACCTCCCAATTTTCCTACTAATTGAGGGTTACAAGACCTGTCCATTATAGATTTGTTTATGTAGGTAGCGAGTGACTTTTTTTTTTAACATACATGGCGGTATTAAATTTCGTTGTAGTTAATCTAGTAATCACAATGCACGTGTAAATTTACCGTAAGGGCTCCTATCTGACTCCCAAATTGGGAGTACGGCTTCCAGCGGGATGAGTTGAACATTTAGTTTGTTTCCGGGTTCCTGCCCCTTCAGGGCAGGGGTCCTATTGTTAGCTAATACTCCGATATGTCCCCTCAGGGCATTGATTAAACAGGTTAAGTAAAGAATGTGATTTAGTAAATATAAGGGCCAGTTGGCCCTGTTCATTTCTTTCCTTTCGTTACTTTTCATAGAGCCGATTTAACATGGTAAAATATGAATGTTTTCTGTGTATATTTATTAGTATAACATGTATTAATGTAGTGTGTAGTATGAATGCGGCATGTATGTGTACGTAATGTAGAAACATGTTCTAGTAGTAGTAATTGTGATAGTTAAGTGATGAAAGAGTGTGTGAGATAATTAAATACGGACAGTGTAGTATTTACTATGCGATAAATTTTTATTACTCCGTCATTAAGTGAACGTAATATAGTATAATAATTCCGTGTACAAGGTCACATTCAGTTGTTCAAGGGTTGATTATATCGTCGCTAGCCCTAGTGTCAAAAGTCAGTACTAACCGCCATTCTTCCGTCGAGGTGCTTAGTGATTTAGTTTTCATGAAATTGACCTTTCTTTCCGAAATAAAACCTAGAAGGTATAATTCACAGCCCATATGAATGTACAGTTAGGTCAAGTGACCCAAAATTAATATATTCTGAAAGTTTCAACATTCTGCATAGTCTAGAAATCGAGATATTTAAGTAAATAAACAATACGTAATTTTTTAACAGAAGTCGGGCGATATGATGCTAGTTCCTCGCTTTGAAATTATATTAAATGTCCATTTTTTCTTCGTGGCTGCAGAAGTTCATTGTTACTGCAGAATTTTATAAACATTAAACATTATCGCAGATAATTCTATTTTCAGTGAATATACGTAGGATTTTTTTTCTTTCTTCTTAATAAAGCTACCGAGTATTACATAGTATTGTGTGTGGGATGAAAGAGTCTTGGGTTCGAGTGAGGTTGTCGTGCGGTGATCGGAACGGGAAATGTTTGTAGTGATTATAGATTTTAAAGTGTCATGATGAAATGTGTATATAGGCTGGGCGTAGATAGAGGAAACAGGGTGTTTGTAAAATATAGCGTCGTAGTAAATGAAAAGAATGATTATATGAATATTATATGAATATTAATAAGTATATGAATATTGTAGTAAATGAATATAGAAGATAGGACACCCATATAGTTAAATATATAGTAGCCCAGTGAATACTTCGCCGTGTGTTGATATATAGATATTGAATAGATACGTGTAACTACAAACATCTCAGGTTCTGACCCCTGCACCATAATATCACGCGGACCGGAGGTCGATATATAGTCGGACTATGGTAATACTTTGTAGTTTAATGTGTTATAATAATAATCAACCATAGTAATACCATCTGATAGAAGGGGTAGCATCATATAATCGCTGACTAGACATGTTGAATAATAAATTATGAAAAGACAGTAGCAGTTATACAACAGGGCTGTAGTGAATTATATTTTCTGGTCGGTTTTTAAAATAGAATATCCTGCTCCGTGAGATTTTTTTTTCCTTCACGTTACCTACTCAGGCTAGCTTACAATGTTCATGGAGGCGACAGCTCTGACAGGGTTACAGAATCAAAACAATAAACTATTGAAATTTATTAGCGTACCCGGATGTCGACCCCTAGTCCCTTTAAGTATTTTCATTTCTTTTCTTAGTTTAATTAGACGAGGGAAATTAACGACATCCCAGACTGTGGCGTGTCTGCGCAGGGTAGCTATCGGTGAGGTTTGGCAATAGAAATCACCGATCCAAAATTCAGTTTATTTAATTTTTTTTTATTTCGGCAAATCATTAGTTAGGGATATCTTAGATAATACTTCTATTCTAGTTTCATTACTGTCCTCGAACCTTCTTAGTTTTTTCTAAGGGGTCGAATATTTTTTTTACTTAGAGATTTCAAAATTGGGGACGCAGTTACCTGGTCCCTTTCCCCCTCTCCTTTTATCCTGCTGGTCTGGGCCGGATACGGGGATCGGATTTCAATCTTACAAGCAAACTCTTGTGGGATTGGGATCTGATGGACACAGAACTTGCATCCTTGGCAGCAGGGCGCCCCTTGAGTCTACGTATTTGAGTAGACCACCCTTTTGGCATGTTAAGAATATTTTGGCTATGGATTTTGTTGAGAGCGAAATTCGACTTCTATCTTTGTAGCGTTAGTTATTTCTCACTTAAGTCTTTGGCGCCCCTATTCTTCGTCTTCCTTCTTCTCTATCTCTCTCTCTGTCTTCATTTCTTCAAGTTTTTTTTGTTTTTTTCAAATTTTCAACCTTCCCCCCCCAAGATTTTGAACTTGTTGCTTACGATTTATTTAACGTACAACTCTGATCTGAAATTACCAGCTGAGACGTTGCAAGACACGATTCATGGATGAAGTAGATAGTGATTGGGTCCTCCATCACATTTTGACCTATCGCCGAAATGAACAAAGACTTAGTATTTGACGATACTTCGATTACGTTCTTTCACCGTCGTTCGTCTTAAGTTTTTTTTTTTTGTAATCCGTTGGTCACTTTCCTTTCTGTTTTGGTTTTCGATTACTTTGTAGTTAACCTGGGCCCATAAATTGTACTTTGGTTTATCTAGTTATATCTTTAGAAATGCTCTGTGTTACGTGCCTGCCTCACAAAGTTTTTTTTTCATTATTTAAGCACGAATTGAATATATAAAAGTGAAAAATTTATAGATGCGCGGTATCAAGTAAAAAATCAATTTTCTTTTTTCATATGTAATGTCGGAAGTCATTTGTTTTTGGACAATGTTTGCAACCTTGTAAAAAATTTTATTATTGGGGTGATTAATTTAAATGTGTGCGCATTTATTGAATATAAATATATATATATAGAGAGAAATGAATACGTCGAGATGTATATGTAATTAGTATGTGAATATGATTTTAAAGTAAAAGTATGATATTAAATGTATTATGAATATATGTAAGAGCGCTCGTGTCTGTCGCCCTAAACGTGTATTGGTTGCTATAGTTTACCAGTAAGTTCTCCGACGAATGTAAGAATGTAGATTTTGTTAAGAATACCGCCGTGCACTTAAGTAATTTTCCTTTTCTGTTGAATAAATGTAAATGATACCTTATGTAATTATGTAATGGCATGTATTGGAAAGTAACGGCAGGTCTAAACGTAACTCACATCATAACGCATATTATCCCTGAACTACCAACCTAAAACCATTGTGGAAAGTGCACCTTGAATCCTTCTCACCTTCATATGTATCCTGTGACTTGACCAGTTATTTTTATCCTCAATTTGAACCTCTATACTCCGTACACCTGCGGGAGATCGTTTTTTTTTAAATCCGAATCATATACAAATATATACGAAAGTGATCCTAAGGAAAGGCCTCATAACGTGTCCCAGTGTTGCATAAATAACTTAAAACTATTCAATTAATAAGTTTGGAAATTGACCGTCTAAGAGGAGAAACATCCTCTAGCGATAGTGATTTTTCGAAATCCCTGGATGGGTATAAAGCGTCGCAGTGTGCGATTGCAGATATAAACTGTTAAAAGTTATAAACCAAGTATAGACGACGAATGGTTTTGTAAACCAATAGATATATATATACATATAGAGATATATATAAACACGAACGAAGTTAAATGGAGCGAAATGTTCTGGACACTACGAGTAGTGCGTGACTTGTGATTTGAACGCTCAAAATCATTAATATCTTATTACCCAATGTGAGGTAGAGACTCATATAAGTTCTAATACACCAAAAAGTTTTTTTTCTTTTCTCTTTGTCCAATTTTTTTTTAAGTGAAATAAGTGTCTTCTTTGCGTATGTCGCAAATCATAATTTTGCTTTAGCATGCCTAAGATATAATACATGTAATTATTTTTTTCTTTCTTTTTCATTTGTCAATATGATTGAATATATAAAAATTTACTAAAATATAACTCTTTGTATTTTATTGATATACAACCAAGAACTTGTGCTTTTAATATTTTCTTCATAATTATTTGTTTGTCTTTTCTTTTCACTATGGATGTAATAAATTATTTGTATCTTTGTAGTTAGTTGGTTTCCTTTAACCATATATACACTGTCCTGAGTGAGTGAGCGTGTGAATGCATGATAGATTTAATATAAGTAATTTTAGTGATATCATTTGTTGTATTAACATCTATAATATATGTGTCGTGTTTTAATATATGTGTTAAGGTAAATAACCTAGGTCATGAAGGACCGCTACTAATGGTTTAAATCGGCTCTAGGAGTGAAACAAAAATAGCAGGATGAGCCTAAATACGACATCTTCCTTTCAGGAAATTGAAATTCTTATTGATACGATACATAAATTTATATTGAGTTTATAAGTCTGATTTTTTTTTCCTCTTGGCTAATTCATATGTGTGGTCGATCCTAGAGAACGGAGTTCGGATGCTGGATGGTTATCAATCACCGGTTGGAATAACAGTACAAAGAATGATTTCACTTTTCTCATCTCCAGGTCTAGGTCTGGGCAACCCCACGATCGTGGTGCCTGGAGCTAGGTCTGGGTGGTATGAGGGAACATGTGTCTATTCCGAAGCATTCCAAAATTGATTAGTCGTTAATAACATTTAGAATGATTCATCTTTCGACGACTTTCCCGACCTTTTACTATATTTCCGGAATTATCCAGTAATCTGTTTCTCATTAAAATACCCTATTTCTTTTCTTTCTTCTTTTCCTACCTCCTTCTTTTACCCTTCTACTTTCTTTTCTTTCTTTCCTATTTCTAAATGAAAGAAAACGGAGTCATGACAGAGTAGTCGCTATTGGCACTGTCAATAAGTTGTTTCAATGAGTTTTCTTCGGGAGTCCGATATGGAATAATTAACAATAACAAAAGGTTTATTGGAAGTTACTTTATTGGAGAATAATCATGATTTCGATTAGTAGATGGTGTTTCGTAAATCGTCCTCGTTAAAGAGAATTAATTTGTAGCGACTCCTCTACATTAGCGCTTTTTCTTCGTTTACTACTATTAGTTTTTTTTTTTTTTACGTTTTCTTTCAAGGTGGAGGAACACACAATCAAACTGATCACGTTTTAGTAGATAGAAAAAGACAGTCCAGTATGATTGCTGTTCGGTCGTTAGGAGGACCTGACTGTGATACTGATCACCAATGGCGGATTTACGAAATTGTTTCGATGGGGCTTAGCTAACTTTGTTCCTAAAAATGTGAAAATTCTGCAAAATATTTAATTTACTTTAAAATAGTAAATAAAATTTTGCGGGAGGCTTAAGCTCGAAAGCCCCCCTTAAATACGCCGCTGCTGATCACTGTCTGATAGCAGCGATAACAAGAGAGAGAGATTATCGTTGAATATTCTCTGAAATTCATTGAATATATATATCTCGTTGAAAGGGAATATACAACATCTAAAACCAAAGAGGTTTAGTACAAAGAAATTATAGGAGAACCAGGTTACACGGGAATACCAGATGGAAGTGTCGAATAGATTCTTGGTTTGAGAGCACTAGTGTTGAAGATATATGGGTTCATATTAGGAATAGCATTAAAAAATTTCATCCAGAGAAAAATTGGGGCACGTGGAAATATGTAGGAACAAACAATAGATCAACCAGGAATGCACCAAACTAGCGCAGAAGTGAAAACAGGCGAAATGCGTTAACTACAAAATCCGAACGAAATAATTACACAAAATTTCGTTGATATCAGACGGGAAATTTCCAAAATGTATAGAACAAAGAAACGCGATTTTTTGAAAGCTAAAATCAATGAATTTGAAGATAATAGTAAAAAAGGTCGAGACATGTATAAGAGCATCAATGAATTTAAGAAAGGCTCTCAACCTTGCGCGTATAATTTAAAGAGAAATGACGGAGTAATTCTCACTGATACAGATGGCATCTTGAACAAATGTAAAGATTTCCTTGATTTGCTTAATAATAATAATAATAATAATAATAATAATAATAATAATAATAATAATAATAATAATAATAATAATAATAATAATAATAATAATAATAATAATAATAATGTTCGTGGGGAAAGGAAAATGCACACAGCAGATCCACATTCCAGAGTCTAGCCGAACGGAAGTAGAAATCGCTATAAGAAATTAAAGAAACACAAATCTCCTGGTATAGACGAAATTCCGGTTGAGTTGATTTTAGCTGGAGAAAAAAGTATGGAGCAAGATACACAAACTCATTCTCCTTATCTGGAACAAGAAGGAATTCCAACAAGAGTGGAAAGAATGAACCATTGTTCCAATTCACAAGAAAGGTGACAAAGCAGACTGTAATATAAAGGTAATCAAGAAAGTTCTCTTGCTTTTTCACCCACCACCTTCGGACATCGATACGTCACCTAAGGTCAAAAATAATCCCCACCAGCATCGACGACCGTCTTCCAACGTTCTTCAGAAGCCATGGATTCCATCCCGGTCGAACTTGGTGGACAGTGAAGCGAAGAAGGTATCAAGTGTATTTTGCAACTCTACTAGGGATTGGAACTGGCGTCCCTTAAGGTGATTGTCCAAAGAATGGAGCAGGTGATAATCGGATGGTAGAACGTCCGGGGAGTATGGTGGATGCATTAGTGTTTCACATCCAAGAAACAGAATGGTGTCCCGGGTCATCCTAGCTACGGGACTTAACGTTGTTCTGTAACAGGAGGGCTCCTTTGCGATTCAGTAGTTCTGGCTCCAAAGGTTTGAGTTTTTCTTGAATACAGCTCCACTGCTGAAAGTACACAGTAGCATTGATGCTCTGACCAGCTGGTAGCAGTTCCCGATGAACGATGCAGGGAGCAGTTCACCAAATACACAGGAGAGCCTTCGTCTGGTGTAGTGCTGGTTTCGGCTGTTTTGGAACCGGTTCATGGGGTGCTAACCAATGATGACGGCGTCGTGGAGTTTTGTACAGGAGCCACTGCTCATCAAATGTCAACATCCAGTCCATAAATGGCACCTTCCTCAGACGAGACAGCAAAAGAAACACAGGTGTCTGCTCGCGTTGCCTTCTGGCCCGGAGTTAAATCATGTGGAACCCCTCGAGCCAACTTGTAATGCTTCAAAAGTAGAGAAAGGTATTGTCGAATGATTTTTCCACTCACACAGAATTGTAGTCATAGTTCCTAATAAGTCTGGCCACTGTTCGCCTCAATTGCTGCCTGAAGATCATTTTGTACATGTGTTGATCTTCCAACACGTGATACGTCGTCGAGTGTTTCGTCATCGTCGTTAAACTTGTTAAACCACCGCTGCACTGTCCGCGTAGTCACGACACCCTCACCAAACGCTTGGCATATTTTCCATCCTGCTGCAGCGTCGTTTGACCTTTTTCTGACCTTTTTAGCCCCTACTCTACAGTTTCCAATAAGTTGTTATTACCCTTGTTTACCTTCATTTTCAATATTCCAGCGCAAACAGCAGCTTGTGTGTGTATCAACACTCCTCTCATTTTCATACCTTCATTCTCACCATCGTGATTTATCCAGTTGGATATAAAATGTGATTAACTCATCACCATCGCCGAAAACATAACTCATAACAACGCTGAAAACATATTTCAAACTTTCACCGTTTCCGATTTTGAAACCTCTCCTGACTGCACTGTAAGTCATCACATTCTCATTAATAAATCAAAATAATAAGGAAAAACTTGTTTTAACTGTTATTGAAACGTTTGAATTGCGAGCGAAGCGAGCGTGAAAATTTTTAACAAGCTTATTTCTTTGAAAACCGAAAACGATATTGATTTAATAAGGCCCCAATACTTATAAGGGGCACCGCATCGTTTGCTCCTTTCCAATACTTTCTCTTTCTTCTTGCTCGCTCAGCGCCCCACAGTGGGGCGAAAATGCAAAAAGCTGGCCAAAAATAAAAAACGAAAGTTAGTAATATAGGAATTTTTTTTTATGTAGTTGGCTAGAGTGATGTTAGAAGGGCCCAAATCCATAAATAGAATAGGGTTTTTACTTTATTCCGACTACCTGAGCCACTCTTAAGTAGACCCTTCAGCAGATCAAACGCGTAGAGAACAATAGAAGAATTGTGAGCGTCCGTTTAAACGGTTGTAACTTTCGAACGCGTTCATAGTTTTTAAATCTGTAAAGTTTTCCTATATCGTACTGGTAAGTAGAATAAGTGTATGAAGTGAAAAATTAATAATAATAATGTAATAATTTATGATTTGAATAGCAAGTCCGGCAAAATTTTCACATTGCTTATATATTTCATTAACTTAAAGCGTTGAAAACATTATGTGCACCCTCGTGCACCACGTTCATATTTTGTAGAATGGTAGTCTGAATATTAATTAATGCTGTCGACAAAAACGTAGCTGCCAAAACGTGCCAATTACGAAGTGTGTTGATGTTAATTATTGCTCATTAATGTTACAGTGACAAGGCGTTGCAGTTATCATAACGGAATCAAATACCAATAATTTGTGTCATTTAAGTAATAATACATTTCTAATAAATAAGAACGTAAGTAACAAGTAATTGTTCATCAAAATATGTGAAAAAAGTGAATGTTGTTTAAGATACATTGTGAAAATTACGAAGTATGTTGACATTCTTGTTATTCCGCCATTTTAGATCGTCATTTTGTTTTTTTCAACTTTAGTTGCAGAATCGTAATCAGCAACCTCAATAACCCCTTTATCCCCATTTTTGAGAACATTTCTACAACTTTTTCGACTTTTGCAAATTTTATTCCGCCATTTTGTTCTTTTCAACGTTAGTTGCAGAATCGTAATCAGCAACCTCAATAACCCCTTAATACTAAATTTCATTCAATCTGAATATAGTTATCATATTTTGGCCAGCTTTTTGCGTTTTCGCCCCACTGTGCGCCCGGTGCAACCACCCCGCTCGCTCCCCCTAGCTACGGCTCTGTAGCTAGCCGAAACGCTGGAACTGGATGCACAATCGTTGGATTGTGGATTGGTTGTGTAGGCTGTTAGTGTTCCAATTATCGGTAGTACTTCTTCCGGCAAGTCATAGTCCTTACAACATTTGTTATTTATCCGTAGACCCGAAAAACGCTCAACTTCTCTGAATATTTTACAACAACACAATCCAGGGATCAATATGTTGATAAAACTTGCATGGAATCACTATGTTTTTTTTCTGCCAAAAGCATATTGGGATAAATGGTGCCTTTTAGTCTTTAAGTCGAACTTGCAAAACCTATGTCGGGCTTTCGTGGGATCTGAAGGAATTTCCAGGACCCAATCATTAAATTCATTTTTCACGAGCCATTGCTTTCGAAACCTCTGTTGGTACTGAGGTACATTTATTTTATTTACACATAAAACAAACCTTCAACATTCAAAAATTATAAGGGAAATGTTTATTATTAAGCAGAATAACCTTAAGCAGAGAATGAAGAAACATGTGATTTCATTTTTGTGTACATCATTTATAGAAAATAAAATCTACCTTTAATATTTATCCCAAGTGGCAAAGCAACGTAGTGGGATAGTGACATTATTTTGAAGACATGAACTTACAACGGTACATTGTATATTTTGTACTAGGCTGGCTGATTTTTAATATCAGAAGAAGAGAAAGAAAATAATTATAATGTTAATATATAAAGTTATTCAAAATGTTTAAATAATGATATTTTGGATACGTTGTTGGCAGGACAACCAGATAACAAGATATATAAATAAATGGAAGTAAACCACGGAATGGCATGTGTGTTATTTAGTGGCTCGTATTTATTATAAAAATGAGGAACCAGAGTGAGAATACATTTTGATTTTACTGTAAATGGTGCCGAAACCCAGGAAAGATTGAGAAGGAAGTGGAAAGTATCGTTTTTGAAGCAAAGTAAAAAGCGATCAAGATTGAGCCACACCTTAATTGTACTTATCTAAGAAGTGGCAGAATTATATATCGGAACAAGATGAACGTTACCGATAGTGAAACAATAGACAACCCTGTAGCAAATTCATCCGACAATATGTTGGAAGTTTTAAAGGAAATATCACGGCAGATTAAGACCCAAGCCCAGGATCAAGCTGAACAACTCGCTAAGGTAAACGAGGAACTAGCTCGACTGATTAAGAATCAAGCCCAGGACCAACAGAATAGTTCGCTAAAGTAAACCAGCAGTTGGAAAGGTTGGATCAAAAGGCAAACCAGCAAGCCCAACATTTTGATGAACGATTAGAACAACTGCAACAGTGTAATGAAGATTTACAACAACAATTGCAACAAATGAACCAACATATCATAGTCAAATTCCAACATCATGATGAAGAAATGGACCAATGTGACTCGATAGAAACCACGGAGAAAACAAATTTCGACACTGCATTGGTGGAATATGAGGAGTTTTTACAGAAGCATACTGCCGTATTGGTTGTATCAGATTATCCTAACTTCTTTCCTCATTCAAATGTTTTTGACGGCTTTGCTGATATTGTGTGCAATGAAGATTCAGGTATGTATCAGTATGAGAAAAGTTACGACCATCCTCATCTTGAGAACGCTATTAACTGTCTGCGTTACCCGTATATCCAACATGACATTAATCCTATGGTTCATGTAGCAAGATATAAGTTGATTCCCATAGTCGTGAAACGCGAAAAGAAAACGTGTGTTCCTATTAGTGCTTGTGTTAATTGGTTGATTGAATTGAATCCGTTAAATTGTTCATTCAACGAAAAGACCAGAATGATGTTAGTAAACAATCCGATGATGCTTTCACAGAACGTGATGCTGTGCGTTGGTTTCCATCATCCAAGTGTGATGTTGCAAAGTTTTGAAAATCCATCAATGGTTCAATACAGTACTAGCTTGCATCAAACTAACCCTCGAAATCAAGTTCAAAGTGTCCATGTGAGATTAAAGAGTGATCCTAATGTGAAAGGTTATGTTAAATTCATATGTACTGGTAATGTAACCGAGTCTAATTACAGAAGAAACAGAAACCATGGCAGGACGGAATACCGTAGACATCACGTAAAGGACAAATGCAGATCCATTAGGATATACGATATGTCACCTCCAGTGAAACGAAGGAGAACTGAACCTAGTGTCACCGGTAAGATAACCGAATCTAACCTTAGTAGTGACGGTAAATGTGATGGTGTGACTCAACATAACCCTAGTGTAGTACGATTACGTTCGCCTAAGAAGCATGTAAGCATTAGTTCTAATCACGTTCGATGGAGATTTCGTAGAAATCCAATACATGACGAAAATCCTCAAAGTAAGAAACAAAGAACTGTAGATGTAAATAAAGCGCAAGACTGTATTCCGGTTTATGACTTTCAATGCAACCTAAACAAATGCATTGGTCATGCATCTTAACCTAATGTAGGGGCGTCCGAAAGGATATATCAAATTGATTCTTAATATGTCTACAAATGCATTAATGTTATGTGTATTACTTAATATTTGTGTTTCATACTATTTCTGTGTTTCTCTTATGACTGCCAACATACAATATCAATCACATTATTTATGTTATGATGTTAATAAGAAGACGTTAATTATTATGTTATGTCCTGATTATTATCGATATTTCAATCTTCATTTATATTTTGTTTAACTATATCTTATATTCGATCATGTTGTGTTCAAAGAATAACTATATAAATATCACATACATCTTTTTCAAAACCTTCTTCATGATGCCCAAGTAAATAATTATTAAATTGTAACAAAGCATGTAATGGCCCCGAAAAGGAATCAAACAAATGTAAGAGCTTTTAATGGACCAGAAAAAGGACTTAAAAATCAAATAACTTGTAAATCAAATTTCGAATGTGCCTTATCGTCGTTGAATCGTAGAAATAAATGAAGATGATGATAACGTTTAAAATAAATATGATGATAAATATGATAATAATATGGTTATAGAATTAAATATGAAATATATGTATAATTATATGTGAATTGTAATTTTCAAGTATACGAGGTGCATTCGAAAAGTTCAAATGATCAATATGTAAAAGTAAACGGTCCAGAATTCTTTTTCTTTTTATGAAAGTTAATGAATAAAAAGAAAAGTCCATCATTGTATGTCAAAAACGGTACATTGTATATTTTGTACTAGGCTGGCTGATTTTTAATATCAGAAGAAGAGAAAGAAAATAATTATAATGTTAATATATAAAGTTATTCAAAATGTTTAAATAATGAGATTTTGAATACGTCGTTGGCAGAACAACCATATAACAAGATATATAAATAAATGGAAGTAAACCACGGAATGATGTGTGTGTTATTTAGTGGCTCGTATTTATAATAAAAATAAGGAACCAGAGTGAGAATACATTTTAATTAATCGTTGTAAACTATAGTTTATAATGAGATCGGTTTGTTTCCTTTAATAAACTAGCTGTAAATCTGTGCGGTGGGAAGAGAGAAGAAGAAGAAGAACCAAGGGTTCGTTGCGTAAAAAATATTTTCTGTCTTGAGAAATTAATTAATAGGGCTATGATTGCATACAATGGCAGACAAGACGGCATATTTTTTCTAAGTTACACTTTATTTGCAAAGAAAAAAGTATATTTAGAATGAATTTAACGGATAATAAAAAAGCCAAGTATGACAAAAGAGATTCGTAAAATAAGCTATATTTAAGGCTATAGGCATTTCATAGATTTGTGTGGCAAATTACCTCTCCAAATATACAACATTTAGCCAAAAATTGGCCTGTGTGAAGTTGGCCCCCCAAACATTTAGGCTACACGAGATCTTTATTGGGCCAGAAAGTACTTCATTTGGGTTGTTTGGGCTAGCAACTTTTACCGTTTGGGCTACTCTGGAAACAAAGCTACAGCCTCACAAACTTTGAGGGGCCAACTTCACGTTAGCCCCCCAAGTGTTTGGGCCAGACGAGATTTTTATTGGGCTGGGTAGTACTTCGTTTGGGCTGATTGGGTCAGTAACTTTTAGCGTTTGGGCTATTATAGTTACCGAAATATGGGATATTAAACTTTTTGAAAAGTAATTTTCCTGCTTCTTTGTCGGGGCCAGCTTTACTAATATAATATTTCTGACAAACATGTTTATTGGAATTGACAGTACTTTGTGCCAACTAGCAGTTTAGGAAGTTTCAATATTTGGGCTGTATTTGAAACAGAATTACAGCTTCACAAAGTTTAGGGGCCAATTTTACATTAGCCCCCAAGTGACTGGACCAGACGTGATTTTTATTGGGCTGGATAGTACTTATTTTGGGCTGATTGGGTCAGCAACTTTTAGCATTTGGGTATTATAGTTTCCGAAATAAGGGCTATTAAACTCTTTGAAAAGTGATTTTCCTGCTTCTTTTGTCGGGGCCATCTTCACTAATGTGATATTTCTGACAAATACTTTTACTAATTAGTACAATTTTTCTATTTTTTTAGTTCTTTGAATATTATTTATAATGGAGATGATACTTGTACCAATTAATTTGAGATAGATTGAGATACCAGTTACTATAAACTCAACTATACAATGTTTTCTTCTTCTTCATGTAATTCAATTTGGAATTCTTTTTTCATAAGATTTTGTCTAATGCTGCCCAATATGCAGATATCCAGATTTTAGTGTTTCATTATACGAAGTCCGGATTTCGGCTTTCGTCATTTCATTATCGAAAGTCCGTTTTCGGTTCTTGACATTTCATTATCCGAAATTCCAATTTCGGTTTCTGACATTTCATTATCGAAAATCCGGATTTCGGTTTCAGCTTAAATTCTAAATCCGGATTTTGTGAATCTCAATTTTTGACAGCGCTAATTTTGTGTAAGTAGTTATCACTTTAATCCCCTAAATTTATCTTACTTGCAAACAATTATTGTCTTAAGAAACTGTAAAAGCAATAACTTAACAATTGCAATGATTATATACGGTAAACTAACCTATGAATAAGACACTGGTGAAAATTATATATACTACATACATAATTGAATTGCGTCAAACCTTGAAGAATTATGTCCAAATAATTTTTATATCCATTCATTCTTTCCTTTTTTACGTAATCCTTTTGTGAATACGTGGATAATATGTACCTGTGTTTGATGCAGAAAGCTCCAGGTTTGATTCTCAATGGAGTCTCAAGGAGCATACAGTACTCTAATTAGTCTCCTTTATATTATTATTATTATTATTATTATTATTATTATTATTATTATTATTATTATTATTATTATTATTATTAACAATTTTTGTAATTTTTAAGCCGAATATTCATCCACATTATATTGTAGGTCTATATAGGGAAAGCAATAAGAAAGCAATATTTTTTTTCAGTTCGTTTATTTCAAAAGATTACGATGAGCACTTCATGTTTCTAGCGAAGTACTTGAATCCTTCTGCTCCACCTTGTTGAAAACAAAATACAAAATTATGAATTTGAAATATAAAGCTTTTCTATATTTTTCGCCTATTTATAAAGGTATCAACGCAGGTGGGGCAAGTTTTTGCTGGAGTCTTGGCAGTCTTGGTATTCTTACACATTTAGTCTTGGTTTTGGTCTAGCATATGCATCCTCGGTCCAGGAGCGTAACAAGGCTGGGGCAACCGGGGCGATGCCCCCGTCCAAAGGCGATAACGGTGCCCGCAGGTATAGTCGTAAATAAATAGGAGCCGTAATTAAATGACCTACATTTTAATGGTGACGTGCAATTTCTCATGGTGCAATTTCACACGGTCCTGTTTATCGGACTAATCATTCTGCAGGTGTCGTGCACTTTCACGCGGTCCACCTATCAATAATTTGATTCATCTTGAAAACGCTTTACTATAGGAGGGAGGTCACAGAAGAACTGTCAACTAACTAAGAACAAGAAAAGGGCAAACACAAGTTAAATATGAACAATTGCAATTATTACTAGAGGAGGAGAGCTCAGGAAGTGTTTCACTTTCACAAAAAGAATAATCAAAATAACCGGAAATTAAAATAACTTAAAAACAAAACAGAAGAAAAGATAAGCAAACCAAAATTATAGCAAGGAAGGAGAGAAAATAATAACATAACAATATGAAATTGAAATAAATAGGAAAAATAATAACAAAAATTATCGCAAATTGAAATAGATGAAAACAAAAGAGAAGCAAATGAAAATAAATAATAAGAACAGAAAAGGAACATAAAAATTGTAATGATTAGAAATAGGACATAGAACAATCACAAATTAAAATAAATAAATAATAAAATAAGCAGCACATCAGAGAAATCAGCCAGGAAGTTCAAAAATCGAAAAAAATGTGCCCGCCCAAAAGCATAGAGAAACGCTGTTATTTGTGAAGCACAAAATATTAGCTCTATACTCCAAGGCGGTTTGAAGACGAACCTTGTCGTCTTGATATTTTCCGAGCACATCGCTGAGGTGGAACATCCATACTTCTGTACATCGTTAATCCATTTTGTACAATTCATAGTTCATAATTCCAGCTTTTGGAGATGGGTAGGAGGAAGTTCGAGGGAGTTCTTTTGAAACTCGACTCGACTCGAAACAGACATCTTTAAGCTTGAGTCGAGAACTTGGTTCGGATAATTTCCTCCAACTCGAACCGAATGCAGGTTAAGTTTCGAGTCGAGTTGAGCCAAATCGAGCCAAATCCTGTGTGTAATTTCAAATACTTTCTTCAAGTATCATTACATAGACAATATAATTATTATTAATGAAATTACTACTGCTAGAACTTATTATTATTATTATTATTATTATTATTATTATTATTATTATTATTATTATTATTATTATTATTATTATTATTATTATTATTATAATTATTATTATTATAATTATTATTATTATTATTATTATTAACAACAACAACAACACAGCATATAAAGAGGAAAGGCGGTTTATATATGAATACCAAAATCCGAGGCGAGTCTAGGAGACAATGACACCGTTTACGAGGTTCTCGGTTTGAGTTCTGAAGAAGCAAATATTCGGACTCGAGCCAAAAATCGTTAAAAGTTATAGGGCATCGGGCAAACATGTTCAAAACTGCTCGGCCCGGATTTAGGGCTGTCAACGGCTCGAGCTGCTCGGCTCACAGCTCATTCACTATCGAGCCGAACCGAGAAGTTGGCCGACCTTACAACTCATCCAACCGAGCCGGCTCGAGCCGAGTCAAACCAAGCCGATGGACTCATTTCAACCCAGCCTGCTCAAGCCGTCGGCTCAATTAAGGTAGTATTAATTCAATTGTTCGTATTTATTTTAAGTTGGGTTTATTCAGTTTCTGTTCTTACTTGGTTGACATTTGTTCTTTCCTCCCTCATCCTATAATGAAAGCGGTTTCAGGATGAATCACATGATTGACAGGTGGACATTGTGAGAATGCACCACACCTGCAGAATGTTATTACGATAAGGAATACGGTGCGAAATTGCTCGATAATGAGCAATGTGTGAAACTGCACAGTGCGAAATTGCACGGAATCATTTTAATGGTTTTGGGTGACCACTTCCACGCTATGCCAAATGTAAATTTAGTACTATCGTAGAAATTAACAATGACGAAATTCTGTGTCAAAACCTCTTGCATAATGTGTGGAACATTGCATCTTTCTTCACCATTTGGCGTTCCACCGATATATAGTCCAAACAGTTTATAAGATAAGAAAAATCCATACCTAATAGATTAAAACCTGTTATTTCCGGCAGCAAAATATCTCAAGGTCTAACCCTCTTTCAAATACAGACCAAATCTTAATAGGCCAAAACACTAAAACTTGCTGACCCAATTACGACCAATGAAATACTATCCAGCCCAATAAAATTTCCGTCAGGTTCAGTCACTTGGAAGAGTTTGAACCTGGCCCCCCAAACTTCGTGAAGGTCCAGCTATTTCAAATACAGCCCAACTCTTGAACTTTACTATACTGCTAGTCGACACAAAGTATTGCCAATTCTAGTAAACGTATTTGTCAGAAATGTCATATTAGTGAACTTGGCCCCGACAAAAGAAGCAGGAAAATCACTTTTCAAAGAGTTTAATAGCCCATATTTCGGAAACTATAATAGCCCAAACGCTAAAAGTTACTGACCCAATCAGCCCAAACGAAGTACTATCCTGCCGAATAAAAATCTCGTCTGGCCCAATCACTTGGGGGCTAATGCGAAGTTGGCCCCAAAATTTGTGAAGCTGTAATTCTGTTTCAAATACAGCTCAAATCTTAAAACTTCCTAAACTGCTAGTCGACAGAGAGTACTGTCAATTCCACTAATCGTGTTGGTCAGAAATGTCATATTAGTGAAGTTGACCCCGACAAAAGATGCAGGAAAATCACTTTTCAAAAAGTTTAATAGCCTATATTTCGGAAACTATAATAGCCCAAACGCTAAAAGTTACTGACCCAATCAGCCTAAACGAAGTACTATCCAGCCCAATAAAAATCTCGTCTGGCCCTATCACTTGGGGGCTAACGTGAAGTTGGCCTCTCAAACTTTGTGATTCTGTTGCCTTGTTTCCAGAGTAGCCCAAACGCTAAAAGTTGCTAGCCCAAACAACCCAAATTAAGTACTTTCTGGACCAATAAAGGTCTCGTGTAGCCCAAACTTTAGGGTGGCCAACTTCACACAGGCCGAAAATTGGCCAAATTGGTATCACTGTAACTGTCAGTCTGAAAACAGGTGATCTCTACCACCTGCTTGTAACATCTCCTTCAACAATCATTGTTCTTATCTTTCCTCCGTCCGAAGCTGTGGCATTGTTAGATAAATACATTATCTGCTATGAAAAGGGACGGACAGTACTATTTTAAGTTGATAACAATTAGATTACAATTTATAACATTCCATATTGGAAACTATTTTACATCCTAGAGGTAGACGTAAATCTCTACTTGTTAAGCATAAAAACTCGAAGACTGGTTCTAAACATACATTTGCAGTACCTCTCTGCATAGTGCAAAATACTGCGGAGATAGAATAAAGTTTCCCAACTGAATACCTTTTTGGAATATAATTCCGTACATTAATAAGTTAATCGGGATGAATGAAGTGACACGATTTCCATAAGTTTGCAATTACACTTATTCATATGCTATTATTATGTATTCCGTATGTAATTAACGGGTGAACAGTGGTTAACAGTAACCTGAATCTACGTAGTGTAATAATCTGAACGTTGAAATATATGGATTCTTTACGTTGAAGCATTCCTATAGAATTTTTTTTTTCACAACACTCATGTGTCTCTTCATTTTAAACATGATAAATTTATTTCTGTGAGGGATACAGTGGACGAATATCTCTTGTTTGATAAGCCAGTGGGGCAAGAGTAGATGCCCAGTTTCTTTCTGTTGTGATTCAGAAGATTGTTTCGGAACACGGTTGGTAAATAAGAAAGCATCCAGCTCTGGTGTGAGGAGTCCCTGCTTTGATCCTAGACCGCGTGAGTTTACACATCATGTTCATGGATTTCCTTACAGTTTCTTCATTTTCTTCTAAATTCTTATTCAAACAATTCTTCCATTTATTCACTTCAATTGTTCATTCCTTTTCTACTCAACTGCTCATTCCTATAGGACAATCATAGGAAGACATTTTTATTTTATTTTCCTGAGATAATATCGTTGCTGCATTTACATCACGTGATGCTTTTGAGCACGGATGGCGCTAAAACAAGACGTGATCAAACTCTCAGTCTTAATCCTCGCGCAATTCCCAGTTTCTACCAAATATTTTAGGTTAAGCTATTTGTTAACCTGTATTATATTTACGTACTACTGTATAGCACATTAAAAATATACATAAGGTTACCATATTTTCAAATTTAAAAACGGTGGCATTTTGATCAATTTATTTTTTGTGACATACCACTTTTTTTTTTTTTTTTTTTTTTTTTTTTAGATATTTGCAATACATGTAACTGTAACCAAGAAATCGATCTTAAATACTATGAATATTTGATATCTCCCAAGATGACAGGTATCATGTGACGGAAAAATTTGGAACACCTTATATAAATAAATTAGATATTGTAGATAGACTTGTATTTTCTGGTGTAAATTTATGGTCGTATTTCCTGTCAATAGGAAAAATGGTGTCTTGGTTAGGTTAGGTAGTTCGTAGAAAATTGTAGTATATTGATTTTTGTGTCATGTTGTATATTTTCTTGTGTTTTATGATTTTTTGTGGTAAAAACTTCATATTTCAGTGTTCTTCATGTCTTCAGAACATTTTCCTATCGAATTTTGCAATTAGAAGTCATCTATAAGAGTTTTTTAATTTTCTACGTAAATTTTAGTAATTTCTAATTTCTATATTTTGGGCCATCTTAACATAAATTCTCAAAAATTCCTTTAAATCGAACATTACTTTATTCTACATGCATCATCTGAGGTAAACGAAGAATTATCAGGCGTCAAAAGTTAATTGGTCGGTATTTTTTATCTTCAATCACGATTTGCTCATCCTATTGTTGTCGAGGTTTATTAGCCAATCCACGTAATCTTTTTCGTGAGAAGGACGCGTTTGAAGAGTAGCATCCATAGTGGATGGTACGGATTTATTATTGTGAATAATTTTCGGCGAAATACAGAAGGTTTTGGATTATTTTAAGTGGAAAATTAGTTTCGAAAGGAAGCCAAAGTGGTGAACATTAAAATTGGTTATAAAAGATCTATAAAGGAAAGCCGAGTGACGGAACGAAAAGAAACAAAATTGAAAGGTGTACTGCAACGCATTACGCAACATGGCGCAAAGTGATTTGTAGGATGGTTTAGTACAATGGATTTTTTTGTGATTGCTGAAAACTCTTAAAGATGAAGAGTGGCAAAGTTTGTGGGAAATTGGGAAGATAAACCAGACATGATACCATGATACATGATAATTTTATGCTCAGAACTCGAATTGAAATTAATGATTTGTTCGTCCTTTGACATCGTTCTGCATAGCGCGAGAATTGAAGCAATGTCCAACGAGTAAGGTTGATCTCTACGGACCCCTATCCTCCAAAATCTGGATTTTGTGTTGTAAGTATAAATTTGTGTCGGAGATAGAAAAGGCAGGTTAAAGGTAGTTATAAAACGCTTATTTATCCTGAAGCTGAAAGGTCGCCACTTTGTAGTGTAACTTATTTTGCACTACATAAACTCAATTTTTACTCTCGTTTCCATGCAAATGTATCCTGGCTTGGATTGCCACTTTGTAGAGTCCTCTTTTGAAGCCGGAAGAGGAAAGAAAAAAAATTACAATGCAAAAGGTTGTGTAACCCAGAACGCGCAATTATATAAAAAAAAAATATTTACATGTTCTATCTAGAATAGTATACCAGCCGTAAGATCCGTAAAAATTATTTATCTTGTCTTTATATTTCTATATCGGCAAATATACTAGGTACGTATGTATGCAAGTATACATTAACTCAATAACATGCTCATTCGAGATACAAAGTTAATTTAAACAAATTTCTTTTATTGCTTTCAGATAATATTGTTACAAGCCATGAACTGTATCACTTCAAACATTCAAGACAAAGAAGAATTGTAATAACTTCATCAGAAATAGTTACAATTGTATCGAAGACTTCAGCTCATACATGTCTATGCTCTCATAATATTTTTGTCAATTTTGAATTTTGAATCTATCACTCGATTGGATTAATTACAAATCAATAATTTTAGAAACATTACAATATTTTTGCTTTCATTATTTAGCTAGATCGTCCACATTGTAGCTTTTGTTTGTTATAGTGATAAGTAGTCATCTGCGGAATATTACTAAGACTGACAAACTAAACACTTTATATATATATATATATATATATATATATATATATATATATATATATATATATGTATGTATATATATATATATATATATATATATATATATATATATATATATATATATATATATATATGCGATGTTCCAAATATTTATGAAGTTTAAAACAATGCTGTGGAGGATTAGGGGAGCAGAATTGTCTTCAGTGGCGTATTTGGGGAGCTATCGAGCTCAAACTTCCCCCGAAGTAAATTTGTTAGTTTTTCGCATTGCACGTACAACAATAATCCTTCCTACTATTTCTAAGAATGTCATTAACTTTCCATTTTCTTATGCTCTTCGTTCAGAAATAATACTGTATTTGTCAAATTTCATTCCATGTAAGAACTGCGTTCTTTTGTTCTTTCTTTCGTCCCTTCTACTTTCTGTTTCGTTTTCTTGATGTTACTATCTTTCCTTTCGCCTATCATACTTTATCGACCGTTGTCAGTTGTTCTTCAAGTCGTCCGTCATCAGTAACACCTAAACTAAGAGGAGTTGATAAGCGAAACTGGTATTCCACACCAACTTCAGCGGATGTCAACATGACGGGATTTTAGTTATTATAACAAAGGAAAAATTATATCGGTCAGTTATTTTCAAAAGAAGGAAATGTTTGAATTTAAAATAATCAAAATGGGGAAATAATTAGCCCAGGAAATTAGGTAGGATGCTTCCTTTTTCTTGTATGAATAGAATAAAGGGTTAGATTCACTCGTAAATTTTTGTATCATATCATATAGGGTTTGTCGGTCTGCAATTCTTGCCATTATAACTTCAATTTATGCATAAATTAAAATATATTTAAATCTCAAACTCAGGTGGACAATTGCCACTTCCTTCCCTGTATTGGGCATAGCCCCTCGAAACAAAATCCTAAATACGCCATGGTTGTCTTCAACATTGGGAGGTGGGCAGATTTGAGGCTTATTCTAGTAAAGGGAGATGAAACTCATATTACGGTAGATGTATTTGAAGTGAACCTGTTGTAGATATTAGGCGATGTAGATGAAGTAGTAGTACATATCAGTATTACAAATCACTGCCGTGAACACATTATGAAATCTGAATACATTCATCTTTATAATTGGTATATTTATAATTAGGCATCTACAAAAATTAACGTTAGAATTTTTTTATAATAATATAAATAATGACTTTCCCAAGAATGATGATAATCTCAATAGCATTACAGGAATCGTTACAGAAATCTGACGCATGTCACATACTCTTTAGTTAAGAGATATAAACTTACGATTATGGAGAAAATATTCCAACAATTTAATTATTTTCTTTTCCTTACGAAGCATCCTCTCTCAAAAGAAAAATTGGGACACGTGGAAATACGTAGGAACAAACCATGGTTTGACCAGGAATGCATTAAACTAACAGAGAAGAGAAAACAGGCAAAATTACGTTGGCTGCAAAATCCGAATGAAATAACTACAAAAAATTACGTAGACATCAAGCGGGAATCTTCCAAGCATTTAGAAAAAATAAATGCGATTTTTTGAAAGCTAAAATTAAGGAACTTGAAGATAATAGTAAAAATAAAAACATTCCGGACATGCATAAAGGGATCAACGAATTTTAGAAAGGTTATCAACCTTGTGCTTATATTAAAGAAAGCTGATGCAGAAAGCTGAACAGTTCTCACTGATGCAGACAGCATTTTAAATAGATGGAAATAGTTATTTGAAGATTTGCTTAACACGCAGCCAAAAACTAATGTGCGTGGAGAAAGGGAGATACACATCGCAGAACCGTATATTCAAAACCCAACCGAATAGAAGTAGAAGTCGCTATAAAGAAATTAAAAAACACAAACAAACCTCCGGGTGTAGATACACAAATTCATCCTCCTTATTTAGAACAAGGAAGAATTATGACTAGAGTTTAAAGAATCAGTCATTGTTCCAATCCACAAGTAGGCGACAAAACCGACTGTAATAATTATCGAAGCATCTCTTTTCTGTGAAGGTGCAAGATTCCGGATACAAGGAGAACAGGTGCAAGACTCCGGATACAAGGAGAGATTCCACCTGTGGATGTTACAAATTCAGCTCTGGACCCTCTCTATATTCGGACTTTTACCACTGCTTAATTTCTGCTTGTCTCAACATGGCAGACTGTAAGACTAGAAAATGTTTACTTGGTGGCAGCCTAAATAGTTAGTTGAATTTTGATGGAGGCCTACTTCAAACCACTAAACACTACTAAGGTTAGGCCAAAAATTCAATTTAATTATAGGTTTATTGTCCGATATATAAAAAAAACTTTCGCGTTTTATTTTCATATTACAGGAGGTTCAGCCACCAGCAATCTGCTAATTGTAACTTCCCTTCTTCTTCTCCTTCTCCTTCTTCTTCTAACATAACTACTCGCACACGATGCTCTTTTACAATGATTATTTTGAAACACCTAGAAATTATTCGTTATTTCAAGCATGTGTATCTTAGTATTATCGTTTAATTTGGGATAATTACTTTTCTACTAAAGATTTGAACTTACTAAGATTTTCGAAATAATATCCTATCATTCGATTATTTAGATCAGGTAACAGCAAAAGAAGACATAGTATGTATGACAACTGCAAATTCTTAAACTTCTTGGAATATCATAAAACTTCACACGGTACGTAATTAAATTTACGAATTAATTATTTAAATTTATTTTGTTCCTCCATTACTAATTTACGCTATTCTGGTATTCAAATTTAATATAACTTGCTACGTTCAGTATTATCACAGTAATAGTAGTATTATATGGAAGTATACAAAAGTGACAGATTGACTTGTTTAGTTTCACCCAAACAATAATAAGTTAACAGTTACCTACGGCTTAGGTCAAGAATGACAACACGAAGTTAAACATAGTTAAAGGAAAATGACAACACGAAGGTAAATATAGTTAAAGGAAAAATTAATGAAAAATCAACCTAACAACAAATATCACTGTTATAACATATAAACTGTATCAACACTGCACAGATTAACTATACGGGTGCCCCAAACAATAGAACAGACAACAAAATATCAATGTATTGTTACCGGTAAAACGGTACGTTACATTTTCCCCAGTGGCCCCAAAGAAACCAAAATATTTTTTTAAAATTTGAAATCCTTAAGCAATTTTTCTCGTTTTTCTATCGAACAATCGAAAAGTTTTATGTTAGATAAGTTTTGAGCAGGTACTTCTCTCCCCTTTAGATCTTTTAACGAAACAATTATTTTGTATTTTGGTTACTGCATAAGGCCCGGTGTATACAGGCATATACGTATGCGTAATCTTTTTAAAGGCATCAGAAAGGAAATATCATGTTCGGACCATTATCAAATTTAATTCTTAATCTCTACCAAATGATTCCAACATTTTTCAAATTTCTTTTTCTTTTTGAGAATAGTTGAGGTTCAACTTGTATATAACGATTCGAATTCTTCATGCTCTTCAATTCCGGTTTTCCATTTCGTATGATTACTTTTACACATCAATCTTATTATTCGGTTCATCTATCGATGAGAACGTTGTACAATCCCTTTAGCCCTCGGGTTGTATGGAGGGATTATAATATGGTGAATTCGATGCTCATTACAAAAGGTTTTCCACTGTCGCGAGACGAAATGTTGACCTTGATCAGACACAACGTGATTTGGTTACGGACATAAGTAAAAATATTCTTTTTTAGCGTTCTGATGATTTGCGCAGTAGTTGTTGCTTTCAAAGGTAAATAACAAATGAAACGGATGTATACATCAACAATAGATAAGACCTATAATAGCCATAACTACAAGCAAGCTTTCCTACCAGATCAATACATAATTCTTGATGGGGTTTCTCTGCACTAATGTGAAAATCTTCACGAGCAATAATCCGATATACTGTATCAACACTGCACAGATTAACTATACGGGTGCCCCAAACAATAGAACAGACAACAAAAAATCAATGTACCGTTACCGGTAAACCGGTACGTTATAAAATGAAGGTCTGGAGTTTTACTTCCCATGGTTATGACGGTTAGGCTAAGGGAGACGGTGATGAATGAAAATGGTGGAATGAAGAAAGTGGGAGGAAACGGGAGAACCCCGAGAATACTCACGCACGCGGTGTTTGTCCACCACAAAATTCACTTGGCGGGCTGGGATCGAACTCGGGACCCCAAGCACCAGAGGTGAACGCTCTACCACTGAGCCACCGAGGTCTGTTAAGTAAATTGAGTTCTGATGCATATTGTGTGTTGTTGATGTCAAAGTTGATATGATTTATACAATATGTAACGATTTATAAAGATAGAATTTAAGTATTTTTATTGAAACACGGAAAATGCAGTTTGATAGCATTTATCAGTAGACATAGTTCTTCATAAAGGTACTTAACACTTGAATAGTTTTATTGAAGCAAAGGAAAAGGCACAACGATGTTAACGTTTAAAGATTAAATATCTCTATTTACAAGGGGAGAGTAATGTGTAAGAAACTTATTTATAAAGGCTGCCAAATACGTAAATGGTATATTAACAAAGATTCAACAGTGCAAATATAGTTCCATAAGCATGATATAGGCTACCTATGCACGATGGCCAACAATTTTTTCACACAGTATTGCACAAATCATGAAACAAACCGCATTTAGTGGTACAAATCATTGTCATTGTTGCATTAGGTAATAAATTTGCGACGTCACTAGATATATAAGAAATGACAACATTATTCCAAAAGTTGACCCAGTGAGTGCGTCGTTTACGATTAACACATTCATAATACTTTTAGGGAATAGGGAATAAACACGTAGAGGTTTATTGTGCCACCAACATAATTCCTCCCATCCGCGTACGAAATACGATTGCTGAAGGTACTAAGAATGTGTTTTATGTCAAAAGGAACGTGTATGTAGTAGACTCTTCTGGTAGACTCTTCTTTTGTTGGTGGGGCCGCAGTGGCTCAGTGGTAGAGCGTTCACCTCTGGTGCATGCGATCCCAGCTCGCGCCAAGTGAATTTTGGGCTGAATTAACATCGTATGCGTGGGTTTCCTCAGAGTTTTCCCGATTCCTCCCGCTTTCTTTATTCCATCATTTTATTCATTTCTCATCGTCACCGTCTGCTTTAGCCTAGCTGGCATAACGGTAGGACGCAAAACTCAATCATTTTATTTCTTCTTTTGTCAGCTATTGCAGATACTCCACTTCGAACAGTAGCTAAAATTCAAGGATGCACCCAAAAATAATTGAGCTACTTCGTGGTTAAGCGATTAGGGCACGCGCCTTTGGTGTGGGACACCCGG